>NC_135647.1:3923275-4227672 GCF_053574225.1 Canis aureus
GCGGGCTCCATGCGGGGGGCCCGACATGGGACTCTATCCTGGGTCTCCAGGATCATGCCCCTGACTGAAGGCAGACACTCAACCACTGAGCCACCTAGGCGTCCCAAGGTTTCTGTTTCTTGAATTCTCCACTAGCTTAGTCATTTCACCCAGCATTTGGTCTCCACAGACATTCTGTGAGAGGTTAGAGTTGATCTTCCTCATGTTCTTCATAACTTAAAATTTTTTTATTTTTAATTTTTTTTAAGATATTTTTATTTATTCATTCATGATAGACGTAGAGAGAGAGAGGCAGAGACACACAGGCAGAGGGAGAAGCAGGCTCCATGTCAGGAGCCCGACTCGGGACTCGATCCCGGGACTCCAGGATCACGCCCTGGGCCAAAGGCAGGCGCTAAACCGCTGAGCCACCCAGGGATCCCCCTTAAAACTTTTTTAATCTGGAAAAAATCCACATGACATTTCCAAAAATTGCGAGGATTTTTTTTTTTTTTTTAAGAGTTTATTCATGAGAGGCAGAGACATAGGCAGAGGGGGAAGCAGGCTCCCTGCAAGGAGCCCAATGTGGGACTTGATCCCAGGACCCTGGGATAACGACCTGAGCCAAAGGCAAATGCTCAACCATTGAGGTACCAAGGTGTCCCTCAGGGGTTTCATATATCCTCAAGCTCATCTGTGTGTGGACTGGAACTATATTTCCGGTGTGGGCTTTACATTGCATGTAATCCTCTTCATTGTCCTAATGGGCTAGAACCCATTTGTTTTATAGGCGAGGAAGCTGAAGTTTAGTAAAGTAGGGAAGATATGTACAAGGTCACATAAGTAGTGAGATGTGCAGCTGAGATTGGAATATATTTCTTTATAAAAGCCATCCATAGTGTGTGTTCTTTGTAATAGAAAGGAGATACATGTGATTGGGCTTAATTAAAGTACTAACTTGGGAGTCTTGAGTCAGATTTGAAAATCTCATTTTAGGGGCATCTGCGTGACTCAATCGGTTACAGACCCAATGCCTAATTTCAGCTCCTTTCATGATCTCAATTGTGAGATTGAACTCTGCACTCAGGGCGTAGGGCGTCGTCTTGCGATTCTCTCCTCTCCTTCACCCTACCCCATGCACAGTGTGTGTGCACCCCTCCCCCCAAAAAAAGTGTTTTATAAAATTTGGCATAAAATCATTGAGAACTAGGATCTAGTCACTGGTGCAGTTTTTCTTGAAGGTCAAACTCTGTAGTGGAGTACTATCCACTAGAACTTTTCTGTGATGGAGTATAACTCAATAGACCATCCAGAATAACATTGGATTATTGAGCATTTGAAATGTGGCTAGCTTGATTGATTGATTTTTAAGATTTTATTTATTTATTCATGATAGACATAGAGAGGCAGGCAGAGGGAGAAGCAGGCTCCATGCTGGGAGCCCGACATGGGACTCAATCCCAGGACTCCAGGATCACGCCTTGGGCCAGAGGCAGGCACTGAACCGCTGAGCCACCCAGGGATCCCCCTGGCTAACTTTAAAAACTGAATTTTAGGGCACCCCGGGTGGCTCAGCGGTTTAGCACCACCTTCAGCCCAGGCCTGATCCTGGAGACCTGGGATTGAGTACCATGTCAGGCTCCCTGCATGGAGCCTGTTTCTCCCTCTGCCTGTGTCTCTGCCCCCGCCCCCCATAAAGAATGAATGAATGAATGAATGAATGAATCTTTAAAAAAAATAATTGAATTTTTAAACTGCATTTAATGAATTAAAATTAAGACTGCCTTATTGGACTGCCATATTGGACACCCTATATGCATACGGGTGCAGTAGATGTTTCAGGTAGGTAACGTCTTTGTAGTTACATGTAAACTTATTTCTTAATTAGGCCAAATTTGAGTTTCATCACGGTGACTATGAAAAACAGTTTCTGCATGTACTGAGCCGCAAGGACAAGACTGGAATTGTTGTCAACAATCCTAACCAGTCAGTGTTTCTCTTCATTGACAGACAGCACTTGCAGGTAAGCTTTGTTTAACTACTTAATAGCTTATTTAAAAAGCTTATTCATTAGCATACTGCTTTCTGTATATCTTAATTAATTCTGTTTTGCCACTTCAACACTGCATTATTTTTGAAGTTACTTAAAAATCAAATAGATACCACCTTAGAACAGTGGTTCCCAAACTTTGCTGCATATTAGAACTACAGGGAGCTTTTAAAAGTCATGATTCCAGTCTGCAGTAGAATTTAAGAAATGCTGCTGTAGAGCTTTTCTTTGTAAAATATGGTCAACAGATGATAACAGATTCTTAAATATGTAGAATCGCAGGCTCTACTCCAGTCCTACTCAGAGAATCTTATGTTTTGAACAAAATCCTTAGGTGAGTAGTAACACATTTTATTTGGAGAAGCTTTGGCCCTAGACCTTTTAAATAAAAATCTAAAGGGATGAAGTATTTAAAAGATCCACGTGTGGGGTTTTTTTTGTTTTTAAGATTTTATTTATTTATGAGAGACACCGAGAGAGAGGGGCAGAGACATAGGCAGAGAGAGAAGCAGGCTCCACCACTCAGGGAGCCTGATGTGGGACTCAATCCTGGGACTCCAGGATCATGCCCTGGGCTGAAGGCAGGTGCTAAGCCACTGAGCCACCCAGGCATCCCATAAAAGATGCACATGTGTTTAAAACAAGCACTTCCAATTTAAGCAATCCAGGTATTCCAGATTATTTATTCTCTAGAACATTATTTTCATCAACCTAAACCTGAATGTCCTCCCTTAAAATTTGTAAGATACCTTGTTATTAATCTTTAAAAATAGCATCATTTTAATTACCATTCATGCAACAAATCAGTGCCTACTTACTATGTGCCAGGCGCTGTGCAGCAGTGAACAAGACAAAAATTCTGTCTGTATGGTTTCCTACTCCACTGTGGGGGAGGCAATAGAGCAGTACTGTATGCCGTTGGACAGTGATGAGCACTCAAAGGAAGTGGGTGTAGGATGCATAAACTTTTGGGTGTGAACTTTGATGGTGCCACCAGAGGAGGCGTCTCTGAGAAGGAGATTTAAGTAAAGACTTTTAGAAGAGTATTTGTGATACTAATTTTGCATAGTAAACAATGGGTTTATTTTTAGAGTCTGTGAGGTAGTAAAAAATACAAAGGTGAATCCTGCTGCTGCCTTGAAGGAGCTGAAGACCACTTGGCAAGATTACATACTGATTTTGTATCTTGTAAGAAAGTCTTAAGTACCTATAGTATTATAGGTACAAATAAGAGCTGTGAGAATTAACAGAAGAAAGTTAATTTCAGTGGAGGGATTTCATTAAACAAAAACCATGACTTGGTTGGGTTTGGGGGACTTTTTTTTCCCATTTCTCCTTTACCTTAGCTCTCTTATGGTAGATATTTTTAATTTTTAAATACTTGTGTACTTTGAGTAATTTATTGAGATAATACGTAATAGCAGGCTATTGACTTGTATTATGGAATCTACAACAGAGACTTTTAGTCCTAGAAGATTTAATAATGACAATGTACTAATGTAGAGACTTCATTTTCCTGCAAATATATAGATCAATAATATATAGAAATGACTGGTGACTTGAAGGAGTTACTTTGCTAAATAAGTAGTAAATTATCTCCTGTTCTAGATCGAGGTTGGATGTTTTCTGTGCTTTATGAAGCAAATAGCCTGAATCCTTTTAATGAGAAGAAAATTGTTAAGCTCATAAACTAAATTTGGGTGACCAGCAGTCTGTCTGGAATGCCTGGTTTTCTCACTGAAAGTCCCAAATCCTAGAAACCCCAGCCCCCTGGGCAAAGGGGGATGGCTGGTGTCACCCTCGTTATAGATGCATTTGGTCCTTCATGCCCCTCGGTCCCCCTTCTTTCAGGTTCTGTTCTTGATCTTCCTATAAACCACAGATGTTGCCATATTTGCACCATAATATAGAAGAATGAAGGACCTGGTAGGAGAGTGGCAGCATAGCATATTACTAGTATGAGCTCATTTAACCCTCACGACAGTCTTGTGGAAGTGTAAGTCTCATTACTCCCACTTTGTAGGTGAGGAAATAAAAAAACTAAGGAACTTGATTAGGATCATCTAGCAGAGATCTTGTGTCCTTTATCATAACATAAGGTATATGAAAAGAACTAGACCAAATGATGATTTTGGATGGGCAAGTGGTAGTGAGGCACAGGCCTCGAATCTGGATTCTCATCCACGTGCAGCCACCTACTAGCTGTGAAATCTCAGACCAGTTACTCCTGTGAGCATGTTCTTTGTTGAATAAATGATATTCATAAGGTGGTTGTAACATTGAAAATGGAAAAAAATGAAAAAATACTGTGCATAATGTGTAAGTTCATTTACATGTATAGACTGCTTTTGCCCTTTTTTTAAAGAAGTGCTGTAGTGACAACTTGGAAGGCGGGCCTGGGGGGTAGCTTTCATTTTCCATTTACTAGTGATTTGTGAAGGCAGCTAGCACATCTGCTATGGCAGATGTTGTAGTAGTAGTAATGGTAATACTCTCGTTTTCTTCCAGTCCTTTACCCCAGGTAATGCTTTAGGTCTTTTCTTTTTTTTATCTATTTCTTTTCTCTAACTTCTGTTCTGACCACCTTTGTTGTCTTTTCTATGTATAATTATGACTTCACGCCTCTATTTAGATCTATCTCTGTGAAGTGCCTTTAACTTTATTTCCCGTTGGCAAATTGTCCATGGTTGACTTTCCAGACATTTAATTTTCTTTTAATGAATTCTCTAAACATTTATTTAGTTTATAATCATGTTTATTCTTTCTATATTTTATATGGCAAAGTTTTGTCTTCCTGACTAAATTGAGGTCCCTATGGGTTCAGACCATAATTCATTCCCTTGCTCTATATGCATTATTATTGTGTCCATGATTGCTTGATTCGGTGATGGGGGAGATTAACTTCATGTGACAAACTGTTGTTAAAGTCTTACTAAGATTATTAAAATTATTCCCCTTCCAGACTCCAAAAAACAAAGCTACAATCTTCAAGTTATGCAGCATCTGCCTCTACCTGCCACAGGAACAGCTTACCCACTGGGCAGTTGGCACCATAGAGGATCACCTCCATCCCTACATGCCAGAATAGAGTGCTGACCAGCAAAATGGACAAGATCACAGAGTGCAGCAGCAGTTTTTTGTTTTCTTGTTTTCTTATACTTTATTCTTTCAGAATTTAAAGCAAATGGACTCATGCACAGAACACTATGCATTTTGAAACTTGTTCATCCTGGATTTTTTTTTTTTTTTCCTTTTTGGTTATTTGTGTCTCAGAACTTAAAAAAAAATTAGGTGTGTCTTCTGCACGGACTATGTGAAAGAAGATGCTTTGCATATTTGCTGCACTGCATCAGCATCTTACTAAAAATGTGAAATGAAAGGACTATTGTACACTGAAATGCTTAAATGTATCTGAAAGCACAAGGTGATACTCATTTTTGATGGTCTTTCCATTTGTGCTGGTTTTTGCCTCTTGACATCTGTCATCAGTATTTAGAGGATGAGAAGTGGATGTAAAAGATATAAATAACATTTAAAAAAAAAACTTAATAGCTTTGCTGTAATCACCGTTGTTCCAGAGCACTGTCAGATTCATTCTAATGACCAGAAGTGGTTGTTCAAAAAAAAAAAAAAAAAAAAAAGATACACAACCACTGGAAAGAATTCTTAAATGAAAGGAAAAAAAAGCATCTCATTGTAGGCATTCTTGCCTCATGTTTTACTGGGCCATGTTTGTTTCCTGGTACTCATAAATGTATTTTATTTCCAGATCTCTTTCCCTAAGTTGCTGTTAGGAGAGTATTCTGCTGAATGTGGATACAGTTTATACACATTAAAACAGACCTGGAGTCTGAGGTAGCTAAAGCAGCTATAAAACTGAGAAATTCATAGCTGCAGAAACGATGATAGATGAAGGATTTTTCTTTTTGGTTTTAAAGAGATTTTTATTACAAAGAAAACCCAGTGAATTGTGCAGAAAATACTGGTTTCTACCCTATCCTAAAGGAAAACTTGAGGGTTTTTTGGAGTAGAAAAAAGTTACTAAAGTTGGGATCTTTAAATTGTTTAAAAACCATTCACTGTCAAAGCTCTAAAAGCAGAACTCACTTGTGCAATGAACATAAGGAAAGACTACTGTATAGTTTTTTGGGTTTTTGTTTTTGTTTTTTTTTTTAATGAAGAAAAGCTTTGCTTAAGGGTTGCATACTTTTATGGAGTAAATCTGAATGATCCTACTCCTTTGGAGTAAAACTTAGTGCTTACTGGTTTCCAATTGTATTTAGCTTCTGGTTGGAATTTGAAAAAATGAAAACCTAAATAAAATAGGTGAAAGTTCCCTGACTATTCAGGTGAATACACAAAACTTGAAGTGGTAACTTGTTTTTTTCCAAGTTACTGGGTAGGTGTTAACTGATGACCCTGGGGGTTATTTTACAGGTTATATTTTAGTCTAGTTACACAGCAAACTTAGGACAAAATATGGTAGATGGGTTTGTAATTCAAGGAATAGGAATCAAAAAGACATTTTGTCAGCTTTAGCAGTTATCAGGTTGGTCTTGTTCCTTGCTTCATGGAAAAGAAAAATAGATTTTTTAAAGCAGGCTCCACATGCAACATGGGGCTCTTAACTCACAACCCTGAGGTCAAGAGTCGCATGTTTGACTGAGCCAGCCAGGTGTCCCAGAAAAGTAATACATTTTCAAAATATTTTATTTATTCATGAGACAGGCAGAGGCATAGGTGGAGGGAGAAGCAGGCTCCGTACAGGGACCCTGGAGTCACGCTCTAAGCCAAAGGCAGACACTCAACTACTGAGCCACGAGGCATTCCCCCAGAAAAAAAAAATTTTTTTTTTATCCCACCCCCCCACCAAATAATATTCTTAATTTCAAAATGCTTTCACAGATTTTCTCAGTTGAAAATTAGAATCTTTTGGGCAGCCTGGGTGGCTCAGCGGTTTAGCATTGCCTTCAGCCCAGGGTGATCCTGAAGACCCGGGATCCAGCCCCACGTCGAGCTCCCTTCATGGAGCCTGCTTCTCCCCCTGCCTGTGTCTCTGCCTCTCTCTCTGTGTCTCTCATGAATAAATAAAATCTTGTAAAAAAAAAATTAGAATCTCTTTGAACAAATGGTTTTGAATGTCTCATGAGTGGGTCCTATCCAAAGCTCGGGACTGCCAACAGTCCTGAGTGCAAAGAGCAAGTTTTTATTTTAGAATAAATTTAGAAAAGTTTTAACAAAGTTCTATATAACCTTTACCCACGTCTTAGCCACATTTTTTCCCACTGTTTTTCTACGTGTATATATATATATATTTTAAAGATTTTATTTATTCATGAGAGAGAGGCAGAGACACAGGCAGAAGGAGAAGCAGGCTCCATGCAGGGAGCCCAACATGGGACTTGATCCTGGGACTCCAGGATCATGTCCTGGGCCGAAGGCAGGCACTAAACCGCCAGGGATCCCCTGTACGTCTCTTTTGAATCATTTGTTTGGTACATACATCATGCATACATCTTTACTCCTTGGCCCCTAGTACTTGCCCCCTAGTCCCAAGCACAGGGCTATTCTGGCATAACCACAGTAAAGTTACCGAATCCAGGAAATGTAATGTTGATATACCTTAATCTGTCATTGATATTCCAGTTTTGTTCATCATCCTAAATACCGTTTTTATTTTTATTTTTTTAAGATTTATTTATTCATGACAGACACAGAGAGAAGCAGGCTCCTTGCAGGGAGCCTGATGTGGGACTTGATCCCGGATCCCGGGATCACGACCTGAGCCAAAGGCAGATAGATGCTCAACCACTGAACCACCCAGGCGTCCCAATACCCTGTTTTTAATTTAAAACCCACCCCAACAACGGTCCACTACAGGACTGTTGGCATTTAGCTGTCAAATCTCTAGTCTCTAATCTGGCCTTTGTTTTGGACCCTGACATTTTTTGAAGAGTAGGCTAATTTTTTAAAATAGTATTCCTCATTTTGCATCTGAATGATGCTTCTTCGTGGTTAAACTTGGGATTATGCACTCTGGCCAGCACCCAATTCATGTAACCTCACTCCCATCTCCAGTTAATATCCAGAAATGCACTGTCAATTTGCTCTTGGTATGAATTTTGACTGGTCGAGGTGGTGTCTTGTTTCTGAATTGTATAGTGACTATTTTTCCCTTGTAACTAAGAAGCAATCCGGGAAACAACATGGAAATGCTCTGTTCTTTATTGGGACCACCAGCGATTTTTGATTTTTGGCTGTGACCAATGTTTACTATGATAGTTGCAAAATAGTATCTATTCCTCCCCACCACATTTAGCAGCATTCTGTCATGAGGAAGAGCCCTCCTGTCTCTGCCCTATAATATCTAACTAAATGATAACACGTGCACAGTTCGCATGCCTCTTAACTATTTTCTTGAACACTTGCTTACTTTGAAGCACAAAATATGTTAATGTCAATTTCCCTAATGCCAGTTCCCCAGTCCTTGCATCAGCTATTTTCTCCAAGAAGCCCAGGTTCCTTTTGGAGGGAAATATTAGAAATTAAGAACTAGATGCCAGTCCTACATGCTCAATGCTACTAGGAAGTCTACTAACAGAGCACCATGACAAGCAAAGGAGAATCAGCCTTTAACTGTTAATGTCTCCAAATTTATTTTTTTAAAGATTTATTTATTCATGATAGAGAGGCAGAGACACAGGAGGAGGGAGAAGCAGTCTCCATGCCTGGAGCCTGACGCAGAACTCGATCCCAGGACTCCAGGATCGCGCCCTGGGCCAAAGGCAGGCACTAAGCCGCTGACCCACCCAGGGATCCCTTCCAAATTTATTTAAAGCTGCTTCCTGTATTTCTCTAATAGCTTAATATTGGACATTAGCTCTAAGGTAATCTCTCAAAATGGCCTTGCTGGCTTCTTTGCTTTACCTAAGTTTTCAGAAACAATTTCAGCTAAGGATTTTTTTCACCCAAGTATCAACTCTATAAGATTACAAACAAACTGCAGAAATTTTAAATGAAAAACAGTCCCATCCTACGTCCCACTTGCTTCCTATGGCATTTTCCCAAAGAAAATAATTCCTAACAATTTCTGGTTGTGCTAACTTATCCTGAAAGTTCTATTTGTTCAAGTCAAATTTACACTTGGTCTTTGTTGTTGAGTATCTTCCTGTTAACATGCTGGTCTTGGTTTCCCAGGTGTTTTGTGTGTCTGCCTTGTGCTACCAATTTTCCCGTGGTCTTGTTCATCAGATCCACAGAGGTAAATGCAAGTGTTTTCCCTTGCTTCAGAATATGTGCTGTTATCATTATGTCTTCTCCTATTTTTGCAGGGGACATGTACCTTGAAGGGAAACAAATATAGTTAATAGCAAATAATTTTTCATTTTTTGAATTTATAAACATTTCTAACAATTTTTTTAAGAGGGCTAGTTGTATCTCTTAACAGCCTTCTTATGTTTTCTTTATTTTCCTCAAAGTAGTTTAAGAATAGTTATCAGTTAAGTTTTCTGTCCCATCACATTTGAATGGCTGGTCCTGACCAAGTTCATCTTCCCCTTTCCATATCCACACAAGTTTGTTTTTTTTTTTTTTTTTAAGTTTCTTTTCCTATAAATGTGGGAAGTTGTGTTCCCTACCCACCTTTAAGTTTTCCATTTCCTATTTATTCAGGATTGGTGAAAGATTTTCTCCAGCTTTTATCTGATCTGCTGAAATCCTGGGTGAAGTATTGCCTGGCGTCTAACTCAGCAGGCTCCCCCTTACCTGTGGTCCAGAAGGAAGCAGATGATCCTCCTGACTTATTTTTTTTTAAAGATTTATTTATTCATGAGAGACACAGAGAGAGAGAGGCAGAGACACAGAGGAAGAAGCAGGCTTCATGCAGGGAGCCCGATGTGGGACTCGATCCCGGATCTCGGGATCGCGACCTGAGCCGAAGGCAGGCGCCCAACTGCAGAGCCACCCAGGGGTCCAGATCCTCCTGACCTATTGTCAGAGATCAACAGTAGCCTAAAGCTGCACCCCCTGCCTATGCCACTCCCCTCACTTCATGTGGGGACTGTATCTCACGGCCTCACTAGAAGGGTGCATACGGTTCAATACGGTGATTTCAGAGACCACATTCCTGCAGCATTACAGTAGCTGATGCTTGTTCTGTTTTATTATCATTGTTTATCTTACAGTGCCTCGTTGCAACTTGATCATAGGTATGTGTGTATAGGGAAAACATACAATGGGTCCAGTACTATCTGTGGTTTCAGGCATCCACTGGAGGTCTTGGAATGTAGCCCTGTGGCTAAGAGGGGACTACTGTATCTTGTCATATTGGTGTTTAGAATTTATGTAACTGGCATGTGAGTAAATTCTGCACTTAAAGATGATTTAATGTAAGAACAATAAGGAATTGCAAGGAGGCCCTTAGAATCCAGGTGATGAGTTGTATGTATCTTTAAGAGACCCCTCCCTACCCGTCTTACTCCTAAATTGTCACTCATTTATTTTTTAAATATCTGTAGTAAATCTTTGAGACGGTGTATTTCTGTTCAAGTGAGTCAGGTTTTGAAGCTCGGGCAGTTCTTGATTGTGACCTCTACCTTTGACCACACATACATGGAAACTATGTCTGACTTACAAAAAATTCTTTAGGCTTGTGAGAGCAGCGGTAGTATCTCAGAAGATGACGAGAAACAGTGCTCATTTTGAGAATCTCTGCTCTTAAGAGAGGTTCCTGAGGCCAAGGGGGTTGTCGGCTAGCCTCACCTCTTACCATGTGGAGTAAGGTAAGGACTGCAGAACATGCTCACCACAGCAAGCAGAACCTCTGAGATCTTAATTTCAAGAGCACTTCTTATTGCACCCTCAATTTGTTCCCATAGTAAAGAAGGGCTGAATTTGTGGGCAGCCCGGGTGGCTCAGCGGTTCAGCGCTGCCTTCCGCAGCAGATCCTGGAGACCTGGAGATTAAGTCCCACGTCGGGCTCCTTGCTTGAAGCCTGCTTCTCCCTCTGCCTGTGTCTCTGCCTCTCTGTCTCTCATGAATAAATAAATCTTAAAAAAAAAAAAAAAAAAAAGAAAAGGCTGAATTTTCTTCAGGCACCCTAAATTTAGAACGTAAAAAAAGAAAATTGACATTATTTCCATTGCCCTCATGGTCCATAGCATTGGCTTTCCCACCCTAATCCCTGCCTGTCCTCTGCCCCCACTCCAAAAAAATCATTGTTCTGTTGTGTAGATGGAAAAACTAGTTGTCTTGAAACTAAATCCCTGGGCCCTGCACTCTATTGATAAGGGATGGCAGGGGTACTTGTTAATGCTGGAAGTGAATTTTTTACACTTGAAAACATATGAGCCCTGCAGGCATTTTCACAATGGTGAGTGACAGCCTGCCATCTGTGGCACTGCTTCCTGATCATGGAGTTTACGTGTACAGAGCATGTTTGCAGTTGCAAAGAGAGAGACAGACTGCAAACCTGGACATTTGTTTTCACCTTGTTATAAGGCAATGGCAATACATACTTTATGAAGGTTTATCCACTTTTCTTTTAATTTTACTCAGGCTTTTTTCTGTCCACTCAATACGGCCCTCATAAATGATTTGTACAAGTAGTACTTGTAAGGATTGGGAAACAGGTAGAGGCTGTGGGTTTGTGACAATTTCCCCCCACGAGTATATGTAACAGAAGCTGAATGTTTGAGGTTTTGAATGTTTAGGTCCTAACCCCTGCACTCCTGATACACACTGCACTTGGAAATTAGTTCCTCTATTTTCACATTCGAAGGCTATGGGAACCTTCAGGGCACATCTAGAGCTACACTACAGGACACCTCCAGTTTTATTTATGTCATGAATGTATTAGTCCTAGTGGTTTGAAATGAGTTTTCTCATTAAAAAAAGTTATTTGAAAAAAAAAAAAGTTATTTGTAGTACAGTTTGAGTACATACGTTATGTTCATATCCACACTGACTCCGGGTACTCCCCTTTCTGTGCACAGCAGAGCCAACGTTGATATGTTGTCCACTAGGGTGGCTGTAAAACCACCATGGAGAGTGCCATATTTATTGGCATGGTTGCTTTCTACTTTCATTTCACAAATCACTTTCCCAGGGGCAGCAGAGACAAGAGTCACCTGAGTATAAAAAAAAAGAATTTTGAACATTCTTTGGTATTAGCAAAGCCCAAACAGCCCATCAAGAACAATCACTGGGTTAAACGGGGTCACACCACAGGTGCCTGGCTGGCTCAGTTGGTAGAGCATGCAACTCTTGATCTGGGGGTTTTGAGTTCAAGCCCCACGTTGGGTGTAGAGATTGTTTAAAAATAAAATCTTTAACTAAGTGATCCTAAAAGAGTTGATGAGAAATGCAAGTAAGTTACCAATGTCTCTATGATAGAAATTAACCCATTAGGTAAACTGTTCTTTTTTTTTTTTTTTTTTAATTTTTTTTAATTTTTATTTATTTATGATAGTCACAGAGAGAGAGAGAGAGAGAGAGACGCAGAGGGAGAAGCAGGCTCCATGCACCGGGAGCCCGATGTGGGATTCGATCCCGGATCTCCAGGATTGCGCCCTGGGCCAAAGGCAGGCGCCAAACCGCTGCGCCACCCAGGGATCCCAGGTAAACTGTTCTTAAAGAAAAAGGAATATTTAGGGAAAGACAGTTTTTGTTAAATCTCCACTCTGCAGAAATATTCTGAGCTTTTCAGCTTTGTGTGTGACAAGATGACATCTCTTAATGTCTTCACAGAAATTCTGGACCAACAAAGCTAGCTGGCCCCTATGATCTGTTAACTCATGATAGCTTTAATTTGGACATTCCCTAATTTTTGTAGAGGGCAATTTTTCTAGTGACTTTGGATCCCTGGGTGGCTCAGCGGTTTAGTGCCTGCCTTCGGCCCAGGGTGTGATCCTGGGGTCCTGGGATCAAGTCCCACATGGGGCTCCTTGCATGAAGCCTGCTTCTCTTTCTGCCTGTGTCTCTGCCTCTCTATGTGTCTCCCATGAATAAATAAATGAAATCTTAAAAAAAAAAAAAAAAAAAAGACTGGAAGAAATTCAGTAATTCAATGAGTTACTACAATCAACAAACTTCTACCATAAACCCATTAATATAAAAAGTTTAACAACGGAATCCAGCAAAGTTTACCTGCTGGCTTTTAGGTATCATAGTATCATAATGAAAAAGAATTATGTGGGGCAGCCCTGGTGGCCCAGCGGTTTAGCACCGCCTTCAGCCCAGGGCCAGATCCGGGAGACCCAGGATCAAGTCCCACATGGAGCTCCCTGCATGGAGCCTGCTTCTCCCTCTGCCTATGTCTCTAGGCCTCTCTCTCCCTCTCTGTGTATCTGTCATGAATAAATAAATAACATCTTAAAAAAAAAAAAGAATTATGTGAAAGATAAAATATGGAACAACGAATTAAAAATTTTATATCGGGATCCCTGGGTGGCGCAGCGGTTTGGCGCCTGCCTTTGGCCCAGGGCGCGATCCTGGAGACGCAGGATCGAATCCCATATCAGGCTCCCGGTGCATGGAGCCTGCTTCTCCCTCTGCCTGTGTCTCTGCCTCTCTCTCTCTCTCTGTGACTATCATAAGTAAATAAATAAAAAAATTAAAAAAAAAAAATTTATATCAAAATCTTTAAAAAGCAAGCTTTTGGAAAAAATAACAACTAAGTTTCTTATATCCTAGTTAAATTATTAGGAAAAACATCATAGCATAGTATATAGAAGTTGGAGCTGAGCTGTGGCTGGAATGTGCTGGATTTAGCACTATGATTTTCACCATGATCAGTGGTGAAGAGCCTGGCTCTAGGCCCAGACTCAGGCCAGATCCTTAACTGAGTTTTTCCACGTCTGTTCTGTAAAGTGAACATAACAGCACAGCCCGCATAGGGTTTTGTAAAGGTTAAGATAACCTTAAAATTGAGCAGCTAGAATGAAGCCTGGCAGGTCACAGGTGATCAAAACACATTAGCTCTCATCCTTACTAAGGTTGTGATTCAAATACAGTCATCAAAATGCAAGTTGCTTTATATAGTTTCACACGGATCTTTCTTAGAATTGCCTGATTAGAATGGTCTCTGTTACTAAATTTTTTTTTTAAGATTTTCTTTATTTATTCATGAGAGACGCACAGAGAGAGGTAGAGACATAGGCAGAGGGAGAAAAGCAGGCTCCATGTGGGGAACCCAGTGCGGGACTCAATCCTGGACCCTGAAATCACGACCTGAGCCAAAGGCAGGCGCTCAACCAATGAGTCACCCAGGCATCCCTCTGGTACTAAATTCAATCACTGCATGACCTGATTAGTAAAGTCAGTGGATACTTTTCAGCCCTTTCTCAGTGACATCTAAACCTTTTTGTGACCCTCCCCTAACTGCCATGTCCACCTTCTGGGTTTCCTTCTTCTCTGCTGGCTCTTATTCTGCAATGCCCACTAGAGTCTTAGGGCCAACTAATCCTTCAGCCTTACAAGGCTACCCAAGGCCAGCCCAGGTTTCAGCTTCACTCAGCAGGCTAGAGCACAGGTTCTCTAACACAAGGCACTCTATATACAAGTGCTCAAGATGTAGGTGGTATCAAGCGGGGAGAAAAAGCAAAAAGTCTAGTGAGTGATGCAAGCCATGAGCAATCACAGACAGCTGGGCAGATGGTCTTCAAGGGGCACAGCCTCCCCAACACAGTCTTCTCTCCTCTCTCCCTATCCATCAGCAAATCCTACCCCTCCATCTTCAGACATGGCCAGAATCCAATCCTGTCCCTAGCCCCCATCCACTACTCATCACTCTTCCACTCTGGCCCAAGCTCTCTCTTCCCTCCAGTTGCTACAGTGGCCGGCCAAGTCCCCTTCCTGCTCCCGCCCTTGCCTGCCTCATGTCTGCTCTCTCACTAACGATAGGAGTGCCCCTTTAAAACTACATGTAAAATCCTGTCACTGTTCCGTTCAAACTCCTTGAAGTAAAAACCGAAGTCCTTACAGTAACCTACGAAGCTGTACGGAGACCTCATCTCCAATTTGTCTGCTTAGAATTCCTCTGGAAATACTGCAAACACACAGTGCTTTAAAGTCGCAGAGCCTTTACACTGGCTGTTCCCCTGGCCCAGAACACTCTTTCCCTTCGAGCATCAATGACTTGCTCTCAGGTCTTAACTGAACCCGGGGCGGGGGGCTCCACAGGAATATACATTTTAGAGGAAAAATCTTTACACTCTCCCAATACTCTTATCACTGGTCTCTGCTTTATATTCTTTTGCACCACTCAGCACCATCTGGCATACTCCATGTATCTGCTTTACTTACTCTGGCTAGTGTTTGATTTTTCACACATAATATACAAGTCCCATCAGTGGAAGGATCTTCTGTGAGTTTTCTGCTGACTTGAGTAGTGCCTGGCACATAGTAGGTGCTCAAATGTTTGTTGAATGAGTGAATACATTCGAATCTGAAGGTCAGCATTCTGTACCAAAATGTTCAACCATTAGTGGCACCAGCAACTGACTGACCAAGCTCTAGGGAGCATCTTTGGTGTGAGAGCCATTCTACTGGACACCTTGCATCAGGCATTGACATATGCTCATCAAGCATCTACTACAGTCCTGCTCCCAAAGAGTGCTCTCCGTGTGGCACAGGAAGTAGGTAACAGATACTTTCAGTACTATAGAGCAAGTCCAATAATAAAAGTTAGTTGAGGTATACAACTGGGTCAGAGCAAGACAGCTGGGGATGCCAGCGACAGCTCTTGAAGAACAGAAGTGGCTGAAGATCCAAAAATAAGACGTTGCCCTCGTTCTCAAGGAGGTAAGAAGCCAGCAGAGGTTATAAGAGAAGGCTAGAAGTAATAGATATTAGTAGATGAGCACCATAGGAGGCAAGACAAAGCCCAAGGGAAGAGTTTAGTGGAACTGAATGAAATAGCCCCCAAAGATTTAACCAGCGATGCCTGGGTGGCTCAGTGGTTGAGCATCTGCCTTCGGCTCAGGGCTTGATCTTGGAGACCCGGGATCAAGCCCCACATCAGGCTCCCTGCATGGAGCCTGCTTCTCCCTCTGCCTCTCTATCTTCCACGAATGAATGGGTAAAATCTTAAAAACAAACAAACAACAACAAAAAAAACCAAAACCACCTATTCATTGAGAAATTCTTTTCCAGATAATTGTATTTTGGCCTTTACTGTATCTTTTGCCTAGAGTTCATGTTAGTAAAGTCAGCAGAGTGCATGACAAATAGTAAATGCTATGAAAAATTTAAATACAAAAATTTCTAATTTTATAAAGTCATACACACCATTTAGTGACATGATCCTGATAGCAAGCCATTGTTTTAAATGTCACTCCTTTACATGGAGCTACAAGTGATTTCTTTTAGTCGTTCCCCTGTGGTTATTTTGCATTTCTGATACCACAAATAATGCTAAAGCCACAATTTTTGTATCGAATTATTCGAACAAAGGTTGTTTTATTACTTTCTTGTGCATTTCTTACACCTAGATTATTTTAATGGCCAATAACGAGTTTGAGAGTATTTGTTGGTATGTCACACTGGTAAATTTTCTATATGATATCACTGCCCTTTTGTGATCAATTCAAAGTCTCAAGGTTTCTCTAGTAAGTATAAGATCTGTTCTTACCTTTCTAACCATTTCTGTAGTCTTTGAGGTTCACTCCTAAACCTTCCTATTTCTCTGTGTTCTTCCTCTTTCGATACTTCATTTACTTACACATCTTCATCTTGTTTTCATAAGGATGACTCTGCAATTTTACCTTGCTTCTGAACTCCACTCCCTTATTTCTGTGTTGGATTCCACATAGTATTTCCAGACCCTAGCACAGTGCCTGTCATTTGAGACTCCCAAGATATGTCTCTCCACATGTGTTACTGGTAGTGTACTAAGAGCCAGTGGCAAATAACCATGATAAAGTGAGACATGTTGACTTATACCAGAACTAGCCAAAGTTTTAATATATAAAAAGGGTAGAACATCTCCACTTAGATGAAATACCTAGAGTAGTCAAATTCAGAGAGACAGATGGTAGACATGATGCCAAGGCTGGAGGAAAAGGAAACAGTTATTGTTTAATGAACAGAGAGTTCCAGCTTTGCACAATGAAGAGTTCTGGAGGTGGGAGGTGATGATCCTTCCACAACATTGTGAATGCAACTAATACTGAATTGTGTACTTTAGAATGGGTAAGATGGCGAATTTTACATTCCGTATGTTTTGCTGCAATTTTTTTAAAAACGGGGGATACAACATCAGTGTTTCCCGGACTTTTTTTATTCATGGGACTCTTCTTCCTTAGGGAACATCCGATAACACTGATGTGTTCCCTGGGTCCTGATTTTCTCCTCTCCTGTATGATAAACTCCTAGAAGGCAGGGGACTGTGGTTGGTATTTCTTCATTATTTCACAGTACTTGGGTTTGTTGACTGATTTTAAGGTCATCTTAAAGTAAGAGCAGGACATTTCATTTGAGTGTTAGTTCTTCTGTGTCAGTGTTTTATAAAAGATTGGTTTCTCAGTGTTTATAAAGACCCACAAAACCGGAGGCAAACCAGAGGCTTTTCTTTCTTTCTTTTTTTTTTTTTAAGAAAAAGAACAGGCTGAAATAAAGAAGTTCTTTTGTAAGATCTTGTGCATTAATTTGACATCTGTACCAGGGCTAAGTGGAAAGTGTCTTCTTCAACAGATCATTTTTGGAGGAATAGAAAGTCACATAGCAGATTTTAAAAATCATTTAGCAGATTCTAGATTCTGTATGCTGAGTCTAAACATCTGTCCAAGAAATGAAACTCCAATTGGAATATTATCAGCCAAATTTTCAAGTGTTAGCCTACATTATTCATTGACTTAAAAAAACGGGGAGCCCAGGTGGCACACTTGTTGAGTGTCCAACTCTTGGTTTTGGCTCAGGTCGTGACCTCAACTTTGTATGGAGTCTGTTCAGACTCTTTCTCCTCCTCTCTCTGCCCCTCCCCAGCTCCTAAAAAAAAAATTTTCAGAAGAATCAGAGGTTAGCATTCACGACTTAATTGTTTTTCTTACATAATCAAGGAAAAAAAATCCACCTCTCTTCTGGTGAGGTGGTTTTCTCTATTGGGGTAGTCAGTAAGGCCACTGTAGGAATGGGTAATGGGGCTGACTTAGACAGTTCTGTACATCTCACTTGCTTCTTACACTCAATAATAATAACAATAAATAATAATAATAATAATAATAATAATAATAATAACTGGGCAGCTCAGGTGGCTTAATGTCTGACTCTTGATTTCTGCCCAGGTCTCGATCTCAAGGTCATGTGTTCAAGCCCTGCCCTGGACTCCACATGGCTATGGAGCCTACTTAAAAAAGAAGAAAAAGATGAAACATTATCCCTTCTCATCTTTGCAAAAGCACTGAAGTAAGAGCACAGGTGTGTCTGAAAGATCAAATACATCCTTACTCCAATTTAGTTTTTTTCTTTTTAAAGATTTTTCTTATTTGTCAGAGAGAGAACGTGCAAGTGCTTGCTTATTACAAGCAGGGGGAGCAGCAGGCAGAGGGAGAATCAGGCTCCCCTCAGAGCAGAGAGCCTGAGGCAGGCTAGGACCGAGATCATGAACTGAGCTGAAGGCAGACAGACATTTAGCCACCCAAGCCACCCAGGCACCCCTCCAATTTAGTTTTACCGATATGCTTGCATTAAATACTTACAAATGAGCATTCTTGCCTTGAAAAACCTATAGTTTCCTATTTAAATAACCAAAACGACAACTATGTGACATAAAATAATTTTGTCACAGACCAGTAAGGCAACAAAAAACACACTAGTTATTTCAATAAAGAGAATATCAATGTTAACTAGAGATTTAGAGAAAACAAACACCTTTGTCCCATACCAAGACATGGAAGTTCCAAAGTTCTGAGACATGATTTATACTTAAAATAGTAGCAATTTGTCTAGTGCTAACCCAGGACAAAGTGAATGATTAATGTTTTTCAATGTCAGTAGTGCTGATTTGGACAGGCTGATTCTGTATTGTGGGGGGAGGGAGAGGGAATGTATGCACTGAAGGATATTTGTAGGACAGTTAGTGGTCTATGGCTTCTGCCCACTAGATGCCCATAGTGCCCCTTCCATCCTACTCCAGTCATCTCCAGACACTGTCAAATATCCTATGGGGAGTACAATCACCCCTAGTTGAGAACCATTGGTTTAGGTCACGTTACCTTTAAATTAACAGTAAAAGCAAAGGAACCAAGTTCACAACTAGCTTTATGGATCACTATTCATATATATTCTGTCCCATGCATCTCTGCTCACACAAAACACAACCAACCATAAATCCTATTTTAGATCAAATTAATCCAGAGCACCTGCACGGTATTGACCTGTGCAGTTAGGATGCTAGCTACTAGCCTGATGTCGGTCTTGAGCACTTGAAACATGGCCAGTAGGAACTAAGATGTGCTGGATTTCAAAGATGGAAGTCTTTAAAACATAATACTCTCTTGTATTGATTACAAACTAAAATAATATTTTGAATATAATGAGTGGCTTAAAATATATTAGTAAAATTAATTTTACTTTTTTGCCTTTTTAATAATTTTATGTCATAAAATTATACATGCAGCTTGCATTTG
Organism: Canis aureus; assembly: GCF_053574225.1. Taxonomy (NCBI): domain Eukaryota; kingdom Metazoa; phylum Chordata; class Mammalia; order Carnivora; family Canidae; genus Canis; species Canis aureus. The sequence continues at coordinate 3,942,929 of NC_135647.1, forward strand.
TAGCTTGCACTGTATCTCTATTGGACAGTACTGGGTGTAGAATCACGGGTAGCACTATTCAACCTTACTCGGACTTCTGAGAAACTCTATACATCAAGGTTAACAGGTGGGCAGCCTGGGTGGCTCAGCGGTTTAGCACCACCAGTCTTTAGCACAGGGCAGCATGATCCCACAGTCCCGGGATCAAATCCCACATTGGGCTCCCTGCATGGAGCCTGCTTTTCCCTCTGTCTGGGTGTTTTTCTGCCTCTCTCATGAATGAATAAATAAAATCTTAAAAAAAAAAAAAAAAAAAAGTATGAGATTTTTAATCAGACCACTCAAAGGCAAATCCAACCCATGGCAAGATTATCATGAGAGAACACACACTCAAAATTTGGTCGTTGAAAGTTTAACAGTGAAAATGGCTATAGATGTTTTTAGGGAATGCAAATTTCCCCTTAGTCCAATACCTCTTTTGTTGCATAATCTCTCTTAAAAAGTTACTGTTAAAAAGTAGCGTATCTGGATTTTAGTGTTTGCTACGTAAAAACATTAAATATATTTGCCTAAGTATTATTTCCTGTGTTTTTCACAAAAGCCCTGGGTGTAATTAGGGGAGTTGCTTACATGTTGAAAATATAGCCCACATGTTGTTTTCAGGAGGAAGACTGGCCCGATGCCCTACATTCTTCCTACAAATGACTGCACTTGTTCTGTTTAAAGTTCACTTTTAGGGATCCCTGGGTGGCGCAGCGGTTTAGCGCCTGCCTTTGGCCCAGGGCGCGATCCTGGAGACCCGGGATCGAATCTTCCACGTCGGGCTCCCGGTGCATGGAGCCTGCTTCTCCCTCTGCCTATGTCTCTGCCTCTCTGTCTCTCTCTCTCTCTCTCTCTGTGACTATCATGAATAAATAAATAAAATCTTTAAAAAATAAAAATAAAAAAATAAAGTTCACTTTTAGGGACACCTGGGTGGTCAGTGGTTGAGCGTCTGCCTTTGGTCGTGACCCGGGAGTCCAGGGATGGAATTCCACGTCGGGCTCCCCGCAGGGGGCCTGCTTCTCCCTCTGCCTGTGTCTCTCATGAATAAATAAAATCTTAAAAAAAAAAAAAAATTCTCTCCCTCTCCCTCCTACGGGCATGCTCTTTCTAAAAAAAAAAAAAAAAAATCATTTTGTACCTCCACAATCATCTCCTTTCCAGTACGGTATTGAAAGCCGCACAAGATACTCATCACTTCTTACCGAACAGGTGTCGTGCCGGATGATGCTGCCCACCTGCAGGCCGAGAAGCGCTCTGGGCACACTGAACGCGGGCTCGGCTAAGCTCCGAGGCTTGGGCCGGTGACGGGCCCTTCCGACTTACCGTATTTCCAGTCCGCACTGGGTTCGTCCGGACGGAACCCAATCTTCCGTCAAGGAAGCCCCGAACTTACTCATGGACCTTCGGATGAAGTCCAGTCCACCCTGCGCCTGACCTGGCCCAGGCCGGCTCTCCGCGACAGCGGTCACCATCACTATTCCCGGCGGCATCTCCCGCGGCCGGGCCCGCAGAACCCTCCACCGGCCCAGGCTTCCTTCCAGCCGCAATACCTTTTCCAGAACTCTGTCAAAACCGGGAGCCGAAGTCAGCGACTTCATCAACTCCAGCGTGTTCTGCATCAGGCGGCTCATCGAGACGGCGGCGGCTCCCACGCCGGAGGAGACCTTCGGGAGCAAGGACAGGCGGGTGGAACCGGCGCCGCCTTCCCCGCAGCCGCCCGCGCGCTCTTACGCGCCAGCCCCGCCCCCGCTGTGACCCCGCGCGCACGCGCGGAGCCACCGGCCGCGCTCCCACGGCGCAGCCACGCCCTCCGCCCTCTGCCCTCCGCCCTCCGCCTTCCGCCCGCGGGGCGCGCTTCCGGCGAGGCGGGCGAGGCGGGCGCGCCTGCGCAGAGCCGCGCGCTGGCCGTCCTGCCCCGCCGAGGGGCGTGGTGGGCCCGCGGCGGGCGGATGGAGCGGCCGAGCGACCCGGAGGGCGACCCCGAGCTGAAGAAGCGGCGGCTTCTGTGTGTGGCGTTCACCTCGGTGGCGCGGTGCGACGCCGCCGTGGCTCAGTGCTACCTGTCCGAGAACGACTGGGAGATGGAAGTAGGTTTCGCTGCCGTCTTCCTCCTGTGTGCCGCGGCCCCGGGGGGCGCCCGGGTCTCACCGCTGCCTGTGTTTTCCAGAGGGCGCTGAACTCCTACTTCGAGCCTCCGGTGCCGGAGAGCGCCGCGGAGAGCCGCCCCGAGAGCCGCCCCGAGAGCGCCGCGGGGCCGGAGCCCTGGTGAGGGGGCGGGCGGGGGGCGCGCGGGGCGGGGGCGGGGGCGGGGGCGGGGGCGCTTCTCCCCTCTCCCCCGCAGTCCCGGACGGAAAACTGACGCGCAGAGGGAGGCTGCGAGCGCCTGGGCGTGAGCGAGGGCGGCAGAGTCCGCTGTGGACCGGTAACTTGGAAGGCCCCTGGCTTCCTGCACGGTTCCTTTATCCCCTCCCTGCCGGCCAACCCGAATGCTCGTTTCGCGGTCCGGTGCACAGCTGCCTCCCCAGCTGCAGCTGTGCTGCTCCTAACGGCCAGATGCCTTGCACCTGCGGTGTGTCCGCTGCCCATCTCTCTCCTACCCAGGAAGTTACAGGGCATCAAACTTTGGCTTCCTCCGGTGGGCGTCTCCTCCTGTCCGGCGTGCTTCGTAAAGATACTTATTGATGCAGGAAATGGTTGGGGTTTGGAGCCCATGGTCAAGAAGGAGTTCTTGAGACATCTTTGGTGCAAAAAGGTCGTTTCAGGGGATCCCTGGGTGGCGCAGCGGTTTGGCGCCTGCCTTTGGCCCAGGGCGCGATCCTGGAGACCCGGGATCGAATCCCACATCGGGCTCCCGGTGCATGGAGCCTGCTTCTCCCTCTGCCTATGTCTCTGCCTCTCTCTCTCTCTCTGTGTGTGACTATCATAAATAAAATAAAAATTAAAAAAAAAAAAAAGTATTTAAAAAAAAAAAAAAAAAGTCGTTTCATTAAAGCACAGGGACAGGACCCGCGGGCAGGAAGAGCTGCACGGGGGTCCTGAGGAGTGGCCCATTACGTACTTTCAAGTCGAGAGGGGTTTAGGGAGAGCGTTAAGTTTTTAAGGAATTTTGGAAGCAAGGTTCCCATCCCAGGACCTTGAGGGGACTGGCTATTGGGAGAAAGTCATTTATTACCTTCACAGTCATGAGACCTTTCAGACTTATATAGGTGGGTGATGTGCTTGCAGGGGGGGGGGGGGGAGATGTGGGGGGTGTGTGGGGATGATTGCCAATATGTATCTTTATTTTTTTATTTTTATTTTTTTTTTATTTATTTATGATAGTTACAGAGAGAGAGAGAGAGAGAGAGGCAGAGACACAGGCAGAGGGAGAAGCAGGCTCCATGCACCGGGAGCCCGATGTGGGATTCGATCCCGGGTCTCCAGGATCACGCCCTGGGCCAAAGGCAGGCGCCAAACCGCTGCGCCACCAGGGATCCCGCCAATATGTATCTTTAAAAAAAAAAAAGGTTTTATTTGTTTATGCATGAGAGACACAGAGAGAGAGAGGCAGAGGGAGGAGCAGGCCTCATGCAGGGAGCCCGATGGGGACCGGATCCCAGGACCCCAGGATCACCACCTGAGCGGAACAGTCACTCTACCGCTGAGCCACTCAGGTGCTTGCCAAGAGGTATCTTGAGAGGTTTAGAGATAAAGGAAGTTTCCAAAGGAATTCTAGAGGATGGTCACTCTGTTTTAAGGACTTGTTGGTGGGCTGCAGTTTGTAAGGAAATCTAATTTTTCTTTTGTCTCTGTGTCCCACATCATTTATTACCTCTGTCTAGAGCCTTTTCTTCCACTCTTTCCGTGCTAAGTAGTATTTATCTTAAGGGCCAGCTTAGACATGACTTATCTCCAAGAAGCTTTCCCTGGTCTCTCAAGTGTGGGTGGGTTTTCCCTCATAGGTAATCTTTTAGCATCCTGCATGGTCCCAGTCATAGTAACTTAGTTTATATTATACCTGCTGTTTAATATTTTGTCTCCCACCAAACTCCCGCTAAATGGGTAATTTAGTGAAATCAACATCTGTTTTGTATATTGTTAATTTCCCAAAGTCTGGTATGAATTTTGGCATGTAATAAGCTCTCAATAAATGTATATAAAGTTCTCCCAGATACATGAGCAGCCTGTAGAGTTAACTGTTCATAGTGAAGACACTTTTCTTCCTATGATCTTTTCAGCTGCACCAGTAAGAAGATCGTTTCATTAGACTCCTTTCCCTATCTGCCTAGAATTTCCCCCCATTTCTAGTGATAGAGCTCTGCCTCCTTGTAATACTCACCTAACTCAAACTGGTCAGTCACATCCTCTCTCCTGGGACTTGGAGATTAGGTTGAAGAGAGTTCAGTCTGAATCTTCCCTGTGGAGCTGGAACTGTAATGTGTTAACCTAGTACTTGTGGGAGAAAGCTGACAGTGCTGTCCTGCAGAGGGAGAATGAACCAGGGAAGTTGAGTCAGATGGAAAGAAAGCCTTGATTGCTCTTCCTCAGGGTTAGCTGTGTTCCCATACCTGCCTGTGACATGTTTCTGTTTCCTTCCAAATTCCTCTGTTTTGCTAAATTGTAACCAGCAAGGAAATTGAAACAGAGGCTCTTGACCTCAGGGTGGTGAGTTCAACCCCTTACCATGCTGAGTGTGGAACCTACTTAAAAAAATAAATAAATAAAAGTATGCGCTGGGGTTGCCAGTCACTAGAGCATGCAACTTTTGATCTTGCGGTTGTAAGTTCAAACTCCATGTTGGGTGTAGTAGAACCTACTTAAAAATAAAATCTTAAAAAACAAAAGAAAGAAAAGAAAAAAAGAAATTGGAACAGAAAAGTTAGATTCCCTGAAATAGTTCCACAGAAAAAATGTAGTTGATTAATGGCAGAACATTGGACCATTAGGAGTCTCCTACTGTAGAATCAAAAACTGGGATGTTACGGGCACAATTGGCAAAATTTGAATAGATCTTAAAATTATATAATGTATCAGTGATAATTTTCTGACATCCAGTAATGCTGGTTGTATATATAAGCCTGTCCTTGTTTGTAGAAAATACATACAAACATTTCAGAATAAAAAAAAGCCAAGCAAGTAAATGTTAGTAAGTGAAACGTTAACTTTTTTCTTTTTTTTCTTTTTTCTTTTTTTTTTTTTTACTGTTTTTAGTGTTTTACTGAAAGTCACATTATTTCAAAATAAATTAAAATAATAAGTTAACTAGATTTGTGGTCACTTTACAGTGTATGCAAATACTAAATCATGTGTGCCTGAAATGAATATAAAGTTCCAAATACAAAAACCTATTTCTTAAATTTATGTATGGTATATAACTGCTTAACAGTCACCTTTTAATAATGGTTTGTCTCTCCCCTCAAATATCTGTGCCTTGGTGGGGCCGGTGTGCGGTGGTGTCAGGACCCTACACTGGATTTTGTGTATGTGGCCTCCGGCAGGGTAGTCAGACTTCTTATGTGACATCTCAGGAGAGAACATTCCAAAAGATTGAGATAAAAGCTGCAAAGTTTCTTATGACCAAGCCTCAGAAATTCCAGGGTTTCCTTCCACTGTTGGTTAAGCAAGTCATTAAGGTCCAGATCCAAGGGGGAGAGGTTTTGGACTTCATCTTTCAATGAGAGGACTAATGAAGAATTTGCAGCTGTTATTCACATGAGATCTTATTTCATGTATTTCATACATTTCATAGATGATTTAAAATAAATCCAAATTTGGACATCTTAATACTACATGGTCTAATTTTGGATCATAGTTTACAAAATCATTTTAGTAACACATGTCACTGAGGCATATTGAGTTGGTTCTAACTAAGTGAGCAAACATTTGGGTAACACAGTAAGAATCTGTTTTTCCTTAGTTGTATGACTTCTGCTCCTCTATAGGGAGATACTTTGAGGGTTCTTTTAAAATTTATTTGTAAAATGAAGGCTATAAGTAGTTAGAAAATAATTTAAAATTAATCAGTTCATAGATGATTTGCAGAGCTGTGTTTCATTGTGATTTTGCCAGTGTTGACTTAACGAATGAAGAGACAACTGATTCCGTTAGTTCTAAAACCAGTACGTCTGAAGGGATTCAGCAAGAAGATGGCAGCATGTTCTCTTTCATTACCTGGAATGTTGATGGATTGGATCTAAACAATCTGCAAGAGAGGGCTCGAGGAGTGTGTTCCTACTTAACTTTGTAAGTATTATTAGCTTAGGTTCAATGATAACATGGCTTATCTATCTACAAAGAGGGTAATGGTCAAGGTTATGGGCTTTGGAACCTGATCTGAGTTCAGAATCTAGCTCTCAGAATGACATGTAAAAGAATGGGGAGTGCCTCTGAGAGCAGGAGTGTGGATAGAGGTGGGGAAGGAACACTTAAGTTTTTGTTAGAAGCCTCTAGCACTGTTTTACCTAAAAACTTCGTAATTATTGCTTCCTGAAAATAAGATTACCAAAACGATCTGTATCTGTTACACGCTGGCTCTGTGATCTTCTGTAATCCCTTGTGTGAACCACTGCAGTTCTCTGCAGCTTATTTTCTTCATCATGGACAACTGTTTCACGAGGATTCAGAACTTGTAAAGCATCTAATGGAGACTAGGACCCTTGTAGGCTTTCAATATACTGATTTCTGTTGCCACTGATTCCAGTCTTTTCACTTTAAAGTGTTATGATGTATGTTTTTTTCTTATTTGATCTTTACAGTATTTGTTAAATGGCACAGGTCTTTCTCATTTTATAAAAAAGATCAGTATAAACATGGAATATTAGCGGGTTTTATGTTTCTTTTATGTTGTGGTATTTTGCTAATCTAGATGGCAGCAAATGAAATAGTATGCTTGGTATTTATCATAAATTGATGTTTTGAATTAGGTACAGCCCAGATGTGGTATTTCTACAGGAAGTCATTCCCCCATATTGTAGCTACCTAAAGAAGAGAGCACATAGTTACGAGATTATTACAGGTAACGATTTTCCTGTTACTGTCTTTGTCTTTGAAAAACAGTCAAGGGAAGAGATAAACCAAGGTTAGCCTGTAGGAGAACACACAAGGAAAAGGAAAAATTAAAAAAGTTTGAGAAAAGCTAAATCAGACACAGGATACTAGAAACACCGTAGGAAATATGTCATACAGCTTAATATATGTGAAGAGTGTTAGAAATGGATGGTGTTTCAGGAAAATATAAATTGCCAAAATTTGAGATCTGGAGTCGTTTTAATAAATTAACTTTATGAAAAAAAAAACTGACTCCACTTATCACACTTAAATTTTTTAATAAATTAACTTTACCAAAAAAAAAATTTTAATGTGATAATTGCATCTTGACTATACTTTTTCAAAAAGTCGTCTTTATTCCTTTTAACTGATTTTGGGTTTTTTTCTAGTTTTTTGCCTTGAACAGTAATTTGACTTTACATCTATTTTGTTTTTCCTGAGTGCATTTAATGTTCCACACACTGGCTACATTCCATAATAGTTGGTTAAATCCCATGTTCTCTTTGACTTTCAGTTTTATGTAGTATGTGATTTTAATTTTGATTTATTATTAAATTCACAGTTGCTAAGGAGAGGGTTCTCAGTCTCTTTCTGTCTTTGTGACACAACTTTCCTGCATTCTCTTGGGGATTCTTTTTGACTCTCTTCTGTTTCAACTTTCTTGTTTTCTGAATCCCATGCTTTTCCTTCTTGATTTACTTCCTCCTTTCATTGGGAGTTTTGTATTTGTTTGGTTTGTTTTTGTTGTTGTTGTTTGTTTGTTTTTCATTTATTGTGCTGAACACCTGGTAGGGACTTTCAAACTGGACGATTGTGACGTTCATTTCTGGAAAACTTTCCATCTCTCCTTTCCTCCTCCTCTGTCCCCCTCCTACTCCCCCACCTTTGTGCACACTGCCAGTTTCCTAGCCTGCCAGCCAGCCTCCTTGGCCCTCCCTCCCTTTCCTTCCCTTGTTTCTCCCTTCTGCTCTGATAAACCACTTTCCACTTCTTCAGCTCCTTTGTTCTCTGGAAAACAGTTGGAAACTTTTATTCACTGTCCATCTACTTCTGTTCTTTTTTCTTCTCCTTTTATACCTTTCTAAATTTTTTATTCATTTATTGTAATTTTTCTGTGTTTCTTGCACAATGAGAAGTAAATGCATGTTAGTTTGGCTCAGTGTTATGTCTCATCTAATCTGTCAGAAATTTCTCAAATTTTCTTATTCAATACTGGCATCATTAACTGTTTTTGGCACTTATGTAAATTCTTTTTTATTTTTATATTCCTTTGATACATACAGCTACATTTTGGGAAGGGGCAGATAAATATAGGGACTCAGCCATCTTCACCTATTTTGAAATAATAGTTTACTTGGAAGATTCAGATCCATCTAAGTATCTGTACCTGTTATAAAACCTTCAATAGGGGAACTTGTGATAAACGGCAAATACTCTTGACTTCTCAGCCTAAATTCTTTTCCACAAACATTTGAAGGTCATGAAGAGGGATATTTCACAGCTATAATGTTGAAGAAATCGAGAGTGAAATTTAAAAGCCAAGAGATTATCCCTTTCCCAAATACAAAAATGATGAGAAACCTTTTGTGTGTGTATGTAAGTAATTTTTTAAATTTGACTTTTTTTTTTTAAGAATGAGTTGTTTCTTACAGTTTCATTGTGGTATCTTTTTTTTTTTTAATTGCTGTTAGAGAAAATTTTGTCTTCTTCTACATTTCTTTTAAATAGTCTTAAAGAACATTGTAAATTAAGTTTTTACACAAATTTCAAATACAAATTTGTAAACGTAAAATCCTGATTAGGTATTTTCCTAAGAATGTTTAAGAATTTACTAACAGTTAACATTTGTTTCCTCAAGTGTTTTTTTTCTTACCTAAATGCATTGTATATGGTAGGTACTGTGTTATACTCTATGAGACTTATAAGAATGAATCAAAAGATCTTACTGTCATAGTTTATAGAGTTGCAAGGGAGAGATTGTAGTATAAAGTAACTAAAATAAAGGAAAGGCATAAATGCCCCTGGAGGAAGTATAATGATGTGCAATGGAAGTTTAGAGATAACTTTTAGCTAGATTGGTTTTTTTTTTTTTTTTTCAAATTGAGGTATAATTGACACAACAGTATATACTTTTAGGAATACAGTGCAATGATTGGATGTTTGTATATGTTGCAAAATGATCACCACAGTAAGTCCAGTTAGCTGTTGCCATACACAGTTACGCCTTTTCTTATTAGCTAGGTGTTCAGTGGAAGTTTCATGAGAGAATTTGTATTTGCATTAAGCACTGAAAAATACGTAAGATGTAAGCATTAAGAACAGTCCAGGTAAAGAAAAAAAAAAAAAAAAAAGAACAGTCCAGGTGGCAGAACCACCATGGCAGAACCACCATAACAAACTTTTGCAGTATTGCAGGGTATGTGTGTGTGTGGTGTGTGTGTGTGTGTGTGTGTGTGTGTGTGTGTGTGTATGTATTTATGTGTGTATATATGTATATAAATGAGAAAGGATATATTTAAGTATAAAGGAGCATTCTGTTCATTTGGGTAGAGGGCATGAAAAAGGGTAAAAAGAAGTTGGTAAAGTAGGTTGGATCCAGATTATAGAAGGTCATGAATGCCCAGTGTGAAAGAATTTGTATTGATTCTGCAGGCAATTTGTTTAAATAATAAACAGATCCTGCATTGTTTGTATCTTAACTCCAAATGATAAATGATTCTTATTCATTCATTTAATTGACCTTTTTTGAGTACCTATGTGCCAGGCCCTTGGTAATAACAGAAAATAAAAGAACCATCTCTGCTTTCAAATGACTCGTGACTTTGTATGAGAGAAATAATTATGCCATAATTCAGTGTAGGGAACTTTAAAAATAGTCTTTCCAGTACGCTATAGGAATATAGAGGAGGGAGCCACTGATTGTCTGAGGATATTGGGGAAGGCCTTAGAGTGGAAGTGATGTTTGAGGTAGGTCTTGATGTATTAGTGGGTGCTTGCTAAGTAGTTTTCTTTGGGAGCAGGATTAGCACATTACACATTGACCTAGAAATGTGAGCACAGTGCTGAGTAATATAGTTTTGCTTTGTTAAATATATACCAATCAATTAAATAATTAGTTGATTCTGTTATCAATTGTCAACCTTAGTGGTCAGTGAATGTTAATAACTATAATTATCTGTCCTGTTGCAGGCAAGTATATCAGGAAATGAACTTTGCCTTATGACTTCTCATTTGGAGAGCACCAGAGGGCATGCCAAGGAACGAATGAATCAGTTAAAAATGGTTCTAAAGAAAATGCAAGAGGCTCCAGAGTCAGCTACAGTTATATTTGCAGGAGATACAAATTTAAGGGATCACGAAGTGAGTGGCAAAGTCAGTTCTGTGCTTGTGGGCAGATTATTGCTGTGGAAACTTTCTTTTGACCAAAGCTGTTATAATGTGTAAGCGACCTTAATGGTAAATACTGTCCTGTGGTCTATGCCTGGCACTGGGGAAGTGGAAGCAGGAGGAGGAAGACAGAAATATTGGGGGAAGACAGAAATATTGCACCTGACACAGACAACGCCAAACAATATTTGTTGATTAAGAAGAGGAGTACAGAGAAAACAAAGAGTTTAGAAAAAATTTAAATTTATTTGCAGTATCTTGAGTTGCAAGGTAAGAACAGTTGAAAGATTTGGCTGTCACAGTTGTCCCTACTTCTAAATTTTCTTTTTTCAACTTTTTTTTACCCCCTTTTCCTGGTACTACCATCTCCAGGACTGAAACAGTCTCTTTCCCCATAATTCATTTGAGAGATGTTGGGATTTTTCAGGACCTCTGTAGACTTAGATCATATTAAGTGGAAGCTGGCTTTGCCTTTTCCCCCAATCTGGCTGAACTCATATCAGATTAGAAGTGAATCGAAATGTTTGTTTCACTGCTATAAGCTGCAGGAGTAGAGGAAGAAATGAAATGAGACACAAAAGCCTATCAGGACTTCTGAAGTGAAGGCAGTATCCTAAATAAAATAGAGCTCTGCTTCTCTTTGTGATTTGTGTCCTTGTACACAGATTACTTTTTTAAAAAGTCAGACTATTTGTACTGTTTACAAATCAGTGACTTCATGGTAGCTGTTTTGTGGTACTTGGTTGCCTAACTGATCTGCTTACAAGAAAAATCCTGTTTTGCAACAAATGGCATTGGGAAAACTTGATATCCACAGGCCAAAAAAAAAAAAACAAAATTGTATCCTTACTTTATACCCTGCACAAAAGTTTATTCAAAAGGAATCAATGACCTACAAGTAAGAGTTAAAACTATAAAACTCTTAGACGAAAACAAGGAGGAAAAGCTTCATGACGTTGGATCTGGCAATGATTTCTTGCAAATTTCTGACGTTAAAAGCACAGACAACAGAAGTAAAAAAGATAAGATAAACTATCACAATGAAAAACTTTTGTGCATCAAGGGGCATGATCACAGAATAAAAAGGTAGCCCATGGAATGAAAAAAATATTTGCAAATCCTATAGAGGACAGGTGAATTATAATTAATATAATATTGATGTTATATGAAGAATTTCTACAATAAGGAAGCTGATTTTAAAAAGAGCAAAAGACTTAAATAGACATTTTTCCAAAGAAGATAAACAAATGGCCAATAAGCATGAGAGAAGATGCTTGGTGTCAATAGTCATTAGAGAAGTATAAATCAAAGCCATCATTAAGTATTACTTTACCTCTGTTATATCCATTAGCATGAGTATTATCAAAAAACCAGAAAATAAGTGTTGGTAAGGATTTGGATAAGAACCCTTATGCAGTGCTGATGGGAATATCAAATAGTATAGCTGCCATGGAAAATGGTGTCGTGATTCTCTAAAACTTAAAATAATTTCCATATGTTCCATACGGCCCAACAATTCCACTCTGGGTGTATACTCCAAACAAAGAAAAACAGGGTCTTGAAGAGGTATCTGTACACCTGTAGTTCATAGCATTATTCACAATAGCTAAAACATGGAAGCAACCAAAGTGACCGTTGACAGATGAATGGATAAACAAAATGTGTATACATGTAATGGAATATCATTCAGCTTTAAAAAGGAAGGAAGTACAGTGTGATATAATATGGATGAACCCTGGACATTACACTAAGTGAAATAAACCAGTTACAAAAGGACAAATCTTTTACAAGTCCTCCTATGAGTTTCCTAAAGTAGTCAGATTCATACAGATAGAGAGTATTGTTGCGGTTACCAGCGGCTGGGGGAGGATGGAATGGGTGGTTAGGATTTGTTTGGTACAGAATTTCAGTATGGGAAAATGAAAAGGTTCTACAGATGGGATGGTGGTAATGGTTGCACAGTTATGTGGATGTACTTAGTGTCATAAAACTGTACACATAAATGTGGTAAGTATTACGGTATGTATACAGGCATACAGAAGTATTGTGGGTTCAGTTCCAGTTCCACAATAGAGGGGATATCGTAATAAAGCAAGTCAAACAAATTTTTTAGTTTCCTGTTGGATATAAAGTTATGTTTATACTGCTGGAGTCTATTAAGCATGCACTGGCATTATATCCAAAAAAACAATGTATATGTCTTAATTAAAAAATACTTTAACATAAGGGCACCTGGGTGGCTCACTTGGTTAAGCATCTGCTTTCAGTTCAGGTCATAACCTGTAGGTCCTGGGATCTGAGCCCTCAGTCAGGCTCCCAGCTCAGCAAGGAGTCTGCTTCTCCCTCTGCCTCTCCCCTGCTTGTGCTCTGTCTCTGTCTGTCTCTCTCTGAAATGAATAAATTAAAAATCTTTTAAAAAAAACAACAGCTTTATTGCTAAAAATGCTAACCATCGTCTGAGTTTTCAGCCAGTCATAATCTTTTTTGCTAGTAGAGGGACCTTTTCCCATGAATCATGAATGTTCTGAATAGAATGTCAAATTCCTTCCAGAAGACTTTCAATTGATTTTGCTTAGATCTATCAGAGAAATCACTATTGCAGCTCTAGTATTAGGAAATGTACTTATTAAATCATAAGACTTGAATGTGGAAATGACTTCTTACTCCATGGACTACAGAATGGATGCTATGTCAGCAGGCACGAAGACAATATTAATTTCGTTCTCCACCTGCACCAGCTCTTGGGTGACCAGGTGCATTGTCAATGAGCAGTAACATTTTGAAAGGAGTTTTGTTTGTTTCTTTTCTGAGTAGTAGGGGGTCTCAACAGTGGTCCTAAATGTTCAGTCAACCATGTTGTGAGCAGATGTGCCATCATCTGGGCTTTGTTTTTCCATTTGTAGAACATAGAGTAGATTCATTGTAATTCTTTTTTTATTTTATTTTATTTTTTAAGATTTTCTTTATTTATTTATGAGAGACACAGAAAGAGAGGCAGAGACACAGGCAGAGGGAGAAGCAGGCTCCATGCAAGGAGCCTGATGTGGGACTCGATCCTGAGACTCCAGGATCATGCCCTGGGCTGAGGCAGGCGCTCAACCGCTGAGCCACCCAGGCGTCCCTGTAATTCTTTTTTTTTTTCTTAAGTTTTTTTATTTTAAGTACAGTGTAGTGATGTACAGTGTTAAGTTTCAGTTGTATAATACAGTGATTCAACAATTCCATACAGATTTAGCATTATTCTTATGGGCCCTAGGATTTTTGGAATGATGAATAAGCATTGGCTTCACAAGTTAACAGCTACATTAACCCCTAACAAGAGAGCTTTAGAGCCTTGAAGCTCTAAAGCCAGGCACTGACTTCTCTAGCTATAGAAATCTTAGATGGCATCTTCCAGGAGAAGGCTGTTTCATTCACATTGAAAATCTGTCTTTTAGTGCAGCCACCTTTGTGAACTATCTCAACTAGATCTTCCAGATAACTTGCTGCAGCTTCTACATCAGCACCTGCTGCTTCACCTTGCGCTTTTACCTTATGGAGATGGCTTCTTTCCTTCAATCTCTGCCGGTTTTAAGCTTTTTCTTTTGCAGCTTCCTCACCCCTCTCAGCCTTCTTAGAATTGAGTTAGGGCCTTGTTCTGGATGAGGCTTTGGCCTAAGGGAATGTTGTGGCTGGTGTGATCTATCTAGGCCACTCAAAGTGGCACTTTTCACTTCCTTCAAGAACTTTTCTTTGCATTCACAGTTTGGCTAACTTGCTTAGGGCAAGAAGCCTACCATTTGGCCTACCATGGCTTGAGATACATATCCTTCTCTAAGCTTAGTCATTTCTAGCTTTTGATTTAAAGTGGGAGACAAGTGATTCTTCCTTTCACTTGAACACTTAGAGCCCGTTGTAGGGTGATTAATTAGCCTAATTTCAATATTGTGTCTCAGGGAATGGGGAGACCTAAGTAGAAGGAAAGGCCGGTCCAAGGAGTAGTCAGAACACACGTTTAATAAATTCACTATCTTAAATGGGCAGAGTTCATGGTGCCCTAAAACAATTACAGTAATAACATCAAAGATCCTGATCACAGATCACTGCAACCAAATAATAATAAAGTTTGAAATGTAAGGATTACCAAGATGTGACACGAGGTGAGCAAATGCTGTTGGAAGAACTGTACTAACATAACAGACTTGCTCAATGCAGCATTGCCATAACACAACGTCTGAAGTGCGATAAAAGGAGGTATGCCTGTATTTAGCACAATAAAATGTTTTTAAAATCCTGGAGTGTGAAGAGGGAGAAGGAAGATTTGATAGTAAATTTCAAATGAAACTGTGAAGGCAGTTGACCTTATTGGGGGATCATAATAAATGGTATATGTCTCCATTTATAGACCAAGAGTTTTGCCTACCTTTCACTTGTGTACATTTTTCAAAAACTAATAGCAATAACAGAGGCTGTGGGTTTTCAGCCTTCTAAGTTTTATCTGCTACCCAGAGTAAGGAATCTATGACAGAAGAGAAAGGGCAAATTCCAGACCTTTCTGGCTATCTAGATATTTTCATATTACCTACTTAGTACTGTACAGCAAGGTGCTATGTATAATATATTCAATATTAATACATCATCTTGCATTGGTGCATTAATTTGTGACATTCTGATTTGAGATGTTGCACTTAGATGTAATAGTGAAACGCTTTTTAGTTCAGGAACAAAAGGGCTGAATCTTAAAAGAGTTTTCTTTTTCTTTTCAGGTCACCAAATGTGGTGGTTTACCCAGCAACATTTTGGATGTCTGGGAGTTCTTAGGCAAACCTAAGCATTGCCAGTATACATGGGATACACAAACGAACTCTAATCTTGGAATATCTGCTACTTGTAAACTTCGTTTTGATCGAATATTTTTCAGGACAGCAGCAGAAAGTGGCCATATTGTTCCCCAAAGTTTGGACCTCCTTGGGTTGGAAAAACTGGACTGCGGTAGATTTCCTAGTGATCACTGGGGGCTTCTGTGCAACTTAGATGTAATCTTGTGAAATGCTTTTCAGATAAGAGTTGTATGTCTTCCGAGTAAATTTTATTCTGGATTTTTGCAAATATAATTTCTACCTGTCTGGAAAGGTAGGTTTATTAAGGAGGAATTAATATACTACATCATTGTAAAAAAAAAAGACACTACTGTGATTTTATTTTGTGGATTGTGACCTCAAATTTCAGAACTAAATACTGATGTTCATTGAAACGAAAGTCTCAGAATATGAGACTTCTTTATAAAAGGCCACCAAGATCATCAGAGCCACCAGCTGGTTCTCGAGCAGGACCACAGAAATGCTAGCCTTTATGTTTTATTTTTAAAATCAGAAAAAAGGGATCCCTGGGTGGCGCAGCGGTTTGGTGCCTGCCTTTGGCCCAGGGCGTGATCCTGGAGACCCGGGATCGAATCCCACGTCGGGCTCCCGGTGCATGGAGCCTGCTTCTCCCTCTGCCTGTGTCTCTGCCTCTCTCTCTCTGTCTGTGACTATCATAAAAAAATAAAAAAATAAATAAATACATAAATAAAAATAATAAAAATAAATAAAAAAAAATCAGAAAAAAAAATCAGGTACCAAATAGTTTCTATTTTAAGTAAATCTTTAAAAATAAAAATAAGAGGTTATTGTTTGTGGGGGATTAGATCTTCTAGTTATATTTTACAAATATGGATAATCTTAAATGAAAAAGCCATGATTATATGCATTTAAGTGGATGACAACTGTCCTATTCAGACTTTATTTTTGTCAGCTAACGGTACATAATTGGTAAGCTATAAATGAAATCTTACGATTTGAAATTCCTTATTTTTTTAAAATTCATGTTTGTCAACATGTCACTGTTCATGTTGCCAACAGAGGCAAATTGGGCTTGATATAAAGTTGGTGATATAGCTGCATTGGGCTTCTTTCCTAAGGGAGAAATAAATGTTTAAAGAGGAATAGCTTTTTAATTTTACTTCTTATAAAATTGAATTATTTTCACAGGAGAGGGTTAAGGAGCACTTTTAAATGTGCTTTAAAGAAACTTTTTCCCCCTTAAAAGAAATGTACTTTAAATAAATAATTTTACTTGTTTATGGTTTGTTTAGTATGCTTTTGTGCCCATGATGGGATTGGAGTTTTTTTTTTTTACCTGCTTTCTGTTTCTGGTTCCACTGCTGCTACTCACCTTTGTGTGGAAAAAAACAGCTTCTCTGAAGCTTCTCATCCCACAGAACTACCAAGCACACATTGATGTCCTCAGTATAAAAAAAGGAAAGCCAGTGGGAATAATTAGAATGAGAAGTCACAGAGCCTCATTTTCATCAGAGGTGTCAAAATTAACAACTAAACACCTAAAAAAAGACAAGCCAAATTTATATATATTTCCTTTGTAGTGACAATGGAAAGGAGTTTTTTTTTTTTTTTTTTTGGAAAGGAGATTTATATGTTACTTATTTAATCATTTCAAATGAGAATGCTAATATTTAGCCTACATTATGGAGGCAATAGCTCATTTACATAGGAAAAAGTATATTTTTGACATAAATTGCTTATTCAGGTGGAAGAACAATTGTTGCAAGAACCATACCTTATGTCACACAACAAAAAAAATTAGATGAGTGAAAGGCTAATTATAAAAATAAAATCTATAGTAATGTGTATTAGATTAAATAAAGAATTAAATTGTTTGAAAACCTTGAAAGGAGCGTCATTTATATGACTGCATTCAGGTGAAGTGTTTTCCACTTACTGTTTATAGTGACAAAATCTAAGAAATCAGTTTTAACTGATGTGAACAGGAACAATTAATCACGTTTTAAAAAAAATTATTTTTAAATAATCTCTACACCCAATATGGGGCTTGATCTCACAATCCTGAGGCTGACTGATCCAGCCAGGCACCCCACAAAGTTAATTATATATATATTTTTTTAATTATATATTTTTTAAGTTGGCTCCACGCTGGGTGTGGAGCCCCATGAGTAGCTTGAACTCCCAACCCTGAGATTGAGACCTGAGCTGAGATCAACAAGAGTGGGACTACCCAGGTGCCCCTAAACCATTCCCAACCAATGCAAGAATTAGGAACCTAATAATTTGTGATATCTTGAATTTTTTTTACTTTGGATCTCAAATTTTTCCAGCATAGTAGCTCTGAGTACCTTACTTCCCTTAAGGAAATGCCAACTCAGAATCTCGTATTTATTTCAGTAGGCTAAACACCATCTTTGCCACTGATATGGAATATACTTGAAGCTTGCTAGACCTGTTTCTCCCATCTTCAAAATAGGGTAATTCCGGTCTTTCTTGTACACTGGTAAAACAAATGTCCCAAACAACAGCATATAAACGAGAGCAGATGAAGTCAGAAGAGCTATACTAAGAATACATAATTTTACCTTTAATACTTATTATAGTTTCTGGCATATAGCAAGAGCTCAATAAATGCCCATTAAATGGTGAGGAAAAGTGAAGGATAGTGTCCTAACTAGCGTCCTAGGGAGGCAGACTAACATTTTCATGAAGTACCAAAATAGATTCTAAATTCATTATGTATGTTTCAAAATAGGTGTTCATTGTAATTGCACTGAGTTAAAAAGGTGTTAAAAGTCTAACATTCTGGGCTAAGCCTGTGTATGTCAAAGACCTTTGGGAACAAGCCTGTTTGCATCAGATTTGTTAGTGCAGTGAGAGGGCACTCTGAACGTATTATAGAATGCCAGGTAAGAGGAGAAAGAGAAGTGCCTTTTGTAAGTTTTTTGAAGGATTCTGTGGGGTTCTTGGGATCAGAAATTGGTCCATATTGGTTACTGTTTCTGAGGCAGACTGGAAAAGAAAGGGGTTAATCAGGAATTGGGTTTTTTTTTTTTTTTAAGATTTTATTTATTTATTCCATGATAGTCACAGAGAGAGAGAGAGAGAGAGAGAGAGAGAGAGGCAGAGGGAGAAACAGGCTCCATGCACCGGGAGTGCTAAACCGCTGCGCCACCCAGGGATCCCCCAAGGGATTGGGTTTTGTCATGAGCAGAAGAGAGTAGCATCTGGGCATCACCAAACTGGGTGGGAATCACAAAGCAAAGGGGGCCTCTAGAGCAAGAAAGCAATAGTCATTTACAGAGAGGATTCTTGCATCATTTTATGGCCTGAGTTTAGGAGGTGGGTTTCTTAAGGTTCTTCCAATATCTGGAGAAATTTCTCCTAAAGCATGACTTTGGGAGAAACAGTATTTCCTATTAACTTCTGATTTTCTCTGTGTCTTCTCAGCCTCATCAAATGTCAGGGTTGTGTTTTTCTCTTTTTAGTCCAACTTGATTTCCATTCTTTCAGCCCTGGACAGGTTTTTCTTTCAGTGTTATCATTTAATTCCCACAATCATCCTATATGAGTGCTATTATCTCCATCTTATAATTAAGGAAACTGTTTAGCAGGTCATGTAACTCCTCCAAGGCCTATCCCCTTCCATGGAGAAGCCTAATAGGGGCCTGCTCATGGGGTTTCTGTGACCCAATGCTGTGTATTTCCTAGGCACGGGAAAGTGCTAAGAATGCTCGAGAAATGCCCTGGCTTCCTTTTCTGCCCTGTGTTATCATACCTAGATGCTTGAGTATTTTTATAGTAAGAAAACAATAAACGGGGATGCCTGGGTGGCTCAGTGGTTGAGCGTTTGTCTTTGGCTCAGGTCCTGATCCTGGGGTCCTGGGATGGAGTCCTCCTGCATTGGGGCTCCCCATAGGGAGCCTGCTTCTCCCTCTGCCTGTCTCTGCCTCTCTCTGTGTCTCAAATATAAATAAATAAATACATAAATTAATAAATAAATAAATAGCTTTTTAAAAACCCCAATAAATGCAAGAAAGCCTTTCTTGTGAGTTTTCGTTGGTTCAGGTCATCATCTTCCCATAGATGGAAACGTAGACTAAATACGCTGGAGGCACCTCGTCACTTCAGAACGCATGGAGTTGACGGGGCCCACCCCAGCTCCAGCAAACCTAAGTCAGAAAGTAGCACGTGCTCATGACCTAGCAGGG
The DNA here is from genome assembly GCF_053574225.1 of Canis aureus. Lineage (NCBI taxonomy): Eukaryota > Metazoa > Chordata > Mammalia > Carnivora > Canidae > Canis > Canis aureus. The sequence continues at coordinate 3,962,397 of NC_135647.1, forward strand.
CCCAGGGAGCTCCCGGGGGGAGTGGCCCCGTGCATGGGGGTGTCTTCGTTCCGCAGACACATTCGCAAAGGATCTTCTTTAACTTAGGTGGTGCGCTCATGGCTTCCTTGAACCACCCTCTTCTGGGCATTAGAAAGAGGCTCCTGTCGCAGGCCGTCTGGGATCACGGAGACAGGACAGGACCTGGAGAGGGAAACGGGGTGAGCGTCCAGGCCGCCTGCCCTCGCGAACGCCCCGGGGATCCACGTCTCCCACCGCGCGGGGGGCGTCGAGCTGGGCCGGGAGCGGGGCCGGGAGCGGGGCCGGGAGCGGGGCGGGGAGCGGGGCCGGGAGCGGGGCAGGGAGCGCGGCTCGGCCCTCGCTGGGGCGCGTGCGCGCGGGTCGCCGTGGTAACGCGCCGGGAAGACGCTGCATCTCGGGCGCGCGCTCCCCCCTCCCGCGGACGCTGCTGCGGGGCCCGCCGGGGGCCCCCGGGCTGTGCGGTTCTCCTTAGACCCCCGCGGGCCCCCGCTGTGCTCGGCGCGGGCGGGCGGCGGCCGGGCTCGGGTTCGGGGCCGGAGGTAAGCGCGCCGCAGCGGTCTACGCGGGCCGGGGCTCGGAGCTGAGTGGCTTCTCCGGGCTCTGGGGCGCGGGGAGGAGGCGAGGGCTTCTGGGCGGGGCGGCCCCCCGCGAGCGCGCGTGTGCGAGTGTGGCCGCGCGCCGCGGCCCGTGGCGACGCCCGGGGGCAGGTGGCGCGCAGGTGCGGCTGGATCCAGGCCCCTGCGGCGCGGGCGGGGGCTGCGGGGCGGGCGCGGGGGGCACGAGGCCGGCGCCGAGCTCGGGAGGCGCGCTTCTGCGGCCCCGCTGCACCCTCCGGGAGGGGCATCCTCGGCCGGGCCGTTGGGCTGTCCCCGAGCAGGGTGGAGGCGGGAAGACTTGCGTCTGTTCCCAGGCTGCCGGATGGCACCGCTGGGACCTGCGGAGTCGCTTTCTGTGAACTTCGGCTGGTGATATTTATGTGATCTGTGCTGTCGCCTGCGAAGTGCGTTCTGTTCGGCACCTTACCGTTAATCGGAAGCTTAAAACCTCTTTTTTTTTTTTTTGCTTAAAACCTCTTCATGGCTTTTCTCTTTCCCTTTGAACTTGCTCCACGGAATGCATATTAATCAAGATAGTAATAACCGAGAGCATCAGCCTGACACTAGGAGAGCCATCCTTCTTTCCGTCGTTCTTGCTCTTCATTATTTGTGGAGAGAAAAGAATATGATGTTCATACTCATGCCCATTTTTATGCTGCTTTCTTCACCTCCGCATTTTTGTTTGCGGGTTAAATGCTAGTGGCTTAAACGGGGCTTAAGTGGAAAAGTTGAATGATGCTTTGGATAATAGAAAAAGCAAATTGTAGGGATCCCTGGGTGGCACAGCGGTTTGGCGCCTGCCTTTGGCCCAGGGCACGATCCTGGAGACCCGGGATCGAATCCCACATCGGGCTCCGGGTGCATGGAGCCTGCTTCTCCCTCTGCCTGTGTCTCTGCCTCTCTCTCTCTCTCTCTGTGACTATCATAAATAAAAAAAATAAAAAAAAAAAAAAGCAAATTGTAGACAACCTTCCTCAAAAAAACAAGAATTTCTGAGGTGAACGTTAATATTTGTTCCTTTATTCCTGAAATGCATGTTCACTGTCTGAACACCCCAGACTGTTTATAACAAGGAGACTGCAATCCTGGAAGCCACTGAAGTTATGGCAAATAGAATTTTTTATTTTTCGTTTATTTTTTTTAATTTTTTTTTTAAATTTTTTATTTATTTATGATAGTCACAGAGAGAAAGAGAGAGAGGCAGAGACACAGGCAGAGGGAGAAGCAGGCTCCATGCACCGGGAGCCCGACGTGGGATTCGATCCAGGGTCCCCAGGATCGCGCCCTGGGCCAAAGGCAGGCGCCAAACCACTGCACCACCCAGGGATCCCTATTTTTCGTTTATTTTTTTACATCATCTTTCATATACATGAGGAAACGTGCACATAACGATTCTGTCACAGACTTCAGAGTCCTAGAGAAAGCTGAATTACTCTGAACTTTGAAAAAGAGAAATGTGAACATATATGAAGACTTTTTAGAACCATAGTAGGCTTGCCATGTATAATGCCAATGCGGGGACTTAATGATCTTTCAGAAAAACAAAAATAAGTCAAAATCTTTACATATTAAAAATTGTCAAAAGAGGGCTTCAGTAACTTCTTAATGCAAAAGAATGGATTTGCTATTAATTTCTCTTGACTTAATTTTTTTTCTAGCCAAGCAGAAAAGATGCATTCTCTTTAAATAAATATGTAGAACCAGACATGACTCTTTCATGTTGGGGGGCAGTTGATATAGATTGCCAGGTCAGGTGGCTTGGGTTTGGTCATGGTTTTGCTACTTTGTGGTTGTGTCACACTTGGCAAATTCCTTAATCCCTCTAAGCCTCAGTTTGTTTATCTGTAAAGTAAGAGTTATAATAGGAATTAAATAAAGTCATACATATAGAAGTACTTTGCTTAGTGCCTGGTATACAGTAACACTTCAATAAAAGTTAGGTATTATTACTCTTTTTTTTTTTTTTTAAGATTTTATTCATTTATTTGTGAGAGAGACACAGAGGCAGAGACAGTGGCAGAGGGAGGAGCAGGTTCTCTGCAGGGAGCCTGATGTGGGACTTGATCCCAGGACTCAGATCATGACCTGAGCCAAAGGCAGATGCTCAACCTCTGAGCCCCCCAAGTGCCCCAGGTATTATTACTCTTGAAATAAGTTTTCTTTTCAGGAAATATTTTCTGTCTTCAGAATAACTTGGCACTGAAAATAGAATTATTTTGATGTGACAAAAGCTAGTTCTGATTTATACTGTCAAACCATAATACAATGCATATTTTTTGCAGTATTGTTATAACAACAAAACAACAATGGTGAATATAATCACAATCCTAAAGGCATATAATTCCAGAAAATTATATTTAATACCACAGGGAAGGAGTTTTGCTTTAGTAGGCCTGGAGTAATTAGTAGGTTCTTGCTCTATTTGTTTTTTTAAATCTGTATTTTTAGAGACTATCCATGTGAATTCAATAGCAAGAGATTATTTTCTTTCCTTTTTTAAAATTTTTATTTATTTATTTATGAGACACACACACACACACACACACACACACAGTGGCAGAGACACAGGCAGAGGGAGAAGCAGGCTGCATGAAGGGAGCCTGATGCAGGACTCGATTCTGGGACTCCGGGATCACGCCCTGAGTCAAAGGCAGACATTCAACCACTGAGCCACCCAGGCATCCCTATTTTATTTACTTCTATTAAGCAGTTAAAATGGTTGGACCAAAATAACATCTATTTTTGCATCATTTTTCAGTCTTTTAACAATAGGTGTTTGAGTTTCAGAGCAAAGCTTCTTAAAGAAATAATATACAGATAGATAAAGATACAGTGTTGGATTTTTAGCTCTGTTGCCTTCCAAATAACCTTGGTAGAATTACATTATCTAGCTGCATATTTTTTTCCTGAATTTCAAAACAAGCAAGGAATCCTAGTAAACATCTATTCAATTTAAGCAGTGTAGCTAGAATATGGGCCTCAAAATGAATTTTATTTATATTTTTAAATTCTTTAAAAAAGATTTTACCTAGTTTTTTTTTTTTTCAAAGATTTTATCTATTTATTCATGAGACACACACAGAGAGAGAGAGAGAGAGAGAGAGAGGCAGACACACAGAGGGAGAAGCAGGCTCCCTGCAGGAGCCTGACGCAGGACTCCATCCCACTGAGCCACCCAGGCGTTCCTTATCTATTTATTGGACAGAAAGAGGAGAGCTAGAAAGGGAGAGAACATCAGCAGGGGGAGGGGCAGAGTTGAAGAAGCAGGCTCCCTGCTGAGCAGAGCACCCGACTGGGGCACCATCCCAGGACCCTGAGATCTTGACCTGAGCCAAAGGCAGATGCTTAACCACCTGAGCCACCCATACGCTCTTCAAAATGAATTTTTAAAGGTGGAATCATTCCATGCCATAATTTAAAGCATCATAATCCTGAGAATCAAGGGGAAATTAACTCGTGTTGCTACCCACAATTTTATGTATTATGTTTTGCAGTATGTTTTTCATGTGGTAAGGAGGTACAGATCGAATCCCTGCTGCTTAGCTAGTCTTTATTTTCTTACGCTGGGGTTTTTTTTTTTTTTTTAAGATCTTATTTATTTATTCATGAGAGACACAGAGACAGGCACAGACACAGGCAGAGGGAGAAGCAGGCCCCATGCAGGGAGCCTGACATGGGACTCGATCCCAGGTCTCCAGGATCATGCCCTGGGCTGAAGGTGGCCCTAAACCCAGGCTGCCCCACGAGGGCTTTTGTATCCACTGCCATGCTGCGCCAGCTCTTCCCAAATCTGGAGAAACCTTTTTTGACCTTATTATACTAGTCTTCTTCCACTCAGTTGGCCATTCTCACTTTTTTTTAAAGATTCATATATTTATTTTAGGGGTAAGGGGCAGAAAGACGGAGAGGGAGCACCTGAAGTAGGCTCCACGAGGAGCATGGAGCAGTTTGGTGCTATATCTCACAACCCTTAGATTATGACCTGAGCAGAATCAGTCAGACGCTTGACCATTACAGCAGCCCAGGTGCCCCTCTGTGGTTTTATTTCTAATTGCACAAGTCATGATTTGGATCTCTTAAACTATGCCCTTAAAAGAAATCCTCCTGGAGCACCTGGGTGGCTTACTCGGTTGAGCATCTGCCTTGGACTGAGGTCATGATCCTGGGGTCCTGGGATTGAGTTCCGAGTCAGGCTCCCTGCTCAGCAGGAAGTCTACTACTCTCTCTCCCTCTCTCTCCTCTCAAATAAATAAATAAAATCTTAAAAACTTTTAAAAAGGGCAGCCCCAATGGCCCAGAGGTTTGGTGCCACCTTCAGCCTGGGGTATGATCCTGGACACCTGGGATCGAGTCCCATGTCGGGCTCCCTGCATGGAGCCTGCTTCTCCTTCTGCCTCTGTCTCTGCCTCTCTCTCTCCCTCTCTCTCTCAATCTTTCTCTCTCTCTCTCTCTCTGTCTGTCATGAATAAACAAATAAAATCTTAAAAAAAAAAGTTAAAAAAAATCCTCCTGTACTGTTGCTTTATTGTGTTTATCTTCTCTCTTCCCTGTAGTCTTTGTCACCACTGCAAACATACTTCTCTGTAGTGTCCTCTTGGTATACTTTTACCTCCCGTTCTTGCCCTCACTTGTTACATCAGCCACCTCTCCTTACTGGTACTGGTTTGTTCCCTAGTGGGTAGTACATTTTTTAGGGTGCTCGTCTTCAGTGGGAATCATTTTTCTGGTGGAGTTCCATGTGCTTTCTACTGGGAAACTGACCCTCTGGACAGGTTTTGCAGTGCATATGCCTTAAAGTTTAGCCTTGCATTAATAAAAGACTTGTTGTTATATATGCATATGCTCCATTTAGCCTGGACATAGAGGTACTGGGTTGTCCAAGCAGAGTCCCCATGAGGGGGTGTGACTTGACAGTCCTGGGTTGCCTCAGCATGCCTCAGGCTTCTTCTGGCCCCTGTTTATTAGTCTTTCTAGGCTGCACTGACACTTGTGAGGCTCTTCATAATATCTCATAATGTTGGTAGATGTCCACCGTCCTTCCTACTGCACCTGCCAACAAGATGCCACAGATTCAGGAGATTAAAACAAGACCCATTTGTTAGCATGAATTAGGGTCTCCCTGGACCCACTGCAGGTTACCAGCTGAGTGCATTCTCATCTGGAGGCTGTGGGGGAGACGCTACTTCCAAGCTTATTCAGGTTGTTGGCAGAAGCCAGTCCCCTGTGCTTATAGGACTGAGATCCGCCTTCCCTGCCAGCTGTCCCTTGTGGTTGCTCTCAGCTCCTTGAGGCGGCTCTCAAGTTCTTTCCAGATAACGCCCTTCATCGTCAAAGCCAGCAACAGAATATTTCTATCAATGTCTCCCTTCCTGTTAACAGAGAGAGATAACTGGTTTACATGGCTCGAATGATAGGTTAGGATTACTCCGATGGTCTCCCTTAGAGCCAACTGATTTGTGACCTTAATTATATCTGCAAAATCATCTTTGCCAGGAATCATAACATAATTACGGGAGTAACACCCAGGGATGAGTGTCACCAGGCCACCTTTGAATTTTGCCTGTCACACTTGCTGATGGCTCTCTATCTGATTGTTTTACCAACTGCACGTTTGAGCTGCGGTCAACCTTGTGTTTTAATCTTCACCGTGTTGCTCCTTTTTTGGTCTTGGTAGCTCTGGTAATATTACTTGTACATCTTTTGTCAACCTTGACAGATTATAGCTTCTCTAGAACACGGATTATACCGCAAAAAAGACTGCAGCAGGTGAAACAAGACTTTGTGGTATAAAACTCACTCGGCCTGGAGCTGTGTGTGTTTCGAGGAGAGAGAGAGAGAGAGAGAGAGAGAGAGTTTGTGTGTGTGTGTCCCGCCTGGCCATTTGTCTTTTGGAAGGAAGGTCCCATGCTGGTGCCAGGCTAGTCTCCAGCCACCCGGCCTTGTTCGTCTTTGTATTCATAACAGGTGTTAACGCTTTTTGGAGAATACTTTTTAATTCTGTGGAACTTGCATGTTTTTGTGTCTTTCATAGTATTTAATTCTTTAATTGACCGAACTTACTTTGGTCTCTGCATTTGAAACCAAATTGTTTTCCCTCCTTCTTTTTTTCCCCACTTTTATTTTGTTAGTCTTTTGAAGATTCCTCCTCATTAGTCATGTATAGTTGTCACGATAGCATTGATTAAGTCATAATTCCCATCCCACTGTTTTGGGGTTGTGGGTTTTTTGTTTTGCTTTGATTTGCTCCTAATTTGTTATAGAGTAAGACACAGTGAAAAGTCATTTTAATTCTCATAATTTAGGGACACTGGGGTGGCTCAGCAGTTGAGCGTCTGCCTTTGACTCAGGTCATGATCCTGGAGTTCTGGGATCAAGTCCCACATCGGGCTTCCTGCAGGAAGCCTCCTTCTCCCTCCACCTGTGTCTCTGCCTCTCTCTGTGTCTCTCATGAATAAATAAATAAAATCTTTAAAAATAATAATTCTTATATTTTAGATGGGTTTTGTTTAATAATGAATATTAGAGTCTACCTTTGCTTTTTCTTCTAATTCCCCAAACATCCTTATATATTTTTGTTTGTTTATTTTTTGGCAAATGAATATTATTTTTTTTAATTTTTAATTTTTTTTAAATTTATGATAGTCCCAGAGAGAGAGAGAGAGAGAGGCAGAGACATAGGCAGAGGGAGAAGCAGGCTCCATGCACCGGGAGCCTGATGTGGGATTCGATCCCGGGTCTCCAAGATCGCGCCCTGGGCCAAAGGCAGGCGCCAAACCGCTGCGCCACCCAGGGATCCCCAAATGAATATTATTAAGTACTTTAAAGCACTCTGCTGAGTTTTGATTCATACTCCATTTCTATGTGAACCTAACACATGGTCGTCTTTGACGTCTGTTATCCTCCTAGGGAAAACTGTCTCACCCAGCATACTCATTCCTTCTGTTTTCTCTCTTGGTATCATCTTTGTAATTGTGTTGAAAACCAGATTCTCGGGCAGCCTGGGTGGCTCAACAAACTTTGAACAATTCAAAGAACAAACTTTTTTCTTTGAACCGGTGTGGTTCTTAGAAAGCTGACAGAGGAGAGGTTTTTCCTCTGCCTGTGTTTTCTCCTGCTCTTCCCTGATCTGCCCTTTGGGGCCCCACACAATCTACTCCCAGCTCCATTCCACACCATTGCCCTTCCTGTGTTTAAAACCCAATGCTGGATCGTGTTTTCCTTAATTCTTCTTGATCTCCTAATAGGGCATCATTTTATACTGTAATTGTAAAGCATTATCTCTGTTGCCAGTTAAGTCCTGGTAATCCTCTGTGTTGATTGGCGCAGGTTTTCTTTTCTCTTTTTTTTTAAGATTTTATTTATTTATTCATGAGAGACACAGACAGAGGGAGGCAGAGATACAGGCAGAGGGAGAAGCAGGCTCCCTGTAGAGAGCCTGAAGTCCCAGGACCCCGGGATCACACCCTGAGCCAAAGGCAGATGCTCAACCACTGAGCCACCCAGGTGCCCCTGGCACAGGTTTTCTAGAACTTGTTTTACTTTTTCGGCTTCTAGTGGAAAAAGAGTATAGAATATGATAAAAAAAAAAATTGCCAAGTTTTTACATTCTTGGTTTAGCCCCTCGCTGAATGGATTGTCTAGATTTCCTTCCATTTCCTTTGTCTGCTGGTGAAGAATGTGGGGCCTGCTAGTTCCTCGTAGGTGCAGCCGCAGCATGGTCTCTCCTGCAGGTACTTTGAGCTATGTCCAACCCATACCTCTCTCCAGGCCCTGGCAGGTCAGGGGTAAAGGGGTGTGACCCTCGAACAGTTCATCACCTGGTTTGTCGGGGGAAAGTGCTGGAAGTGAGAAAGATCCGGGCTGACTCTTTATTTCTACGTTCCCCTACTATTGAAAACTTCGAGGCTCGTTTTGGAAAAACTGCAAACTAACCTCTGTCTGGTGAGCCACAGAATTTCAGCCAATTCAATCAGAACATTCTGTACACCTTTGAGGATCACAGTCTCTGTCTTACCTCTAAGATTGTTATTGGGAGGCTCAGATAATATGGAGTATGTAAAATTACCTTGTGAATATAAGCCCTATTATAAATGGCTGTCATATTGATGTGGTAGTGATAAGTATTACAAGCCATTAATTTCCTTGTTGTTAGAAAGATTAATAGCTGGCAATATTCTACTTTCTTTCCTTTGCTATCATAGGAAATAAATGAACAATTATTTAGTTCATGCCAGAAACTTAATTTATTTTTTAGAGATTGTATTTTTAAGTAATCTCTATACCAAACATGGGACTCAAACTCATGACCCTGAGATCAAGAGTCACATGCTCTACTGAATGAGCCAGTCGGGTGCCCCCAGGAAGTTAAATTGTAAAGGAAAAGTTTTTGGCTAGCTAATCACAGGTCTGCTAATAAATAGAATTAAAGATTGAACATTCTCCAAATTGGCGAATGATTTGCCAGATTGAAAAGTTTAGTAAAGAAGTGAAGGAAAAACCCTACTCTGCCCTTCAAGATTAAGAATTAAATTGATAAGGGAGAGATTAACAGGAGAAAAAAATCCAAGTTTTATGACCTGTGCATATGGAGGCTCAATAGTGAAATTGACACCTAAAGAAATGACCAAAGCAGGCAGCTTTATAGTTTTTAGACAAGAGTGGATAAATCTTTGAGAAATTGATAGGAGAAAGAAAACTTAATTTTGAGAGCTTTAGTTAGCAAGGAGTTCTAAACGGAATTTGGGCTGGGGTCGTAAATTAGTAAACAGTAACAAGGGGTGTTTATACAGCCTTCTGAGCTCTAAATTTCCTGTCTCTGGTGCTGAGGATGTCTCCTTTACCTCTTGGTACAGAGAGGGCACCTTTCAGACAGGAGATTTATTTCCGGCTTTCAGGGGGATGGAGAAAGTTCTGAGTGTCCTGGTTGCATAGGCTGTCTCTTAAGTAACCTTTATTTAAAACAATCAACATGACAGAGTGACACATTTTGGGGCAGCCCACCATGGGACCCTACAGAAATCACCAGCTGTGTTCAGAATTTGACACAAAGCAGGTTCACTTTCATTGACACCCAAAGCACTGAGCCCCCAGACCTGGCTGTCACCCAGTACTGATGGGACTTTCCTGCATGGTCACCTGCCTGCCCTCGCTGGGTGGTCAAGAGGTGCTAATTAAATTTCATAGCACAGAACAGAGCATTTGCTTAGGTAGCAGGGATGATCCCATTAGGTAAGAATTCAATTTAGGAGAAATAAAAATGCTGAGCCAATTGAAAGCTAAGCTATTCCCATAGTTAGGGAGATTATTTAAAGCCCCATGATGTACACTCAAGGTTTTACCTGCTGGAATTACTCTTCTTAATGTAGGAGCAGTGTCTCCAGGAGCATAAATCTGGTGTTATTTACAGACTAAGGGCTGTGAGGCCAGTGTCTTAATTTTGCAGCAGTTTAGAGATGGTAAAATATTTGCTGTAGCGGTTGGCCAATTGCTGCATAAATAAACAAACAAACGTTTTCTTACCTTTTCTTCCAATGTATACCCTATCATTAAATGTTGTCTCTCTGTCCTGTGAATTGTTCTTTAATTTTTTTTCATTTTTTAAAGATTTTATTTATTTGTTCATGAGAGACAGAGAAAGGCAGAGACATAGGTAGAGGGAGAAGCAGGCTCCGTTGTGGGAGCCGGATGCGGGACTCATCCTAGGGCCCCTGGGATCACAACCTGAGCCAGAAGGCAGACGCTCAACCACTGAGCAACGCAGGGGTCCCATGAATTGTTCTTTTATCTGATTTATCCAGTCACGCCCACAACGAGCAGGAAATTACTGTGTTCGGTTCTAGCACTGCTGCTGCTTTGATTCCCTGAATCCAAGACATGTAGGTGATAAACCCATGGCCTGCAACCATCCCTGAGTTTGGAGGCTGCCTCTCAGCAAAGACAGATTCTGTCATAGTGACTTAAGTCCAGGAGGAAGAATAATAAAAAGAAAGCATCCATGGTAGCCTCAGTGGCTAAGTTAAAACAGAAACACAGACCTGTCTTGGTTGAGCTTCCTTGATCTGAAAAGCAGGAGTTTGTCCCTTGAGCTTTGTTAGTCTGTAAACCACAAAGGGGACAATGTATTCATACAGCCTGTACGCCCTGTCAGGAAATGCTGTCCAGCAGTTGCATCTGGGCACATGAGACGAGGCTCCTTTGGGAAGCTTTCCTTTTCCTTGGGCAAGAGAGCTGCAACTGGTTTTCTGAGCCCGCAGAGGCATTTCACTCCAGCATTATCTATATAGTCAAAAATCAGAAACAATCTTAATGGTTTAGCAATCAGGAAATTAGTGAAGTAAATTATAATAATCACCTCAGTGGAATGCAGCGTAATAACAAAAAAGAATAAATATGCAGAATGTAACAGTGAAGAGTCATTTTTGTGATAGAAGAGTATTAATCTGATAGTTTTGGTAATGTATATGTATACATATTGAATAAATCAAAGGAGAGCCTAAAAGAAGAAGATAGTCATTCATTAGCACGATTTGATTATAACCTTTTTAGTGTACATTTTTGTTATGCTGGTTTTTTTAAATTTCTTAATTTTTAAAAGATTTTATTTATTTATTCATGAGAGACACACAGAGAGAGAGAGAGGCAGAGACATAGGCAGAGGGAGAAGCAGGCTCCATGCAGGGAGCCCGACATGGGGCTCGATCTCGGGTCTCCAGGATCACAGCCTGGGCTGAAGGCAGCGCTAAACCGCTGAGCCCCCCGGGCTGCCCTGTTATGCTGTTTAAATCATTATTTATTTCATCCATTTAGACTCTGTCCAGGCAGTGCACCAGAGCTCATGGACATAGATTCAACCAATAAAAGGCCATTCTTCTTGGGTATACCTCTTCTGGGTTTGGCAATATGGAATTTTTAAAAATCATACTTCTTCCCTTGATCAAAATTTTTAGCTTAGATATAACACAGCAGGAAGGGACAGCCACAGTTCAGTGTCATCATTTCAAAAACTGGTAGCAGCCATGGTAAAGCATCTCTGTTGAACACCTACAATTCAGGCCACAAGGAATCATATCCTGGAATAGATGTTTCACATGTTCCGAGGTCCTTTGTCATTGATGCCACTTCGGTTCTGTCTTGGCCTGCAGAGATGAAAGAAAACCCCCAGTATCTGAAGGCCAGAGTTACTCTTTCTTCCAAAATATCCCAAGATATTTGTCCTTTTTCACCTCTACACTTAGAGAATGCTCTCTGTTCTTGGTATTCCATGGGTTAGGATAAAGTGGCAAATTTCAGAAAGCCTATCTTTTTAAAAGTACAAAGGATGATGTTCTGGGTTGGATTGTGTCCCCTCAAAAAGATATGGTGAAGGCCTAACTTCTCTGCCTGTGGAATGTGACTTTATTTGGAAATAGAGCCTCTGCAGGTGTAATTGAGTTAAGGTGAGGTCATTAGGGCAAGTCCTTAATCAAGTAGGACTGAGGGGCTTATAGGAAGAGGGAAATCTGGACGCAGAGGCACACAGGGAGGATACCACAAGACAACAGAGGCCGAGGTGGGAGTGATGTCACCGAGGTGGGAGGGACTGCCAGCCTGCACCAGGAGGAGAGGAGGCATTCTGGTCAGTCTGCTGACATCTCAGTTTCAGACTTCTGGCCTCTGGAACTGTGTGTGATGGGATGTATTTCTCCTGTTTTAAGGCACCTGGTTTGTGGCACTTTGTTACAGCAGCCCTAGGAAACTGACACACATGGTAAAATGCAAGGATCAGGATCGTATTAAATAAATACCTACTTTGGTGAGTACCTAATGAGGACATAGAAGTGGGGAAGGCATTATGGCCCTTGGCCAGGCTTTTAATAAGAACTTGGGAAAGGGTGGCTTTATGGCTCAGGACATGATCCCAGGGTCCTGGGATCAGCAGGGAGCCTGCTTCTCCCTCTCCCTTTGCTGCACCCCCTGCTGGTGTCGCTCACTCTCTCTCTCTCTCTCTCTCTCTCTCTCTCATAAGTAAATAAAATCTTTAAAAAAAGAAAAGCATATCATTTCCCCCATTAAAAAAAAGAAAAAAGGAACCTGGAGGTTGATTTTATGTTTCATAACTTCTGTATGAATCAAGTACAACATATTAAAATTCAAGCAATTTAAAGAAGAGTTAACTTCAAGGCCAGGAGACAGGAAAACAGAGGGTTGTTTAGAAAAATTATTGCATTGAAAGCAAAGAAAAATAAAAAGTGAAAATTAAAATACAAGACATGTCCAACCAGTGCTTACTGTAAAACGTGTTAGACTTGAGATGCCAGGGTGGCTCAGTGGTTGAGTGTCTGCCTTCGTCTCAGGCGTGATCCCACGGTCCTGGGATCGAGTCCCACATCAGGCTCCCTGCATGGAGCCTGCTTCTCCCTCTGCCTGTGTCTCTGCCTCTCTCTCTGTGTCTCTCACGAATAAATAAATAAAGTTTTCTTAAAAAAAAAAAAAGTCAGACTTTATAAAGGCAAAACTCCACTAATTTATTCAGATAGGAAGTTCAGATTTTTAGGAAGCCGGATGCCAGCATGTGTTTCATTGCAAATGTTCCACAGTGGCTACTAATGCCTTCCCGCACTGCCTGTTTTCCCCCACTATTCTGGTGAATTTTTATGCTGTTATTTATGGTCTTTAGTGCTTTCTGAATAGTGACTATAAATGACCCACAAAATTAAATGTTCCTCTTCCAGATCATCTGTGGGTACTAAAAGTTTGTCAGATGATTGTACGTCTTTTAAGACGGTGGCTATCGGAACTAGCAGATAGATGGCTGGAAGTTGCAACCTCTTCCCCACCTACAGAGTAGCCAGATGCCCTTGGTCCTTGATGTAAAGCCACATTTTCAGGCTCTGTATCCTGTTGGTTTCTTAATTCTGCCAAGCGCACAGTCAGACCTGGGAAGGCTCTTTGCTCTGGGTCCTCAGGGTGTCACTCGTCCCTTCTTCCTGATCTGTGTCAGACAGTGACCGTTCGTGTCTTCAGGGAGGAAGGGAAGAAAGCGGCAGGCGGGAGGGCAGAAGCGAGGGAGGGGAAGAAGCGTGTTCACCCAGACCTAACCACCCTCTCTCCAAGTTATTCTCACTGTGGTTCCCTCCCCGGTTGTGACGGAGTCTGAGTCCTCGGCAGGAATTTTGAGCTTCACCCGGGCCTCCCACTGGAATACAAGCTCCTCAAGGGAACGAGATCAGCAGAACCTAGAATGCTGCCTTGCATATGGAGGTGCTCAATACACTTTCTTCTTTTTTTTTTTTTTCAGGATTTATTTATTTGGCAGAGGGTGAGCAAAGTGAGCACAAGCGGGGCCGGGGGCAGAGGGAGAGGGAGAGGGAGAGGGAGAAGCAGACTCCCTGCTGAGCGGGGAGCCCCAGACAGTGGCTGAGACCATGACTCCAGCTGAAGGCAGACGCTTAACCAGCTGAGCCGCCCAGGCGCCCCAGTACACTTTCTTTTAAATAAGAGCTGTATTGAGATACATTTTCATACCATGAAATTCACACTTTTAAAGTATATAATTTGGTAGCTTTTAGTATATGCAAGATATCTATACGTCACCCTATCTGATTTCAGAAATCTTCATCACTTCATTAAAGAAACCTCATACCCACTAAGCTGTCCATCCTGTCAGTCCCAGTCGCCATAATTTACTGTCTATTTTTATGGATTTGCCTATTCTGGACACTTCATATAAATGGGATCACACAATATATATGAGGCTTTTTGTGACTGGCTCTTTTCACTTGACACAGTGTTATTAGGATTTATCCCTGTTGTAGTATGTACCACATCTCTTTTATGGCCAGTAACATTCCATTGTATGGAATATAGCACTATATATCACATTCTGTTTATCCATTCTTTTTTTTTTTTTTTTTTTTTTTTTTTAGATTTTATTTATTTATTTAGAGAGAGTACAAGTGTGAGCAGGGGGAGAGGTAAAGGTAAGAGGGAAAGAGAGACAGAATAGGAGTGCCTGGGTGGCTTAGTAGTCAAGCATCTGCCTTCAGCCCAGGGCATGATCCTGGAGTCCCAGAATTGAGTCGCACATTGGGCTCCCTGCATGCAGCCTGCGTCTTCCTCTGCCTTTGTCTCTGCCTCTCTGTGTGTGTGTGTCTCATGAATAAATAAGTAAAATCTTAAAAAGAGAGAGAGAGAGAGAATCTTGAGCAGACTCCATGCTGAGCACAGAGCCCCATGTAGGACTCAATCACATGATGACCCTGAGATCATGACCTGAGCCAAAACCAGGAGTTGGATGCTTAACCCACCAGGGCTCCCCTGTTTATCTGTTATTAAGTTGGTATACATTGGGTTATTTCTACTTTCTGGCTACTGTGAATAATGCTACTATGAACATTCCTGTATAGGTTTTTGTGTGGACATATATTTCCAATTCATAGGAATGGAATTAGTAACTGTGCTTAACTGTTCGAGGAAGGACCCAAACTGTTTTCCAAAGGGCCTATACCATCTTACATCCTCACCAGCAATGTGCAAGGGTTCTGGAATCTTCACATCTTCCACAGTAGTTATGGTCTGTCTTGTTTATTATAGATATTTGATGATAACTATCTTGGTGGGTATGAAATGGTATCTCATTGTAGTTTGGCCTTGCATTTCTCTCATGACTAATAATATTGAGCATCTTTTTATGTGCTTTTTGGTCAATTTTGTATCTTCTTTGGAGTAATGTCTACTCTGTATATTCTGTGCCTATTTTTTTAACTGGGCTATTTGTCCTTTTGCTGTTGAGTTGTAATTCTGGGTAGAAATCTTTTATCAAATATATGGCCCGTAAATATTTCCTGCCTTCTGTCAGTTGTGTTTTCATATTCTTGATAGTGTGGTTTGAAACCTAAATGTTTAAAATTTTGGTGAATTCTATTTTATCTAGTTTTCCTTTTGTTATGTGTGCCTTGGGTACCATAACTAGGAAACCATTGGCTAATCCAAGGTCACAAATATATATATATGTTTTCTTCCAAGAGTTTTAGAGGTCTTTGATTCATTTCAAGTTAATATTTGTATATGGTGTGAGGTAGGGGTCCAACTTCATTCTTTTGCATGTGACTATCCAGTTTTCCCAGAACCGTTTATTGAAAAAACTGTTCTTTCCTTATTGAATTGTTCTAGCACCTTCGTTGAATATTTGCTGACTAGAAATGTAAGGGTTTATTTCTGAATTCTCGGTTTTATCCCATTTAAGTATTTTTCTGTCTTTATGCCAGTGCCACATAGTCTCGATTACTATAGTTTTATACTAAGTTTTTAAATTGGGAAGTGTGAATCCTTCAACCTTATTCTTTTTTCCCCCCAGATTTTCTTGGGCTATTTTGGGTACCTTGTATTTCTGTATGAATCTTATAATCAATTTCTGAAAAAAAAAAGACAGTCATGTTTTTGATAGGAATTGTGTTGAATCTTTAGATCAGTTTGGGAAATATTGCTATCTTAATCATATTCAGTACTCCATAAAATAGGTTATCTCTTCATTTAGATCTTCTTTAATTTCAAATACTTTATAGTTTTCATTGTACAAATTTTACACTTTGTTGCAATCTATTACAGAATATTCATTATGATGCTATTATAAATAGAATTGTTTTTTTAATTTTATTTTTGCTTGTTCATTGCTATAGAAATACAACTCACTCATATATATTGATCTTCTATCTTGCAACCTTGCTAAACTCTAATAGTATTTTCATAGACTCCTTAAGATTTTCTGTATGTAAGACTGTATCATCTGCAAATAGATATAGTGTTACTTCTTTCTTTCAAATCTGGATACTCTTATTTTACTTTCTCTCTAATGTCCCACCTAGAATGTCTCCTACAGTGTGGAATACAAGTAGAGAGTGCAGATGTCCAATCTTGTTCCTGATCTTAAAGGAAAAGCTTTCATCTTTCACTATTAAATATGATATTGGTGATGAGTCTTCATAGATTCTGTTTACCAAGTTGAGGAATCAATAAGCATTTGAAAATGAATAAATTTTTATATAGTCATTTATATATTCTTTACACATTTTGCATTTTGGGTCTTATTAATAAAGCTATTCCTAATCAGAGTTAATAAAGCTATTTCTGTAATACTTTCTTTTAATCTTAAAACTTAGTGTTTCACAGTAAGGTCTGTAATTCATCTAAAATTTATTTTGTATATGGTATGAGATTGACATAGTAACTTTTTATCATTTCTCTAGAAAGCCAGTTTTCTGCCACTATTTTTATTCTCCTTCTACTTGGTGGACAATTTGATAGAAACACAAAAGGGATACAGGAGTTGTTACAGGATGCTGTGCTTTACAATTCTCAAGGCTGAGCACAGCTTTGAGTCATGTGGCAAAGGACCCCAGGTTCATTGTTCCTTCTAAACTGATGGAAATCAGGAGGAAGCCAGGGCTTCACTTACAACTTCCAAATCTCTCTTGAGTGTATTTCAGTGGTTCTAAATTGCATTCAGAATCCTAAGTGCAAGGAAGTCTGAGCAACATGATTTTTACATTTCCATCTCTACTCTGTGAAGGGATGTATGAAGATGTGCAAGTAGATTCTAGTGTCAGGGTTTTTCAATTTATCTTCAAAGGGTTATCTTCTGTTGTCTTTTCCACCATTTCCCCTTCTGCATTGCACTGTTTCTCATGGATCAGGTCATTCATCTTTATTTCTCAGATTCCCTTTTGATTTTGCTAGAGTACCCCCTCAAGGAAGTTTTTTTATCAGTGTAAATGTGATAATATTCTGAGTTTTCAAATGTCCAAAAATGTATTAATTTTACCTTCACATCTGGCTGATAGTTTTGTGCAATGAAGAGATTCAAAGTTGTTTTTACTTAGAGTTTGGTATTGCATTTAGAAATAGAATGTTACTCTGAATTCTGCTGTTTGGGGATGATAACCTATTTCTTTCTCTAAGGAAGATTTTAGAATATTTTCTTTCGGAGTTCTCAAATTTTATGAAGATGCCTGGGTCATCCATCACGCTTATTATTCTTTGGGCCCTCTTGCTCTGAAGACTATTTTTTTTTCCTCTCATCAAGGACATTTTGTTCTGTTATTTCTTTACTCCTTTCCCTCTATTGTCTGTTCTTTTTTTTCTAGAATACCTCTTAGCTATATGATAGAAATTCTGGCTTCTCCCTCATACTTTTTAACATTTTCCCATATTTTCTACCACTTTGTTATTCTCTGTGTGTGTGTGTGTGTGTGTGTATGTGTCTGCACTAGGGCAGAGCTGTGTATCCTCAGACTCTGTGGCTTTCCTTTTTTTCAGAGGCAGACATATTGCAACCTCTTGAAAGAAAAGTTCTCTGGCTGTTTTCTTTTAGGGCATCGCCCCAAGGATGGTGTGTTGGCCTGTTCTGTCTCTCCATTCACAGGTGGAGGACTTGGAGCTTCTTCAGTGTTGTCTCTGGGGTCCTGTGCTGCCTCCATCTCTAGGGAATGGGTTTTCTCTCTCTCTCTCTCTCTCTCTTTTTAAAATATTTAATTTATTTATTCATGAGAAACAGAGAGAGAGAGAGGCAGAGACACAGGCAGAGGGAGAAGCAGGCTCCATGCAGGGAGTCTGACATGGGACTCAATCCCTGGTCTCCAGAATCACACCCTGGACTGAAGACAGTGCTAAACCACTGAGCCACCCAGGCTGCCCAAGGGTTTCCTCTCTCTCCATCAGTTTCATGCCACCTTCTTTCTGTCTTCTAGGAATTCGTTGGAATTTCAGGTCTGTACTAGTGCTCATTCTGATTATTCTTGTGTATTGGTTTATTTTCTTCTATCTGTTCAAATGTCCTGCCTGCCTTCTCCCTCTTTTTTTTTATTGTTTATTTTTTACTGAGAACGTTAGAAAAGGGAAAGAGATCTGTGTCCAGTCTGCCATCTTGGACTAGAAGTTTCTTTTTATTCTTAGCTTGCCAAAGTTCTGGTAATGAAGCTGATTTCCCCAAGAAAGATTAATGTGAATATATTTGCTGCATGTACTGTGTCTCTGGACAGTCCTTGGTCACTCATAAGAGTGACCCTTGTCTCTAGAATCTGTGTCTTTAGAGACATCAGCTGCTTCCAAGGATGGAACTATACCTCTGTAATGACTCCCTGGGTATTTGGTCTGTTACTGCAGCATTCTGCTTCTCTCAGGCTTTGTTGATAACACAGGTGTGTTAAGAGGTAGCTGTGATAGAGAATCACAAGACAAGTACGTTATCTCCCATACCACCATCTGTCAGAGGTTTCTCTGGAATCTTCTTATGAAAATTCTGGCATCCTCAGAAAGAATAAGACCTAAGTTTTCCATAATAATCACAACCAGCACCTTTCCGGGAAGCTTGGGTGTATAGAAACCTGAAGGAAAGTAATCGGTGGAGGGACTGAGAAGGGCATGAGTGAGACTGCCTCAGAAGAGTGGTGAGCCTAACTCCATGCTTCTCGGTTTCCAGTGTGCCAGCCCTGGCTGATATCACACTGCTTCTGTTTCCTGCTGTGAAACGAAATACCAGAGAGACTTGGCAAGAGGAAGTAAGTCCTCTGCACGCATAGGGGTCAGGTAGGAGCTCCTGAGGGATAGGTTCAGAATGGGAAAAACAAAACACAATTATGGATTGTCAGCATTTCCTTCAAGGTAAAAGCAAATAGGCTCTCAGATTTGAACCCTTCCTAACTAAGATTTAAACTAAGCTCCAGAGTGCTGCAGCCCTGGCTGCAAAAAATGACCTTTGAAAAAAATTCTGCAGTAGAATTGCCTATTTTTTGCATGTCTGAATGTTGAGTTCAAGAAACTCAACTCTCTGGGCAGCCCCAGTAGCCCAGTGGTTTAGTGCCACCTTTGGCCTAGAGCGTGATCCTGGAGACCCGGGATTGAGTCCCATGTCAGACTCCCTGCGTGGATGGAGCCTGCTTCTCCCTCTGCCTGTGTCTCTGCCTCTCTCTCTCTCTGAATCTCTCATGAATAAATAAATAAAATCTTAAAAAAAAAAAAAAAAAAACTCAGCTCTGGGGCACCTGGGTAGCTCAGTGATTGAGCATCTGCCTTTGGATCAGGTCATGATCCCGGAGTCTTGGGTTGGAGTCCCACGTCGGGCTCCCTGCATTGAGCCTGCTTTTCCCTCTGCCTGTGTCTCTTCCTCTCTTTCTGTGTCTCTCATGAATAAACAAATAAAATCTCTAAAAAAAAAACTAAAAAAACTCAATCAACTCCACTGCTCCCACCACAACACTGGTAAAATAAATTGAAAATACATTGCTAACTTTCCCCCCAAGTGGTATATTATTAACCAAGGAAACACAGGACAGCATTTTAAGCCAGTTACTCGGGCAGTGTGAGACCTAGCTATGATTGCAGTCCACTTACTTGTCCTTTCAGTTGATACTTTGATTCAGGCCAGAGCTATGGTTGGTTTGCTCTGGCCAAAGCAGCCTGGGAAAATTGCTACAATATGATTTGCACCCCTGCTGACCGCAGAGTGTGGTGCTCTGCACATCAGAAGGTGCTCCTTTATTTTAGGGTCTCCCCTCCCTTGCACATTAAGGCCTCCCTGCAGGTCTGGCTGACAGGGTGAGAAAAGTATTGTTGATAGAATTGTGTGAAGACAGGCCGTCCCTCCCTGCTCGCATGCACCCCCCTCTCTCCCTTTCAAGATCATGGCTGGGGCAGATCTCCTCTCCTTTTCCTTGTCTTCCTAAGGCAGTCACTCCCTCCCATCTCTGTAGTATTGCTCCTTGTGGTTACTGCATTCCATTGGTTCTGGCCCTCCTTGCGACACCAGAAGGTCAGTAGCAGCCTAAGGCCATGGCACCAGGCCAACGCCATTCACCTTGCCTCATCCCGACATGTAGGCATTGGGGTCATCTCAAGTCTTGAGGAGGAGGAGAGCACAATGTGTAAAATACTTTGAGAGAGAGGTAGGCCACATTCACGTAACTTTTATCACACTCTATTGTTTTAATCATCCTAGTTGATTACTAGTTGTCATTAATCTCATACAGTGCCTAAATTAGAAGTTAAACTTTATCAGACATATGTGTGCATAGGAACAAACAGTACACGTAGAATTTGGTACTATTTGTGGATTTGGGCATCTGTGGGGTGGGGTCTTGGAATGTATCCCCCACAAGTAAGGGGGGATATGATATTCCTGCCGTGCTGTTAACCAGTCTTGTGGCTTTGAACACCAGCTCTGTGGTCAGGACTTTCCACATTCTCTCTCCTCTGAGTTCTGGACAGATTTATCCCATGGCCTGCTCAGCAGCTCCACTTGCATTGGATGTCTTGCATTATTTTGGGTCATGGCCTTGCCTTTCTTCCAGTTGCTTCGTCATCCATACCTACACCCTATCCAAGCAGCTAATGCTGTAGGTTCCACCTTCAGGATAAATCAGGACCTTCATTGCTACCATCTTGCTGTAGTACACCGTCCTTCACCTGGATCACACTGTCCTTCACCTGGATCACGGCAGGCGCTCCCACCGCGTTTCTGCATCTGCCCTTGACCCCTGCACTGTCTTCCATATGGCAGCTGAGGGAGCCAGTCCTCCAGCGCGTCCCATCTCCGAGAACAAGCCAGGGACCCCTTACACTGATCTACAAACTACAGTGGCTTCCCGCTGCCTCCCCAACTGTATGTTGGTGCTTTCCCTTGTCTCACCTGGCTGGCTTCCTTGCTGTCCTGGAACACAGGGCATGTTTCCTCCTCAAAGTGTTTGCATTCATATCCTCTTCATTCAGGCACCCACTCGATTCATCTCTCATCGCCTTTAAGTTCATTAATTCTTTAGCGCTGTCAAGTCTGCTAGGTCACCCATCCACTGAGCCTTTTTTTTTTTTTTATAAATTTTTTATTTATTTATGATAGTCACAGAGAGAGAGAGAGAGAGAGGCAGAGACACAGGCAGAGGGAGAAGCAGGCTCCATGCACCGGGAGCCCAACGTGGGAGTCGATCCAGGGTCTCCAGGATCACGCCCCGGGCCAAAGGCAGGCGCCAAACCGCTGCGCCACCCGGGGATCCTGCCTTTTTTTTTTTTTTTTTAAGTAATCTCTACACCTAATGTGGGACTGGAACGCACAGCCCTGAGATGCAGAGTCGCTTGCTCTACCGACTGAACCAGCCAGGTGCCCCCCCCCCCCATCCACTGAGCTTTTGAATTTTGGGGAGGCTTTTTTGTTTTTAAGATTTTATTTATTTGAGAAAGGGACAGAGAGCAGAGCAGGGGGCAAGCAGAGGCAGAGGAAGAAGCAGACCCCTCGCTGAGCAGGGAGCCCCCATGCGGGGCTCCTTCCCAGGGTCCTGAGACCATGACCTGATCTGAAGGCAGACACTTTACCAACTGAGCCACCCAGCCAGCAGGGCCACTTTAACCTAATTTCTCCTCTTGGGAAACCAAACTTGCCATGAAAAATTGAGCCCAAACCTGCGGTTGCCAATTCTCGAGAGAAAATTTTTTTCTTCACACAGAACACTGGGGCCAGATATTTTTGCTTTCTTATTCACCCTTTCGCCCACAAGGATCTCTCCCAAAGGTTCCTGGCTCCATGAGGTTCTTTGTTTCCAACTCCTGGACTTGAATGTGACCAGGGCTCTGACCTGTGCCCTCTTAACATCATTAAACTGAACTCCAGGTTTTAGAAACCTGCAATCTCTGGCAGCCACTCTGTTGGGATTGGTTTTTCACTCTGCTTTCCAGCTACCTGTTCCTTTTAGTGCTTATTCTCTGAGTGTGATTATGGATTTGAAAGGGTGTTTTGGGGGGATCCCTGGGTGGCGCAGTGGTTTGGCGCCTGCCTTTGGCCCAGGGCGCGATCCTGGAGACGCGGGATCGAGTCCCACATCGGGCTCCCGGTGCATGGAGCCTGCTTTTCCCTCTGCCTATGTCTCTGCCTCTCTCTCTCTCTCTGTGACTATCATAAATTAAAAAAAAAAAAAAAAAGAAAGGGTGTTTTGTACTGTATCGTATTTTCCCAGCAACCTCAATAGTTTACTGGGTTGCCATCTTGCTAGACACAGAGATCCAGACTCTTCCCACACATATGTTATGCCATATTTTCTGTTCACGGTCCACATCTCTCATGTAATATTGTGTCACAGACTGTGGTAATACGTGAATATTATATATCCGTGGGATATTCAATTAACTTAGTCATACCTCAATATGGGACATTTGGGATTCCAATTTATTATTTATTATTATTATTGCCTTGTGTTTTAGTTATGACAAAACTAATTTTATTTAAAAGATTACTCTTCATTATATCTTTCCTACTTTTATGCTATTAAAATATCAATTTTGTAGATTAAATAGAAAACTAGGATTTTGATTTATCTTTTTAAATATCTATCTATTAGAGAGAGAGAGAGTGCCCCAGGGGAGAGGGGCAGAAGCAAAGGGAACCCCAAGCTGACTCCCCACTGAGCATGGACCCTGATCCCATGACCCAGAGATCATGACCTGAGCCAGAATCAAGAGTTGGGCACTTAACCAACTGAGCCACTGGCTGTCTCTTTAAATATCTTTGCTGAACTATATCCCTTCATCTAATCCCCTGATTTTTAAGTTCATTTTCAGTTTGGCATTTTATTTATTTCTTCCTAATATTAGTGACGATTTTTGCTGACTAAGAAATGTTTTACAGCTTTGTCATCACATTGACAGGTGAAAAGATGAGTGACAGGTATATAGAAAACTAAACAAGCAACCAAGACATTTATTAACTGCCAAAGTACAAACATTTTTAAGTTTTTTTTTTAATTTTTATTTATTTATGATAGTCAGACACAGAGAGAGAGAGAAAGAGGCAGAGACATAGGCAGAGGGAGAATCAGGCTCCATGCACCGGGAGCCCGACATGGGATTCAATCCTGGGTCTCCAGGATCACCCCTGAGCCAAAGGCAGGCGCTAAACCACTACACCACCCAGGGATCCCAAAGTACAAACATTTTTAAAAGAAAGATGTATGATTATATGCAGCTCATTCAAGAAGAATATTACATAGTTATAATAAATTAAACACATGGAAAATAAAAGTTATTTTTAATTTTTTTATTATTTTTTATTATTTTTAAAAGATTTTATTTAATCATGAGAGACACAAAGAGAGAGGCAGAGACATAGGCAGAAGGAGAAGCAGGCTCCTCTCAGGGAGCCTGATGTGGGACTCAATCCCCGGGCCCGGGATCATGCCCTGAGCTGAAAAGGCAGATGCTCAACCACTGAGCCACCCAGGGTCCCAATGAAAGTTATTTTTAAAGTGCTTTGCATGTATGGGTTTTTAGAAAGTAAGCTAACATAAATCATCTTATTAAAAATCCACTGCAGTAAGGAATTATCAAGTATCCACTGTAAAAACATCAAGATAAATTGAGCTTTTATAGTATTTGAATATAATGAATTTTTATGAATATCTTGAGAGGCACCTGGGTGGCTCAGTCAATTAAGCATCTGACTCTTGGTTTTGGCTCAGGTCATGATCTCAGGGTCATTGAGATTGAGTCATGTGTGGGGCTCTGTGCTCAACTGGGAGTTGGTTTAAGGATTCTCTCTCCCTCTCTCTCTGTCCCTCCCCCTGCTCTTGTATTCTTCTCTCTCTCTCTCTCTCTCAATAAATAAATAAATAAATAAATAAATAAATAAATAAATCTATCTTTAAAAAAAAGATACCTTGAGAGGATCATGCTGGATCTTTTATATTAACTGATAGGATTTTAAAGACGTTCCTGGGTGGTGCAGTTGGATAAGCATCTGACTCTTAGTTTCGGGTCAGGTCATAATCTCAAGATCATGAGATAGAGGCCCATGTGGGGTCCATGCTCAGTGCAGAGTCTGCTTGAGATTCTCTCTCCCACTCTGACTGTTCCTCCTGCTTGTGTGTGCATGTGCCCATGCTCTCTCTCGAATAAATAAATCCTAAAAAAAAAAAAATATCTTCAGTGTTCATACCAATTTTTGTAAAACCTTGTATACAGTGTTTCACAAAGAATATAATACAACATGAGATACGAGGTAATTAACATCCACAAGAACAAATAATGTCATCTGTGGAGAAGTCTGGGAAACCATTCACTTTGACCATGCTTTCCTTGTACTTTCCATCCTCCTCAAAAACACTGTTGTGCTTAAAAGGAGTTTGTCATATGTTCTGTAGAAACTTGTATCTTTTTATCCTGTTCTTTCTTTGTGTGAAGAGGGACCTCTTCTCTGCTACACTGAATGGAAATGGAGTGATGACACATTGTGATGTAGTCAGGAGGGATAACATAGGGAAGGGAAAGTGCATGTGCACCTGTATAAAGATGCAGACAAGATAGCTTGAAATGGAAAATTCAGGAAGTAATGATAAAAACTGTATTTTAAAAGGTAAGGTAAGTACCAGAAAGAAGAGCTGCAAGTGTTGAAGGTGGCTGGTTGCTCCTTCAGAGTAGACCCTGGAGATGGGGAGGGAGGCTCCTTTGTCAGGCTCTTTGCCTTTAAAACTGATTAATTTAGGGGATTCCTGGTGGCTCAGCAGTTTAGCGCCTGCCTTTGGGCCCAGGGCGTAATCCTGGAGTTCCAGGATCCAGTCCTGCATCAGGCTCCCTGCACAGAGCCTGCTTCTCCCTCTGCCTGTGTCTCTGCCTCTTTGTGTCTCTCATGAATAAATAAATAAAATCTTTATCTAATAAATAAATAAATAAAATTGATTAATTTAAAAAAGCATAAGAGGTAATATCACATTACCTAGTATAAAAGTGACTTCTTCTAGGATCAACAGTGAACTCCAGCGCAGCAAAATGGGTACCTGTGGGCAAACCTTACCGAAAAACAGAACAGTGAGGAGATAAGTATCAGGCTGGATTCTGGCTGTCACATACAGGATTTTATTTTTTTCCATACACTCAGCTCCAGCTGAGATGAAAGCTGTCAGCTGGCTTTGAACAATGTTTCAGAGAACTACAGTAATTCTATCTCTTTGAAATTGGGATTGCTTAATTTAAAAAGTTGAAAATTGGGGATCCCTGGTTGGCGCAGCGGTTTGGCGCCTGCCTTTGGCCCAGGGCGCGATCCTGGAGACCCGGGATCGAATCCCACATCGGGCTCCTGGTGCATGGAGCCTGCTTCTCCCTCTGCCTGTGTGTCTCTGCCTCTCTCTCTCTGTGACTATCATAAGTAAATAAAAAAAAAAAAAAAAAAGAATTAAAAAAAAAAAAGTTGAAAATTAAGGTATGGAAATGTCCCTCCCCCCCTCCCCCGACTGGCTTTCTGAGTCCTTTCTCTCATTTTGCTTCTCCCTTTCACTTGAAAGATAGTGAGTCCTTGTGTTCTGTCTTTTGTCTGTAAGCTGCTCATGCTTGCATTAAATGCTTTCATACATCAGTGGGGATTCAGCACGGTGACTGGGTCAAGCTATTACTTCCGTGAGCGAAGAAGAATCAGTGTTGGCTCTTTCTCTGGATGATGTATGTGTAGATCTTCTTCTGGGGAGGGACATATACTAGCTGTCCAGGGCAGCCTTAGCTGCCCTCATAGCCAGGGCTACCTGATAAAATACAGTAGAAATATGTCCTAAATACTGCATGATAAAACAATCGTGATTTATCCCAAGTCCACATTTAATTGGGAATCCTGTATGCCTATTTGCGAAGTGTGGCTGCCCTATTCATCGTCTGTCCCTCATGTGTCACATACATTTCCTGACTGTAACCTTGTGCAGGCTCTTTATTGCTCTTGTGATTTACCGAGGCTCTTGTTGCCAAGTGGATCTAAGCCTTCAGTGACCCAGCATAATAGCAAGAGTATTAAATATATTTATTTATAAAATATTAAAGATGTTCACATGACTCCAAGGATACAAAAGGCTATTTGCTTAAAAAAAAAAAGTCTCTGTCCCTGCCCTCCCCTTAGTCATAATAAATATTAATGGTTTCTTGTATATTCTTCCAGAGGGAATTCATCTCCAAGCAAATTGTTATTTATATTTTCCCCTACCCGACTCCCTTTTCACAGGATTAGTAAATACCATAATCACTGTTTTGCATTTTCTTTCTTTACGGAACAATAGGTCTTGCTATCTGCCAGCATGCTAAGAGTTTTCTCTCTCTTCACAAATGCAGAGTTTTTCATGTTTGGGGGGACTGTGATTTATTTAACCAATTCTCTGCTCACAGAAGTTTGGTTGCTTGCAGTCTGCTTGTTCATTCCAGTATTGTACCCAGGAGCAACAGAGAGTGCATAGGATTTCATAAATGCCCAGGTGTGTCTGTGGAATACATTCTCAGAAGTGGGATTGCAGGAAGTGCGTAGTGCCTGCCCCCTGCCCTCCATAGACACTGTTCCTATTCACACTCCCATCAGTGAGCATTGAGTAGCCATATCCTCACCAACAGAAGAAAGTAGGAAGGTTTTTTTCATCTGTGACCATCTCGTAGGTGAAAAAATGACATTCCTTAATTTTAATTTGTATTCCTCTTTTTTATTCCTGACTTTGAACATCTTCTTTTGAGGTATTTAAAATGCATTTATATTCTCTGTGTCCTGTCCATTGATGAACAACTCTTTGAATTGGATGACTGTTGATTTGAGGGCATTCTTGTTTATTAGGGAAATTATTCTTCGTCTGTGATGTGAGTTGCAAATATTTTTCCCACTTTGTTGACACTGACTTCATATGTGGCGATGTTTCTATGAAAATTTTTATTTCTACCTTTTATTAATGGGTACAATTTATTCATATTTTTTGTGTGACTTCTGAGTTCATATCATGCCTAGGCTTTCCTCATGCAATTATATAGTTATATATTTACATGTAGTCCTTCATAGTTTCTTTTCTTTAAAAAAAAAACAACTTATTGAGCTAAAGTTCATATAACATACAGTTCACCAATTTACACTGTTCAGTGACTTTTTGTGTATTCACAAAGGTGTACAGCCATTGCCACATATATTCTAGAACTTTTTCATTACCTCAAAGGAAATCTTGTGCATAAGAAAAATCATTTCTTTTTATTATTCAGTTGTCATTTTATTCCTGTCTCCCAATCCTGGCAACCACTAATTTACTTTTCTGTACATATGTACATATTTGTCTATTCTGCAAATTCCATATAAATGGAATGATAGGGGCACCTGGGTGGCTCAGTCAGTTGAGTGGCTGCCTTCTGCTCAGGTCATGATCTCCCAGGGTCCTGGGATCGAGCCACACGTCTAGCTCCCTGGTCCTTTTATTTTATTTATTTATTTATTTTTTTAATATTTATTTATGATAGTCACAGAGAGAGAGAGAGAGAGGCAGAGACACAGGCAGAGGGAGAAGCAGGCTCCATGCACCGGGAGCCCGACGTGGGACTCGATCCCGGGTCTCCAGGATCGCGCCCTGGGACAAAGGCAGGCGCCAAACCGCTGCGCCACCCAGGGATCCCTCCCTGGTCCTTTTAAATCCCTCTTCCTCTGCTCGTGCTCTCTCTGTCTCTCTCTCTCTCTGCTCACTCTCTCTCTCAAATAAATAAATAAAAATAAATAAATTAATTAATAAATTAATTAAAATGGAATTATATAATTCGTGGTTGTATCTGACTTCTTTCACTTAGCATGTTTTAATTTTTTTAGCATAATGTTATCAAGATTCATCCATCTTGTAGTATAGATCCATACTTCATTTCTTTTTATTGATGAATAATATTCCACATATGGATATATTACATCATGTTATCTATTTTTCAATTGGTGGACACTGGGGTGATTTCTACTTTTTGATGATTGTGAATAATGATTCTGTGGATACTCATATACAAATATTTATGTGGACATATGTTTTTATTTCTCTTGGCTGCATCCATAGGAGTAGAAATGCTGGATCATATGGTAAGTATATTTAGTCGTTCTGAGGAACTGACAAAAACTGTTTTCCAGAGTATCAGCATCATTTGACATTTCCACCAGCAACGTATGAGTTTTACTCACTCCATATCTTTGGCAACATTTTTTATTGTTTGCCTTTTTAAAAAATGTTTATTATTTTTTTTAAGATTATTATTTATTCATGAGAGACACAGAGAGAGGGAGAGGAAGAAGCAGGCTCATTGCTGGGAGCCCAATGTGGGACTCAGTCCCAGGACCCCAGGATCACGACCTAAGCCAAAGGCAGATAGATGCTCAACCACTGAGCCATCCAGGTGTCCTTATTGTTTGCCTTTTTTGATGTTAGCTGTGCTAATGGGTGTGAAGTAGTATCTTCTTGTCCTTTTGATTTGCATTTCCCAGCTAATGATGTTAAGCATGGTCTCATGTGCTTATTGGCCATTTATCTGTTTTCTTTGGATAACTGTTTGTTCAGATCCTTGCCTATTTGAAATATTATTCGTCTTATTGAGTTATAATAGCTATGTATACTAGATACAATTCCTTTTTTTTTGTAAGATTTTATTTATTTATTCATAGAGATGCAGAGAGATAGAGAGAGAGAGGCAGAGACACAGGCAGAGGGAGAAGCAAGCTCCATGCAGAGAGCCTGACGTGGGACTCGATTCCAGGACTCCAGGATCATGCCCTGGGCTGCAGGCGGTGCTAAACTGCTGCGCCACCAGGGCTGCCCTAGATACAAGTTCCTTATTAGATATGTGATTTACAAAAATTTTATCCATTCTATGGGTTGTCTTTTCACATTCTTGATGGTGTCTTTTCAATCACAGAAGATTTTAAATTTTGTTGTTTATTTTATCGGTTTTTTCTTTTATTGTTTTTGTTTTGGTGTCATATTTAAGAGACCGTTGCTTAATCCAAGGTCATAAAGATTTACACCTGTTTCCTTCTAGTATGTTTATAGTTTTAGCACTTATATTTCATTTTTTTATCTATTTTTAAAATTTTTGCATATGGTATGAGGTAGAGGTCATATTTTATTCTTTTGCATGTTGATACCTGGTTGTTGCAGTACCGTTTGTTGGAAAGACTGTTCTTTCCACTGAACCATTGTAGTACCTTTGTCAAAAACCAATCCTGTGGCTTATTATTGTGCTTTTATGGTTTTGTTTTCTTTTATTTTTGAAGAGTTGATATATTTATTTGGAAGAGAGGGAGAGTGAGAGAGCAACAGAGGGAGAGGAAGAAGTAGACTCCCTGATGAGCAGGGAGCAGGGGGCAGGGAGCCAGAGATGGGGCTCAATCCCAGAACCTGGGATCATGACCCAAGTCAAAAGCAGATGCCTGACTGAGCCACCCAGGTGCCCACGTTTTGTTTTTTAGGGTAGAAATTTATCTTCGTGTAAGGTGTGAGGTAGGAATACAACATATTATTTTTTTTCAAATGGCTTGCCATTTTTTTAGTATCATTTATTCAATCATCAGTTTTCCCTCCACTGATTTGAGATGCCATTTTTATTTTTTTTAATTAAAAAATTTTTTGAGATGCCATTTTTATTTTTATTTATTTATTTTTTTAAATTTTTTTAAAAATTTATTTATGATAGTCACAGAGAGAGAGAGAGAGAGAGAGAGGCAGAGACACAGGCAGAGGGAGAAGCAGGCTTCATGCACTGGGAGCCCGACGTGGGATTCGATCTTGGGTCTCCAGGATCGCGCCCTGGGCCAAAGGCAGGCGCCAAACCGCTGCACCACCCAGGGATCCCGAGATGCCATTTTTAATAATTTCTTTTAGTCTTGTAAATATTTGGACCTACTTATTGAATATTCAGTGATCTACTTTTGCACTTATACCATCTGTTTTAATGACTGTCACCTTATAACATGTTTCACTGTCTGGTAGGAATAATTTTGCCTTATTTCTCTTCTGTTTCAAAAAATTCTTGCCTCCCCTTCTTGTTTATTCGTCCATGTAAACTTTGTGATCAGTTTTATCTAGTTTTCTATTCCTCCAATTAAAATTTCTACCAGCATCATTTTTATTGGGAACATGGAAGTGTATAGGTTGACTTAGGAAAAATTGACGTTTCTGATGTTGAGCCTCTCTATCCAAAAACATTTATTCATGTTTTTCTCCACTTATTTCTTGTGTTTCTCACAACTTCCCATTTTTAAGTCTTAAAATGAACATATCTTGGTGAATTTATTCATAGCTCTTCTTTTTTTCATTATTTTTTGTTTGTTGTTGTTGCTATACTTTTCTGTTGTATCATGTATGTTCTTTTCTTGTTCCTATATTCTCCCATTATTTCTTCTAAAAGTTGTTGTGAATGGTAAAAATCCTAAGAAATATGAGACATACCTTAATCTTCTATTTTTAATTTAATCATTTGGTCCTTGAGGTTTAAAAATAGACAGGTGTCTTCTTTCTACTATACAGTCATCTGTTTACAGTGGGGGAATACAAAGTTGTCTGTCATGCATACCAGCAGTCTTGAAATCCTCTATCACTTAAGTGGTTTTCCTAAATTCTTCATATTTTCATTTAAAATGTGTGCTTATAGTAAACATTAGCTTTTTTATTTTTATTTGTTTTTTTAGATTTTTATTTATTTATTCATGAGAGACAGACGGCGGGGGGGCCGGTGGCAGAGACACAGGCAGAGGGAGAAGCAGTCTCCATGCAGGGAGCCTGATGTGGGACTCAATCCCGGGTCTCCAGGATCATGCCCTGGGCTGATCCTGGGCGCTAAACCGCTGAGCCACCGGGACTGCCCACATTAGCTTTTTTAAAAACTAAAATCATTAATGTTAATGGGTGAGAAATTTGTAAACCAGAAGTCAAATTATATCAACTTATATTTTAAGATTGATCTTTTTCCTCAAGAAGTTTATAATTTAGTTGGAGAGAAAATATACGTATACCTGAAAAAATTAATTGCCCCCATAAGGAAGTATATGCTAGCTTGCATATAAGTGGTTTCAGAATTCTTGGCCTTATCAGCCACTTTAAAAAATTACTGAATTCTCATAAAGGTTTGGTCTTATATAGTATTTGAAATCTTCTGATGAAGTTAATTCATGTATTGGGACCCAGAAAATGGAGGCTGGTGTCCTGAACCAGCCCACATCACAGATTTAACTCTGAGTTATGGGAAACACCTGTCAAGAAATACTAACATATGCAAATGGAAATCCTGTAAGTCAGCTTTGGCTAACTTAAATTACCCTAGAAAATAGGGCCTGCTAGCCTTGGACAAAGATGCCGGACCTCCCAGACAACCTTCCAAGCTCTCATGCCCTTTTATTCATTGCTGCTTCTAATGCTCAATAAAACTGGGTCTTGGGGCACTTGGGTGGTTCAGTGGTGGAGCATCTGCCTTTGGCTCAGGTCATGATTCCAGGGTCCCAGAGTCCTGCATCAGGCTCCCCATGGGGAGCCTGCTTTCTCCCTCTACCCATGTCTCTGCCTGTCTCTCTGTGTCTCTTGTGAATAAATAAAATCTTAAAAAAAATTTTTTTTAACTGGTTCTTGCCTAAAATTTCTCAGGAAGAATGCTCCATTGCTTGTGAGTCACTGTACTTCTCCAATCTATACATTGTTTTGTTTTGTTTTCTTGAATAAAGGACCGCAAACTTGTGACTGTATTGTATTATTTTTGTCATTTGACATTCCATAAAGTAGCTGTGACTTACTATGTCTCTGCTGTGAGCTTATCTGAACCTAAGCATTTTATAGCCCATAAGCTGAACAATAACAACAAAAATTGCTTTAAGTAATGTTACCTATTAAGTAAAATGGCATCTAGGTCCTTATAATAGAAAGTTCAAGATAGGCAGTGGCTTAAATGAGATGAAAGTTTATTTCCTCCTCAGAAAAACTCAAAGGTTGGCAGCCCAGGGCTGCTCCAGTAACTCCATGTCGAGGCTTCTTCATGGTTGCAGATCGCTGCTGGGGTACCAGCCCTCATGCCCTTTCGAGGCAGCAGCAAGATGGAAAGAGGAGGGGAAGGCAAAAGGAGGTTTCCCTATGAGTCCTATCCAACAGTTGCTTTTATATGTGATCCAACAAAATGGAATCACATGACCTCACTAAGCTATAGACAGAGTAGATGGGGTTGGAAATGTAGTCTTCTAGCTGGGTACCCTGGTGCTCCAAATAACCTGAGTCTTATTACTAAGGAATAAGGGCGGAATGTTCACTGCATAGACAAGGAGCAGTCTTGGCCATGGTCACCCTCACCTTATCCTTGAGCCTCTCTCTGCATCCTTGAAAGAGGATCATCATGATCCCTTTCTTGTCCAGGTCTTAGCACAAGGAGTGCTCCATTATTGCTTGATGAGTACATTTTTGTACTTTGCCCATACCTGGGCTCAACCCATTCCTACATCTCATTCATTCTCTGATCCTAGTCCTAAGCCCTGCTTACCTCATCTCTGAATGAGCACTATAATCAAAAGAGAAAGAATGCTATTGGAGCAAGGGTTCCAGGATGGTCTAGGGATCATGAACAATAATATACTCAGAGGAGGAGGGAGGTTTAAGAACAGAATCAGGCCAGAAATGCCAGGAATCAGAAATTTCTACTCTAGGGACTCTTGGCTGGCCCAGTCAGTAGAGCATGCAGTTCTTTTTTTTTTTTTGAGCATGCAGTTCTTGATCTTGGGGTTGTAAGTTCAAAGTCCATGTTGGGTGCAGAGATTACTTAAAGATAAAACCTTAAAAAAAAAGAAAGAAAAATATCTATCGTACATACCAGTTGGTAACTTTTTCCTTTTTTTTAAGATTTTGTTTATTGATTTGAGAGAGAGAGAGAGAGAGCGAGCATGAATGGGGAGGAGAGGGAGAAACAAAGTCCCCATGAACAGGGAGCCCGACATGGGGCTCGATCCCAGGAACCTGCATCCTGACCTGAGCCAAAGGCAGACACTTAACCGACTGAACCACCCAGGCACTGGTAACTTTTTAGATAGCTGGCATGTTAGAATGACCATGTTGAAATACCCTAAGCCTTCTTTAAAAAGGAAAATTATAATTGTATTTTATTAATGCAAAGTAAGATGTGCTCAGTTTAGGAAAAGAGAAAGAAAATACAGGTAAGGAAGAGGAAAAAATATGAAAAGGAAGAGAAAAGTTATTCTCATTAGTCTTCACCTTGAAAGGGGCATTTCTTTCAGATCTTTACATGTGTAAAGTTGATCCATGAAGAGTTTATGTAATGGTGTATGGGTTTGTACTATTTATAACGTTTTGAACTTGTTAAGCCTTATTTTAAAAGTCCTATTTTATCATGCAGACACAACTTTACATTTGATGGAAAAATTTTTTTGAAGGTAGACAGGCTTTCTATGTGAATTCTTTAGTATTTTTCTTTCCCTTTGCTGAAGACATGAAACAACAGCAAGGTGGGCAGAAGGCAAGCAGCAGGAAAGAGCATGACCCTTATCAAGAGAAATGGCAATTCAGAGACTGAACAAGTAAGAGAGATCTTGTTAAGGAACCCAGAATAGAATGTGCTTATGTCCCAGAGCCATAGAAATGGACAGGGGCTGCTGCAGGGAGAGCTTGGTTTCCTTTCATGGAGAGGAAATGGGAATAGTAAGAACTGTTTCAGAGAGATTTGTTATGATGATCAAGTAGGAAAATATGTCAAAACATAACTTAAGGGCAGTCCCGGTGGCCCAGCAGTTTAGCGCCGCCTTTGGCCTGGGGTGTGATCCTGGGATCGAAGGTGTGATCCTGGGATCGAGTCCTGAGTCAGGTTCCCTGCATGGGGCTGGCTCTGCCTGTGTCTCTGCCTCTCTCTCTGTCTCTCTCTCTGTGTCTCTCATGAATAAATAAATAAAACCTTTTAAAAAAAGAACAAAAAACATAACTTACAAAGTACTACCCATGTACTTAAAAATACAAAACTTAAAAACTATTAGAGCTAAAAGACTTTTGGTAACATCTGGTCCATATGCATATTAATGTTGGATAAATGGAGGGCCACTGTTTACTCGTATTAATGTACTGAATAGGGATCCCTGGGTGGCGCAGCGGTTTAGCGCCTGCCTTTGGCCCAGGGCGCGATCCTGGAGACCCAGGATCGAATCCCACGTCGGGCTCCCAGTGCATGGAGCCTGTTTCTCCCTCTGCCTGTGTCTCTGCCTCTCTCTCTCTCTCACAGTCTGTGTGACTATCATAAATTAAAAAATAAATAAATAAATAAAAAATTTAAAAAAATAATGTACTGAATAAAGAACCTTAACTATGGAACTGACACTAGGAAATCCCTTGTTAACTGAGCACTGTAAGTTTGCACTGGGAAATGACAATGAGTTGCTGACAGTACATTGCACAAGGGTATCTGACAGAGTGCTGAGGGGTTGGAAATGTAATGGTGTATGGGTTTGTACTGTTTGCCAGTCTGTTTGCCGAGCTGTGTACTTTTGGAGTGCTTTTTGCCCAGCGAGGTGTCTTTTCTTAATTTGGCCAAATATAACCAATGGTATAGTAGAGGGCTGATCTCTTTCCATGGGATGATGGACTGACTGTCCCTCGCTAACAGCAGCATTGCTATTCTGGGGCAGCATTCCGGTCAGCTGACTGAATGCTAGTACTGGATACCCAGCTGCTCTCTCTGGCCTTTTGGGTACTGTGGTCAATTACTGCAGATGAGAGATGGTCAATCTTCCCTTCTATCCACTTGTTATCTCAAACCACACTTTCAGTGCTAGAGTGAAAGGAAGTTATTGGTGGCAAATTATGTGCACCAGTAGGTTTTCTTTTCGGGGTCTTAGGAAGGAAGCTTATGGGGGCTCTTACTGAATGTTGACATTCCCCACTTTACCTTAGAAGTTAGTGTTCTGATGGCCTCTGTTACTGTGCACAGAGAAGTATTATAGCAACCTCCTGACTTTACCTTGGTCATCTTCACTCCTTTCTGGTCTCTTAGTCTATGTCAACTCAGTAACACTAGATCCTTTTAGTCCTTCTTCTGCCTCCCCTGAGCCCAGGGCCAATGATGGTTGCAGGGTGGACAACAGGCTCATTCTAAGTTGTCAGTGACAGAAGTGTCAGTGAAAGTTGAACAGGAGGCATTCTCAGGATTTGAGTTATTTCAAAGTAAGTGTAAGCAGTTGAGGGGGAGGTATAGAATTTTTCCTTAATCTGCTGGGTATTGATTACCTTTAGCTCAAAATAATCTTCATGCCAAAGTGGTATACTTTGAGTGACAAATTCTGCTCCCCTTCTTGTTCTATAAAACTTGCTAACAACTGACCTCTTTACCAGCAAGACAGACACCTAGAGTTTGTAAGGAGAGGTTCGGGAGGTACATTCAAGACAGTAGGCAGAGAGCACGTGATCATAGATGGGGGTTGGAAGATGTTCAGCACAGGATTATGGGCAGGGAAGGGGACATGTGGGAGTACAGACTTATAGGCATTCCATCACTAGTAGGGCCTTTCTGGCCTGGTGATTGGGATGTTCCAGTCATTGCAAAACATCTTCATCAATGCCTTCATCAATGCAGAAATAAGAACAATGGGTTTTGAGTAGAGTATCAGTTAAGGGGTCTTGTCTGCTTCAGGCTTTAATTGTTGGAGTCTATGAGCAAGAGGACTAGCTGACACTAAAAGGTCTGGACTTGTTATGTACCTGCTAGAATTGAGGAAATAGAGTAGTATGATTGATTTCATCTTATTTCATGGATTTGGTTTGCAAGGGAAGTAGGTGTTGGGGATGAAGAAGTTCCTCTGTCCTTCAAGATCCTTCCAGCTGAAAAAAAAAAAAAAAAGATCCTTCCAGCTGGACTCAGAGTCAGATTGACAGGAACAGATTAAAAGGAGGAAATCAAATTTAATAGTGTAAGTATGGGGAATCCATACAGACATGGAAATTCCAAAGACAGTCAGGCAATGTGAGCCTTATATGATGATGAGCTAAAGAGAGGGCTAGGGGCCTGAGGATACCAACAGGAGAAAGACTACTAGTAAGAAGGTGAAAGGAGGTGTTTGGGAAACACAAGTGCCCTATTACATAGAGAAATTTCTTAGGTAAAGGGGGATCTTTGTTAATAACTCTCTTCCTGGGCTACATGTGTGGCTCAGTCCGTTGAGCATTAGACTCCTGATTTCGGCTCATGTCATGATTTCAGGGTTGTGGGATCAAGCCCCACATCAGGCTCCATGCTTGGGGGAGTCTGTTTGAGATTCTCTCCTTCTCCCTCTGCCCTGTCTCCCTGCTCACTCACACATGTGTGTGCTCTCTTTCTCTCTCAAATAAATAAATAAATAAACAAACAAACAAATAACTCTCTTCCTGGTACTTTTCGTGAATCTGCTGGGTTTGACTTGCTTTTAACTGAAAATAATGTTCATGCCAAAGTGGCCCATTTGGGGGCTGCCTACCCTTGGCCCCTACAAAAGCATGAAAGCTTTCTCAGGAACTGTACTTTCTGTTTGAACAAACTTAAGGTGGATAGTGTGCCTGGGATATGGCCCCGTGGTGTTAACAAGGACATGCTTCCAAGTGACATGAATAAATGATAGAAATAATTTTATATGTTGCCTCATTTACCTATTCTTTCTCTTCCTTCCTGTTTGCTTTCTGATTTTCCTTTGAGGTTCCTGAGTCCAAATCTGGTTCCTAAGAAACATCAAAGGACGCCTGCACCAGAGGCCTTAGAAGGGTCTCCTTGGCAGCAGACTCCGTCCACTGTGTGACAGAATGACATCCCCCACCAGTGTGCTCTCTTCATTGCTGCTGCTGGTGACTGTTGCAGGTAGGAAACCATTGCCCTGGAGATGCGAGCATCACACATGAGCTTCCCATCTTTGGCTTAAACAACTCAGATCAGAAACAAAACAGATGAACCTAGGGGAAGGGAGAGAAAAAATAAGATGAAATCAGAGAGGGAGACAAACTATAAGAGACTTTTAACAAACTGAGGGTAGCTGGAGGGGAGGAAGGTAGGGGGATGGGGTAACTGGGTGATGGGCATGAAGGAGGGCATGTGATGGGATGAGCACTGGGTGTAATATGAGACTGATGAATCACTGACCTCTGCCTCTGAAACTAATTTACAACAACAGTAACTCATGATCAACCTGAAATGAAGTGTATTTGCTTTCCAACAGAATTATTTTGCATATTTACATTACATTTCCCTACATATTTTGGCATGAAGGCAGACCGCATGTGCAAGTGGTTTTCTGGAAACAGGAATTTAAATAGGTTTTTATTATTAATGAGTTTTGAAAAGATAAAGTCACATTTTATATATACTAGAAAAACTTAATGTATTTATTTAAAATGAATGATTACTTAGCCGATCTTTTTTGGAAAGCAAATGACCACAGTCTCTTATATCATAAATCTTTATTTTCATATATTCTGCTTGCTTACTGTGGACATACCCATGATAGGAAATCACTTGTGAGCAGCAGTGCTGGTGATCTGTTTCCTGGCTAGGCCAGTTAGGGCCCCTTTGAACTTACCAAGGACTGAGGATGGAGATATGGCCAGGAAAACTGATTTTATGTCGTGGATTATCAGAGTGTAGTGAGGCTTACCTGTGTTAAAACAAAACAGAAATTCAACTGAGTAAATTTAAGGGTCTAGTTAGCTTTACTCAAGGATTCCTGAATTGGGCAGCATTCCATCTAGAAGGTAGAAGGGAGCTCTAAGGAGCTGTACAAAATGTCAGAATTTTATAGGCAGAAGGAGGCAAGGTCATCTTCCCGGGAAGGCAGGGAATCTTATGCAGAAGACCTCAGGAGTAGGATCAGGACACTCCTGACTGATTAGATTGTGCTCCTGCAAGAGGCTGGATCTGCAGTTGCAATATCAGTGGGGCTTCACGTAAGTAATTCTGTTTGGGACCCATTTCTTTTTTTTTTTTTTTTCCACATTTCTTTTTAACCCTAACAGTGACCTTTGTTAAAATGCAGTTTTCTCTGCATCCAGACATACTGCACCAGAAGGCCTAGCAGTTGTGGCTCAAGTGTCTGAAGCAGCTAAATTATAAGCACTGTTGAGTACACAGGAGCCACTTCAGAGAGTTCTATTGCTGAAAAAGCCCTGCCAATCCCCCTACTGTACTAATGTTTGAGTATTCTTTTTTTTTCCTTTTAAATCCCTACTTTTTCATTCCTTTTGTGATTTTTCTTGTGATTTTTCCATTAATTAAAAATTCCTGGGCGGCCCGGGTGGCTCAGCGGTTTAGCACTCACTGCCTTCAGCCCAGGGCCTGATCCTGGAGACCTGGGATCCCACGTCAGGCTCCCTGCATGGAGCCTGCTTCTCCCTCTGCCTGTGTCTCTGCCTCTCTCTCTATATGTCTCTCATGAATAAATATATAAAAATCTTAAAAAAAAAAGAAGCCTTTAAAAATAAAATAAAATAAATAAAAATAAAAATTCCTGGGGCAGCCCAGGTGGCTCAGCGGTTTACCACCACCTTTAGCCTGGGGCCTGATCCTGGAGACCCCAGATTGAGTCCCAGGTCTGCTGCTCCCTGCATAGAGCCTGTTTCTCCCTCTGTCTATATCTCTGCCTCTCTCTCTGTGTGTGTGTATCTCATGAATAAATAAATAAAATCTTAAAAAAAAAAATTCCTGGGGTAAGGCACCTGGGTGGCTCAGTGGTTGAGTATCTGCCTTTGGCTCAGGTTGTGATCCCTGGTTCCCGGGATCCAGTCCCACATTGGGCTCCCTGCAGGGAGCCTACTTCTCCCTCTGCCTCTCTCTGTGTGTCTCTCATGAACAAATAAATAAAATCTTAAAAAAAAAAATTCCTGGGGCATCTGAGTGGTTCAGTCAGTTAGGCATCTGCCTTCTGCTCAGGTCATGATCTCAGGGTCCTGGGATCAAACCCTGTGTAGGGCTCCTTGCTCAGTGGGAATTCTGCTTCTCCCTCTCCCTCTGCTTCTCTTCCCTTGTGCTCCAGGTCTCTCCCTTTCAAAAACATAAATTCTTCATATAAATTAATTATTTAAATTCTTAATTTCTTTATTAGTAAGTTTATTTGTAGCTTGCCTGTCTTCCCTCTCTGTCTTCTTTACCTTTGACAAAATGTTAACCAATGATTTCATTGATTTATCAACAATCATGGAGTGCCTACTATTGTTGTGCCCAAGATTGCGAATCCAAGAAACCAGCAAGGAGTCGACACCGATGCAAACACACGAGGGTTTATTTACAAGCTCAAGCTTGGGTCCAAGTACACCCGACACAGCGACACAGCGGAGCAGGGACTTGGACCCCCGAGGTGGGTTCCAGCTTTTAAGGGCTGGTCTAGGGGACCTCCAGAAGGAGTGTAGGAATTTCTCAAGTTCTGTTTACATTCTGATATGGGGCTTTCAAGGGAGTTGAGCTCTATTCTCATTCTAATATGGGGCTTCCTGGCACTGGCTTGGGCTCTGTTCTCATTCTAATATAGGACTTTCTAGGGCGTTAAGCTCTAAGCTGTTTTTTTCCTGTAACTGAAGTAAAGGTAAATTTCAGCTCTTATTCACAGGGGCCTGGGATGGCTGGACCGTGTGCTAACGCTGAACTTAAAGTGGAATGGCCCTAATTTTTTCGGCCTCCACACTATGTTCACAGATTGGGCTGGGACTATGTAGAAGGTACAAACATGGGTGAGTGTCCTCTGGTCTCTTTGAGAGCTTTGTTGAAGGAGTCTGATAGAGTCTGAAGTAATTATGGGAAGTTGGCTCACAGAAGAATGGGTGAGTTGTTGGAAACCTTCTCAAACTTCTTTGTTTGAGATCTCTGCATATGGTACGCCAGTCCAAATGGACCATTTAGGTGATTTTTTGCAGAACAAAGGATTGATCTACCCCAGAAATATGTGGAAGTCTCTACCTGAATGAAGGCTTCTGCCGTGGAAAGATCTCCTTGGCCACTGAAACAATTTGCTTGCTTCAGGATCACAAGCTTCTTTCTGTACAGTGGTTTCTTCTTCTTTTTTAAGATTTTATTTATTTATTCATGAGAGACACAGAGAGAAAGAGGCAGAAAGACACAGGGCAGAGGGAGAAGCAGGATCCATGCGGGGAGCCCAATGTGGGACTGATCCCCTGGCCCCAAGGCAGACGCCCAACCACTGAGCCACCCAGGTGTCCCTTGTACAGTGGTTTCTGACAGTTTTACAAGTTGGCTTTTGAGCTGCTTTGTGGCCAACGCCAGAAATGAAATATGGCAGTTTCTATACATCACACTGTCCAAAAGATGACCTAACAGTTTTTCAAGGGAATTTAAAGCACATCCCACCATGTGTGTTTGAAAGAAATTTCTAGCTTGGGTCTTCATTTAAAGGCCACTCAGGGATGTAGTGGTATCTTTACAAATATAGGCAACATTTTTGAGAGCAGAGGGGGAGAGTCTAAGATATATCCTTC
The DNA here is from genome assembly GCF_053574225.1 of Canis aureus. NCBI lineage: Eukaryota > Metazoa > Chordata > Mammalia > Carnivora > Canidae > Canis > Canis aureus. The sequence continues at coordinate 4,003,240 of NC_135647.1, forward strand.
ATCATCTCTTGGTTTTATTTTTATTTATTTATTTTTTTATTTTTATTTTTAAAAATTTTTATTTGTTTATTCATGAGAGACAGAGAGAGAGAGGGGGGCAGAGACATAGGCAGAGGGAGAAGCAGACTCCATGCAGGGAGGGAGCCCGACGTGGGACTCAATCCCGGGTCTCCAGGATCACACCCCGGGCTGCAGGCTGCGCTAAACCACTGCGCCACCGGGGCTGCCCCATCTCTTGGTTTTAATTGGAGACACTACTTTTTTATGTACAGCTGGAGGGTTCTCCCCTCCACCCATATCCAAGATTAAGCTTGTTGTTATAAAGTAAAAGGCTAAAAGTATTAGGTAGATTTACATTTGAGAAACTGTCATTTCAGTTGAATTAAAATAGTTGGTTGCAAGCTTATTCATTTGGAAAGGTGCATATCTATTACATGTAATTCTTATTATATTGGGCCAATCAGACTTTCCTATTGAGTAAGTAAGTGTTTGTCATCGAACAATTCTTAAAAATTTATAACGATGATCATGTGTATACAGGTAAAAATAAAGATGACTCCTATGCCATATTTAACCATTTCTCTTACCTCCAGTTAGAAGTGCCCTCTGTCAGTAGGAGGAAAGTAACAGTAATTTCAAAACATTGTCAGTGATGAGCCTTCAGTAGGAAGGAGATCTCCACCAACAAATAAAGAAGAAAAGTGACTGCCCTTGGATTTCAGGAAATGACAGACTGCAGCAGAAGGTCCTGAAAGTCTCGATTTCTCTCATTTTGTCGTGGACTGACGTTGTGTTGTGGTGCTGCACCACTGGGTGTCTGCAGGGGAGCTCCACCCTCACACCTGCCCTGTTTGCCCAGTGGAGACACTGGTGGCTATTTGGAATCTGATTAAAGCTAGTTGTTCTAGACCTGTCCTGCAGACAAGTTTTTCTCTCCTTTGATGTTTTCCCCTTTGATGTTTTCCCCGTTGATTGGCCTATCTTCAGAATAACCTGTGAAATTAAAAAAAAAATCGGCTTAACAGAAGCGGTGATACGATGTTCCTAAAGCAAACCTTTGTGACTGAATTTTGGGTGAGGAGCAACATGTTATCAGTAACGTAGAAGTAGTACACAGATGGAGAAGAATGCTTCTGTGCTAAGTGAAAGGACATGAAGAGGCAGGTGGAAGGTGGGCAGGGGAAGGAATGTCAGGATAGTGGGGCAGGGGTGGAAGGATGGGAGGACCAGTGTCCGACCCATGTGGGGAGAGAGGGATTGTAAGATAGCACAGGGCATGTCTGTGCAAACTGCTGGTGGTTTTGTTCCTCATTGGAGGCTGCGCTGTTTGCAGGTTGCGCCCGGAGCCGATGCAGCGAGGGGAGGACGTTCGACAATGCCATTGTCTCACCCAACCTGGCAACAACCAGAATCATGCGGGTGCCACAGCCCACCCCCGTGGCAGACTGCACGGCCGCATGCTGTGATCTGGCCAGCTGTGACCTGGCCTGGTGGTTTGAAGGCCGCTGCTACCTGTTGAGCTGCCCACGCCCTGAGAACTGCGAGCCCCAGAAGACCGGCTCGGTGAGGTCGCACCTCACCTTTGTGCTCAGGCCAGCGCCGAGGCCAACACAACTGCTGGACTACGGGGAGAGGATGCTGCAGGCCAGGGGCTCTCCCTCGGGACTCTGGGGGGACTCTCCGGAGGACATCAGAAAAGACTTGCCCTTCCTAGGCAAGGAGCAGGCCCCCGAGGAGCCGGCCAGGTACTTGGCGGACTACAGGGAGCCCGAACTAGACCTTGTCCAGCCCCACTGGCAGCAGGAGCCTAGAGGGAGAGCCCAGGACCCCCGTGGGGACGTGCACTCCGGAGGCCCGGCGGGCAGCACCTCCTCCACTGGACACAGCCGTCCGACAGCCGCAGAGAAGCAGGGGGAGCCCGCGCCCCGTCAGCCGAATGGGTCGGCCTGGATTCCGGCCCTGAAACACACCTCAGAGAGCAGGTCGTTGGTCACAAGTCCACCCTCAGGAGAGGTGCGGGGAAAGGAGACTTTTCCGCTCCAGGAACAGCCCAGCAGCAGCTCTGGAGAAGAGGTGGGCCTGATTGCTGGAGACTGGGGCTGGGGCCAGATGGGAGGGCCTGTGTGGGGCTGGAGGTCTGAGGCCTAGGAGGGCAGCCCTCAGAGCTGCCAGGTGACACCACACCTCGTTCTCTGCCGAGCTGTCAGGGCCACACTGTGGGAAAGAACGAACAGCGTTTCTGCCCTCACAAGTCAGCCACCTGGTGATGACTTAGCACAGCTCCCTCGGGTGCCTCTCCCAGTATTTCAGGGGAGCTGGCCCATCTGCACAGCGCACCTTTACAAAGAAGACCCACAGGCTCCTGGTGGAGTCACCTGTGCTAGGCCCACTTCCGCAAACCAGAGCTTGCAAATCAACCTTCCCCAGAGAGGTAGTATTAATGGATCATTCTGGAACTTCCCAGCCTGCACCTGTGAGGTCATCCATGAATGAGACCATTTAGTTCCCCAAAGGGAGGTGACCTTCCTGGAAATAATCCTTTTTTGTTGTTTACAGTTGCTTTATCTTGTGCTGAAAAACTTTTCCTTTCCCTAGCCCAGTGGAGGTCCTTTCTATAGGGTGCTGCCCGATTCATGAAAATGGTTCAATTGATTCAAAAAAGGCCAATTAGATCTCAAAAACCGAGTCAGTTGAATTATTGTGGGGTTTTCTTTTAAGACTTTATTTTTATGTAATCTCTACACCCAGTATGGGGCTTGAACTCACAATCCTGACATCAGTAGTCATTGATCCTGAGCAAGCCGGGAGCCAGAATTGTGAATTAACAGATTTGGCAGCAGTCACAGTGGGATGTGAAGTACACTGCTAAGGCATTCCAGGTGACCAGAAACGTGGCACCGAGAACCCCTTTCTGCGTTCTTTCTCGCCTTTGCCCTAGGAACGCTCCCCTAGGTTCTGGCCTCTGCTTTCCTTGCAATGAGCTCTGGATCTCTTGCTTTCCAGAGTTTCCCGTTTGTTTGGAGTCATTAGCTCCACCGTGGGAACAAATGATTTTATGTGGGGCCAGAGAGTTGAACAGTCAACACAGAATTCTTGAGACATTCTCAGTGCAAAAAAGGTGATTTTATTAAAGCTCCCAGGGACAGTACCCTTGGGCAGAAAGAGCTGCCCTGGGATTGTGTGGAGGAATTAGTTACTTTTAAATCGCAGAGTAGAGACAAAGGAGTTTTCAAAAGGATTTTCATATGTTAAGGAAGATTTAGAAGATCCTGGAGGTCTAGCTGTTGTCAAGATAAAGTTGCTGTTTGCCTCTGGCAAAGGATTAACATTAAGACAGTTGGGAGTTTCCAGAGGAATGTTTTAGTTGCAGCCTCAAGTATTTGTCCAGAGGTTACAAGAAGTAAGGACATTAAATTTTATCTAAATTTCTTTTGCCTTTGTTCTCCACATCAGGAACTGCTGGCAGTTTCAACCACAATCCCCCATTTGACTGGAACCCTTACTGTGGTTCTGGCCCAGGGGCAGCTGCAGACTCATTTGTTGAGGTTGGCTTGGCTCAACCCCTTCCCCGGTCCCTGGCTCCACGTTGGGAAATTTTGGAGGTGTGCACAGGACTTTTCTTGGCCAAGACACCGTAATAGCACCTGGTTACTACCCCTAAATTAAGGTGTGCACTTCCTTGTCTCGTTCGGTTGTAGATGAAGGGTGGCTGAAAGAATTGGATCTCTAAATTCTAAAGCATTAGATACACCTGCTTATTTTAGTCTAAGTGATATAATTTTGGAATGTTCATGCAGTTGGTGGAATGAGGTCTGGATCCGATGACCAAGAAAGAATTCTTGAGACGTCTTTGGTACAAAATGGTGTTTTTATGAAAGCGTGAGGGGCAGGATCCGCCAGCAGAAAGAGCTGCTGCTCCATCCAGGCTTGTGAGGGATGGCTGATGATATACCTGGGAGTTGGGGGAGGAGCGGAGGAAAAGAGAGATTTCAAAAGGGCTTTCATATGCTAAAGAGAACCTAAGGATACTGGAGGGCTTGGCAACTTCTAGAGGAGGTGGTTTTTCTCTCAGCAAGGTAGGGAGTTTCCTGGAGGAGTGTCACACTGACCCCACCCAGAAGTGGGGGTGCGGAGCTTGCAGGGTGTGAGCTTGTGTTTTGTCCTCAGCTGGCCTTCTCTGCTCACTCATCATAAGGACTACAGTCCCCGAGCTACAGACATCTATACATATGGCAAAATCTCACTAAAACAACCTAGAATCACAATGGCCATTATGAGAAATGTTCCAGTGAAATAAGATCACTTAAAAAATGCACACGGTGGGCAGCCCTGGTGGCACAGTGGTTTAGCGCCGCCTGCAGCCCAGGGTGTGATCCTGGAGACCCGAGATCAAGTCCCACGTCGGGCTCCCTGCATGGAGCCTGCTTCTCCCTCTGCCTGTGTCTCTGCCTCTGTCTGTGTGTCTCTCATGAATAAAATAAAATATTTTTTAAATATGCACATGGGGGTGCCTAATTGCCTCACTTAAACTTCTGCCTTGGACTCAGGTCATGATCCCAGAGTCCTGGGATTGAGTCCTGCCTCAGGATCCCTGCTCAGCTGGGAGTCTGCTTCTCCTGCTTCTTCTGCCTGCCATTCCCCCTACTTGTGTGCGCTCGCTCACTCTCTCTCAAATAAATAAGTAAAATCTTAAAAAAAAAAAAAGTGTACTTGGCAGCAAGGATTCCCAAGTTAAACATGCAGAATGGGGATACCTATTTTTGGAAGTCTCCAAAAACCTTCAAAATTCTCAAATAGCTTCATTAAAAGACTCATTTTAAAAGACTAATATGAAAATTAACGACATAAGAGGTACCCTACAACAAAATACTATGAGACAGACATGACTGTGCACAGCTTCCCCTCTACCCTCCTTGGTCTAACATCCATTCTGGCAATCTTCTGGACTGCTTTTCCACTTGAAGAATTATTATTAAACAGTTATCTTTTTCTTAAGATTTTTAATTTATTTATTCATGAGAGAGGCATAAACCCAGGCAGAGGGAGAAGCAGGTTCCCCACAGAGAGCCCTATGCTGGACCCAACCCCAAAACCCCGGGATCATACCCTGAGCCAAAGGCAGAGCTCAATCCCTTAGCCACCCAGGGGTCTCTAAACAGTTCTCTTTCAAAATAAGACCACCAGTCGGATGCCTGGGTGGCTCAGTTGGTTAACCATTCGATTCTTGATTTCAGCTCAGACATGATCTCAGGACCTTAAGAATGAGCCCCATGTTGGGCTTTGCGCTCACTGCAGTCCCCTTGTCCCTCTCTCTCCACTCCTCTCTGCTCACACACTTGCTCTCAAATAAATAAATAAATCTTTAAAAAAAAAGATTTATTTATTTATTTATTTATTTATTTATTTATTTATTTATTTATGAGAAACACACAGAGAGGGAGGGAGAGAGGCAGAGACACAGGCAGAGGGAGAAGCAGTCTCCATGCAAGGAGCCTGATGTGGGACTCGATCCCCGGTCTCCAGGATCACACCCTGGGCTGCAGGCGGCACTAAACCGCTGAGCCACCTGGGGCTGCCCTAAATAAATAAATCTTTAAAAAATAATTTAAAAATCTGACCACTGAAGTCATAGTATCCTCTTCTGGTACTTTTCATTTCTTCTTTCAAAGGCTGATCTAGATGCCATAAAGAATTTCCTAAGTCCAGGGAGGATCCTCAAAAGTTTTTAACACATATATTACCTTCTGAGATTAATGGATTGATAAAAAGGCAGAAAATAGGATGGGGGACCACTGTTCATGACCATAGCTGAGCACTTTGAAAAGACTGTAAACCAAGCCTATAAATAGTCTGCCAACTTGATATCCATACAGACATCCCTGTATGGACCCCTTCAGAGCTGACAAGACTCTGAGGGATTTTCGGGTAAATTCTTACTTATTCCCTTGAAATGGCCAAGGGGAAACTAAAATTAAAATTAATAAAAAACATTGCTAAATTCTGGTAAGTGCCTTAGCTATACTCTCCACTTTAAAACCCACTCAGTACCTGTAGTAGAATCCTGGAAAAAGCAGGAGCTGGCTCAAAGTAAGGTTTATACCAGGGTCAGCTCTCTCAGATGTCTGTAGTGCCCTACAGAAAAATAAAAATTCAGTGCTACCAGAAATATGTTTGTCCTTACTAAAAACTTCCTAAAAGAACATTCCTTCACTGTCTCTTTGAGATACAAATGTTCTACAAACTTCAGTGAGGTATTCTTTTTTTTTTTTTTTTTTTTAAGGTTTATTTGAGGGAGAGAGAGAATGAGATGGAGAGAGAGAGGCCTCATGTGCAGGATCTGGAGAGGCAGAGGGAGAGGGAGAGAGAATCTCAAGCCAGACCCCCTCACAGAGCACGAAGCCCCACAACACGCAGCTCAGTCTCAGGACCCCTAAGATCACTACCTGAGCCCAAATCTAGAGTTGGAAGCTTAACAGACTGAGCATCCCAGGTACCCTTGGTGAGGTAATGTTTATCAGAAGAATAAAAGAGGGAAAGGTCATTTGAAATTTGGGCCAATGAAAAATCACGTGATTTCTCTACAAATATTGATAAAGTTTTAGCCATCTGAGCAGATAAACTTAACTTATCCAAAATAAAAATCCAAAGGATGTTTCATTGCCCTAAATTTCAAAAGATCTTTCTACCTTTTTACTTCATGGTGAGTGAATGTATATTATCCTGTCACATGGCTAATATTTATTTATATATATATATATGTATTCATTCACACATTTTTTTAAAAGATGTTATTTATTTATTCATGAGAGACACACAGAGAGAGAGAGGCAGAGACATAGGCAGAGGGAGAAGCAGGCTCCCTGCGGGGAGCACCATGCGGGACTTGAACCCCCCATCCCTAGACTCCGGGATCATGCCCTGAGCGGAAGCCAAATGCTCAACATTCAGCTACCCAGGCGTCTCTCATTTATTTTTAAGTAGGCTCCATGCCCGGCTGAGATCAAGAATCATATGCTCTACTGATTGAGCCAGCCAGATGCCCAATAATGGCTAAATTTTTAAGACAAAACATACGGGACGCTGGGTGGCTCAGTGGTTAAGTGTCTGCCTTCAGCCCAGGACATGATCCTGGAGTCCTGGGATCAAGTCCCACATCGGACTCCCAGCATGGAGCATGCTTCTCCCTCTGCCTAGGTCTCTGCCTCTGTCTGTGTTTCTCATGAATAAATAAATAAAATCTTTAAAAAACACATACGAAGTCTCTGCTTCTGTCTTTATGCTTATATGTATCTTTGCACACGTATGTCATAAATGTGTGGTAGTTTCTATCTCTGGATGGCAATGCCCAAATTAATTTGTAGAAGAGTTCTATTTAAGTAGCTTAAACAAACACTTATATACATTTTTTATTTTATTTTATTTATTTGACGGAGAGTGAGGAAGCAAGTAGGGGCAGACGTAGGCAGAGGGAGAGAGAAACAGGCTTCCCCCAAAGCAGGGAGCCTGATGCGGGGCTCGATCCCAAGACCCAGGGATCATGACCTGAGCCAAAGGCAGATGCTTAACCAGCTGAGCCACCCGGACGCCCCTACACTTATATAAATTAAATTAAATATAATAGAAACTAACTCAAATGTTTTTCAGGTTTACATGAACTAGGAAATATTTAATATAAAAGCTAGTTTATGTTTGTTGGTTTCTTGAAAGCAGGCATATCTTTGGAGGTAACAGCAATAGAATTCCATCTGGGTTTACTAATCAACTAGCCAACTTGTGACATCTCTGTTAACAAATTCCGTCAGCTAGAAAAATAACCCAGGATGATGACTGATGTTGTCTAGTATCTAATAAAATTTTTGTAGGTAATGTAAACAGTTTGTTAAGAACAAGTAAGTTAAATAGATGTAAATCAGGTAAAAAGGTTTTAGGTGCATTTTTAAAACAGTTTCTCCAATTTTTTTTTTTGTAACCTGAAGCCTTAAAGTTTTGCTAAGTGATGAATTAAGTTAAATTTATCCACCATCCAGATCACTTCCTAATAAGGTATAATATTGAAACATTAATTACAGAACACAGGTTTATCCATTTTTTCTTCCTTTCATGGAGGATTAAAGTATTTTGGTCTATTACTAAGTAAATTTTATCCCACACTAAGAAATTTTCTATGAGAAAGCCCATGTTTCTAGAAGTTATAAAGCAAAGAACAGGATGCTAATGTAAAAGTTAGTAATTGCTTTCTTCATTTTCATGAAAAATTTAGAGAAAAGGGTTAAAAATATAATATATGTGATTAAAATTAGAAGCTACTAGGAGTATTACTAGAAATAAAAGGGCAGGGAATTTTATCTGTGATCAGGACTAAGATTAGAATGAATCTAATTAAATGAGTTTTAATATCTTAAGTAAAATTAGTGCAAAATTAGAATTTGATTTTTTCTTTGTTGAAAGGACAAAGGTTTCTTTGATGACTGGCTTGCTCTTGATAAGAGATTATGAAAGGTTTTCCTTTACCTTTCTCAGTAATCTGCCTAGAAGAAACAAAGATCTTGTATCTTGTCAAAATAATTTCCTGATCAGGTGTTTCGGTTACTTAAGAAAGCCAAATCCTCTCTATTAAAAGAGGTAAGGTGTTTTTGTTTTTAATTTTCTGTATTTGCCTAGGAATCGTTTAATTGCTGCTATGGTAAATGGATTACTAAGTATTACTTCACTTAATATTTGAATGTGTTTTAAAGCCTTTTGACATTTTCTGACAAACTTTCAAATATCAAGTTCTCAATCCTTTTGACCTCAATTTTTTTTTTTTAAGATTTTACTTATTTATTCATGAAAGACAGAGAGAGAGAGAGAGAGGCAGAGACACAGGCAGAGGGAGAAGCAGGCTCCACAGGGAGCCCAATTTGGGACTCAATCCCTGGGCCCCGGGATCACACCCTGAGCCTAAGGCCGACACCCAACTGCTGAGCCACCCAGGCATCCCTTTTTTACCTCAAATTAACTCAGATTTTCCAGTGTCCCTGGAAAATCATGCCAAAAAAATTATTCTTCCTCTTTATAGAAGGGAGATGTTAACTAATTAGGCTCATTTGATGTGTTAAATGGCATGGGAAGTATTATTAAATCATAACTAATACTAAGCTTTCTTTATGTTCTAGAAATTTTATGAAATTCTTGGGGTACCTGGGTGGCTCAGTTGTTTGAGCGAGTTGTTTGAGCAACAGACTCCTGATTTTGGCTCAGGTCGTGATCTCAGGGTCATGAGATCCAGCCCCGCCCAGGGCTCTGCTTTGAGGTAGAGTGTGCTTAGGATTCTGATGACCTCTCCCTTTGCCCCTCCACCCTTACCCCTTCTCCCCTGTTCTTGCAAGCTCTATTTTTTTTTTTTTTTAAGATTTTGTTTATTTATTCATGAGAGACAGTGAGAGAGAGGCAGAGACACAGGCAGAGGGAGAAGCAGGGAGCCCAACGCAGGACCCCAGGACTCCAGGATCACGCCCTGAGCTGAAGGCAGATGCTCAACCACTGAGCCACCCAAGTGACCCAAGCTCTCTCTCTTTAAAAAATTAAAAAAAAAAAAAAAAGCAAAAACTTAAAAAAAAAAAGATAAACATAGACTTAGCATATAACCCAGCCATTCAACCTCTAAGTTTACTCAATAGGAACAAAAATATCTGTACATAGAAAGACACATAGCATTATTCATAAAATAAACTGAATAGGACACAGTCAAGAAATTTGAAACAAATCCAGATTAAATTTGTAGAGGATAAACGATGTTTCCTACAGTTTTGTTTTCAAGTGGGCAAGACCAGACTTTTAATAAGTTGTTTTAGAGTAGTTAGAGTAGAAAAAAGAAAGGAGGCATCTGAGACTCTTGTTGACCAAGCCAGGCTGTGAGCTGAAGGCTGAAATGGGGGGCGAGGGTGCCCATGGCTTCCGTGGGGGATCCAGGTTCTCTGGGTGGGGTGTGTCAGGGAGGACCTGCATACTGACAGCTCAGCGAGGAGCTCTCTCTGGAGCTCATGGAGGCAGGGCCCAAGGGTGAGTGGAGACCTGGCATTCCCTTCCAACCCAGAGAGGCCACGTAGTGGGAAAGCAAGTGGTCTGCACAGGAGGCACGAGGGGAGTCGTCATCCCATCAGCCATGACCTGGTGGCTGTGAACCCTTGGAGAGGCACTCTGATGTTTCCTACCACTGTCTGTAGACCATTTTTTATTTCATCTTGGTAGTAGTTTTTCAAGGCTCTCAAACTAAAAAATCTGGTTTATCTTGTGGAGTTTACAGAGGCTGTGGGGTCTCTTGATTGGATGGGTGGGGGAGGGGGCCACCGAATGGGCAAGCTGATATAGGCTGGAGGCCGGTGGCATGGTTGGTGGAGGAACTCACCCAGGGCAGAACAAAGGAGATAGTAATGTATGAATACACTGCAAGGGAGCAGCGGGCAGGATGGCAAAGCAGAGAGGACTGCCATGAGGCAGTGGTGGGGGCTGGTTATGTGGGAAGGTGAGGACATGGGGGATGCATGCAGTGTTCCCCATTTGGTATGTGTGTTTGGGTGTAAGTAGCCCATTGGTCATCTAGGGCTTATGGATATCAGCCGACAGGGGTTTGGGGTGACTGTGGGTCCTGCTACCTTTCTCAGGTTTCTGATGTTCAAGTTGCTTGCCCCAAAGCAGCCTCTACAGAGGTTCCACTATAATATGTTGCAAACACCTGTTCTGGAGCTCTGGTTTGCAGGGATTCTGAACCTCATAGTGTTCTCAGCACAGATGCAGTGAAGTCTCCTATATCAGCACGCACTTTACAAACCTTGATGTCTGAAACCTCAAAGAAACCAAGCATCTTAAAATTATGGTAGACGCTGTAGGGGTTCAGATTGTCATCCCCAAACACGGCACCTAAGAAACAGCGGTGCAGGAAGGATAATCTGCTGTTGTCCCCTGGAAAGCAGGAGAGCAGTCTCTCATGTGAAAGGTAGCCTCCCTGTACCTGGAGGGGATTTAGGGGAGGCATGTCACCAGAGACAGGGATTTGGGGGAGAGGAGACTATATAACCTTGTTACTTCTTCACCACTAACTATCAGAAGTTCAAACAAAGGTCTTATCAATTCTTCACAAATCTATTGTTTCTTTGTCTAAAATATATTAAATATTTTGTTTTGGTCATTCCTCTGCATCTCCTATCTTTATGGAGCACCTGCACATACATTTGTATACACATGATTAAATTTGTTTTCCTTCTGTTAATCTGCCTTTTTATTTGGAGAGTGGTGGTCTCAGCCAAAGAACTAGAAGGGCAGAAGAAAAATTATTTTTCCTTTCCTATAACCCACTACCAGGTTTTTTTTTTTTTTTTTAAGATTTTATTTATTTATTCACGAAAGACACAGAGAGAGAGAGAGAGAGAGAGAGAGAGAGGTAGAGATGTAGGCAGAGGGAGAAGGAGGCTCTAGGGAGGGAGCCTGATGTGGGATTCAATCCTGAGACCCTGAGACTGCAGATCACGCCCTGAGCCAGGGGCAGGTGCTCAAACTCTGAGCCATCCAGGCATCCCCTGATTTACATTTCACTTACAGCTTTCTTTCTATGGATTTCTCATGGCACCTTCCCCCTTGGGTCTCCTGTGTCCTGAGCATGACTTTTACTCACCTGGCCCACTGGCAGATGAGGCTCAGAAGAGCATTTTATTATCATTTTATGAGACTTTCCTCTATGGCACAGAATACTCAATTTAAAAACTTAAAGTTGGCTGTGGTGCTTAGGCAGCTCAGTCTGTTAAATGTCTGACTCTTGATTTGGGCTCAGGTTTTGATCTCAGGGTTGTGGGATCAAGCTCTGCATCAGGCTCCGAGCTGACCATGGAGCTTGCTTGGGATTCTCTCCACATCTCTCTCTGCCCCGACTCCACCTCAAATAAAGAAATAAATCTTTAAAAAACAAAACAAAAACACTAAGTTGGCTGTTACTCTAACTTCCTGTTACAATTTATACTCAGTAGAGGGTACAAATAGATATCATTTACTCTAGAAGCCTGGTTGTTGAATTATCTGATTGATTCAGTTTTTGTCTTATTTACTAGTTTGGGGGCTTACTACGGTTATTTTCTCTTTTCATCTCAAGTGATGGCATGTGTATGTTCACTTATAATTGTCCAACCTACAATTTTCTTACTTTTTTCTTTTTAAGATTTTATTTATTTATTTATTTATTTATTTATTTATTTATTTATTTGAGACAGAGAGGCAGAGACATAGGCAGAGGAGAAGCAGGCTTCCTCCAGGGAGCCTGATAGGGGACTCAATCCCAGGACCCTGGGATCACAACCTGAGCTGAAGGCAGACCCTCAACCAATGAGCCACCCAGGTGCACCGTTTTCTTAAATTTTTAATGGGTAGCAGAGAGATTATTTTAGAGGAGTGGTCTTGGGGCACCTGGGTGGCTTAGTTAAGTGTCCAGCTCGTGGTTTTAGCTCAGGTCATGATCTCAGGGTTCTGGAGTCCAGGCCTGCCTCAGGCTCTGTGCTCAGTGTGGAGTCTGCTTAAGATTCTCTCTCCTTCTTCTGCACCCCCAACACTCATGTGTGTGTGCACATGCTCTCTCTCTCTCATAAATAAATAAATCTTAAAAAAAGAGAGAGATGGTCCAGACTTCTAGTGTTTTGTGATACTAGATATGAGGTTTTTTTTTTTTTTTTTTTTTAAGATTTTCATTATTTATTCATGAGAGACACATAGAGAAGGGCAGAGACACAGGCAGAGGAAGAAGCAGCCTCCTTGCAAAGCACCTGATGTGGGACTCAATCCCGGGATTCTGGGATCACTCCCTGAGTCGAAGGCAGATGCTCAATTGGTAAGCCACCCAAGCGTCCCTAGATATGGTATTTTGAATGCCACAAATCTCATTTATGTAAAAGGTCAGTGACATTGTGTTGCTCAACGAGGTCAACCATTTATTGCTGTTTTTTTTTTTTTTTTTTTTGTAACAATGTGTTTTTGTGATTGATCTCCTAGGGTCTCATGCTGTCCTATGATCCTCCAGCCAGACTGGAGTTCAGCCCAGCCTCCACAGAGGAGAACCCACCTGTCACAGTCCCCACGTGGCGCCCAGAGCATGGTGCCATGACCCTTCCCGCTAGCCTCGTCCCCGCTGAGCCTACCCCATCCCAGCAACCTGAATCTCCGCCCACTGCTCCTGGGACAGGTAACTATAAGAACAGTATAGCTGGGAGAAAAGTACAAATCATGCTATGGAGTAGAGTAGCTACAACTTTATAAAGTTTGCTCATTCCCTCCAGGCACATCTTCAAGCCTCTCCCCAGTGCTAGAAATGGTGCTCCACACCAGCAATGAATAGATGAACAGACATTGTCTTTTCCCTCAGTGATCTGTAGTGCAGGAAATGAGAATAACGGGGTTTTTGTATCATGTGGTAAGTGCTGGGACAGGCTGCTGTGGGAGCGGAGGGAGAAACCCAGCTTGACCCTTCTGAAGGCCAGGAAAGCCTTTCCAGAGGTGATAATGCCAGGATACAGCAAGCCAATTAAAAATGGGGGTCGGTGTGTTGTTCAGGTCAAGGCAGCACAGTGTGTAATAACCATAATGATAATTCTGTTCAGTGAACACTTACTGAGTACAGGGCTCAGCATTTCCTAGCCATCACCTCATCCACTGACTGTGCAAGAGAACAGAAGTACTAGGGCTTGTGTGACATTTTGGGAGAGCTGTTAGGAGGTCAGTGTGGCTGGAACAAATCATGTGAGTGAGAGGGAATGGCAAAGTATGGATCTAGAGTGGTAAGCAGGACAAGATTTTGAAAGATCTGCAGTCTGTGCTAAGGAGTTTATGCTTTATTAGGTACGTATAGAGAATCTCTGAATGATTTTATTTTTAAAGGTTTTATTTATTTATTCATGAGAGACACACAGAGAGGCAGAGACACAGGTAGAGGGAGAATTAGGTTCCCTGTGGGGAACCCAGTGTGGGACTTGATCCCCAGACCCCAGGATCATGCCCTGAGCCAAAGGCAGACACTCAACCCCTGAGCCACCCAGGTGCCCCTCTCTGAATGATTTTAAGCAGGAAAACAAACTGATCAGATGTGTTTTCAAGAAAATAATATGGAGTTGAGTGGAGACAAGAAGATCTATAAGGACTAGAGAGAGTGGTTGCAAGGATGGAGAGAAATAACATTCAAGAGATGTCTGGGGGCTGGAATCATTAGGATTTGATGAATGGCTCAATGGCAGGATGAAAGACAGGGGACTCTGAGATAGATAAGTGTGTGGGACTGGACATTAGATGAGCAATGGGCTGAAGATAAAGGATCAGGAGTCATCAGCATAGAGGTGATAAGTGAGGGTGTAGGGCACACATGGGACCTTCCAGGGAGGGCAATGGGTGAGCTGGGGAGAGGCCTCAGGAGGATCATTGGGAACGTCTTTACATAAGGAGCTGGGAGACCCAAAGGAACTTATGGGGCAGGCTGAGTGGCCTTGCCAGAGAGGCAGGGCATCAAGAGGAGGCATGCACTGAGGGATAGAAAGAATACTTCCAGGTAGAAAGATGTCATGAAGGAAGCCAGGGGTTGCAGAGATCATGACGAGCACTGATGAGCTCCCATTAGGTTTACTAATAAAGGAGGTACTAGAGACCTTGTTTCCAAAGCCATTCTGTGGTTGACATGCTTTGGGGATAGCCCTCTCTGCCTTGTTCAAATACTTTTACCCTAAGCTTGAGTACAGAGAAAGGTAATGGCAGAAGAGAACTGTGTGGTATTTTGGAAAGGAAGCCAGCCTGGGATATAGGATCCTTGGGTTCTAATAGGACCTACTGCATGGAATTAGTAGAAGGTTAGATGAAGTAATCATTTTTTAACGTCCTTAGAACCGAGCCTGGCATAGTGTCATCTGCTATGTGTGTTTGTTGAAATCAATACATTTAAATTAATTAAATATTGGTGGATCTATTTTTGCTAATTATTCATATAACTTTGAGCAATTACTTGGCCTTTCTGAGCTCAGTTGCCTCATCTGAACCTTGTTCTGAGTGCTGATTTAGCGGAAAAGTGCTTTTGATGAGAGTGAATGTCTCCGCCGCCTGAGTTAAAATCACCTTTTTATGGAGGTTGACTGGGTTTTCTCTTAGAAAGGCTCCAGGAGCGAGGCCATCAGTGGTAATTCACGAGGCTGCTAACAGAACTGAGTGGTGTGTGACTAATGATACAGAAACACTTAGGATAAAATGATAGGTTGGGACCAGTGTCCCCTCTGCATCCACGGTTACTGACTTTCAGGGCACAGAGTCCATGGAAGTAATGGGAAAGAGGAGCCAGAGAGGCCGAGGAGGCCCCTGCAGGTGGTCCAGGAAGGCTCTGGAAGGACAGGGTACTGAAAGGAGAGGATCAGTTGTAAGTGAGCCACATGGCCCCCTGACACCTCCAAGTAGCCGAGACCTCTGAGGAGCACTCCGCTTTAAGACAAAACAGAATGGGAGCTCTTCAGTGCTTTTCTCTGTGTGGTATCTGTGTGATATCTTGACATATCTCAATTGTATTTTATAAGTGAAGCTAATGTCCAGTTACATCATGCCAATTGAATAATACATCAGTGTTCTGCTGCTTACGGAGGAGGTAAATGAACCTTGTTCTGAGTGCTGATATAGTGGATAAGTGCTTTTGATGAGAGTGAATGTCTCCACCGCCTGAGTTAAAATCGCCTTTTTATGGAGGTTGACTGGGTTTTCTCTTGGAAAGGTTCCAGGAGCGAGGCCATCAGTGGTAATTCACGAGGCTGCTAACAGAACTGAGTGGTGTGTGACTAACGATACAGAAACACTTAGGATTACACTCAATTTTTTAATGAAAGTAGCACATACCACGGAGTCAAGAAGCACTGATGGTAAGAGAAAGAAGAGGCTCAACTTATAGTACCCGACCTGTTCTTCCAAAAACCTTATTACCCAACACTGTGCTCAGTCAATCCAAATTGCGATTTTCTTCCCCTTTTCAACTCACACAGATGACTTAAAATTTATGAAATTTGCCCTGCAGCATAATATGGGTCTTGGTAGGTTACTAGCCAGAGGAAAGAAGTGTCTTAGATAAAATCAGAGGGAGGAGAACTACTATAAAGAGAGATGTTATTTTGTCTTACCTAAAAACAAATCTATCACGGGGCAGTAATATAATAGCATTATTGTGTGTAAAGGACTGTACCATGTCTAATCAACTCATAGCACAAGAGCTCGTGGTGTCTGCTGGAGATAACCTGATACTGACTTTACCTGAAAATGAAGTGGAGCTGAAGGCTTTTGTTGTGTCAGCCCTACCTGCAGGTAAGGGTTTGGTTTTCCTTTGTGACACCAGAGGCCAGGTAGCTGGGTTGCTCTTCACCAGTCTTTGCTGGTTATTTACTGCGCAGGTTCACTTGAACAACACTGTGTGAGGTCCCCACTGAAGGGTCGGGAGTGGTGGCGAGGCTTTGGTGGTCCTAAGCCTTAAACCTCACTGAAGTAGTTCAAACTAGAGGAAGAGTATGAGAAATGAAATACAGGACATATCCTGTAATTGGTCAGGACGGAAGGTCATGCATTTCTGAGGATGCAAAGCAAGGGATGTGTTAGAGCTGGAGAGGTTTCCACATTCCAGAGTTTGACCTGTGGTCACCCAGAAGGTGTGGGAAGATTTTACCCTGAGGAGAGAGGGCGTGGGGCATGTGCCCCAAGCTCTGTTTACAGATGTTCTGGTGTTGACAGCGGGGCTCTGAGGTTCTCAGGATGCCTCGCACCAGCTCTTCGAAATATGTTGCTCAAAATGCCCTTTTTTTTTTTAACTTATTTTTTTTTGTATATTTTTTTATTGGAGTTCCATTTCCCAACATATAGTATAACACCCAGTGCTCATTCAAAATGCCCTTTCTTCTGCTTGTCCAGAAGCAAACATTTGAGTTCTTCCCCTGAGCAGCCAAAGGCATTCTTTCCTAAAGTATATTCGTTCTTAAAACGTTGAATGTTTCTCGTTCAGGTTAATTCCCTCATTTGCTTTCCCCTCTATCACCTATGGGTCGACATTTAAGCAGAGATGATATTTGGCATTTGCCTTTAATCCTGTTAGTTGAGGCACTCCACACCTGAATTAGTAGCATCTCACGGTAGGAGACATTCTCGTCTTCTTACAGAGGTTTAACCCGTTTTTGTGTCCTTAAAGAAATCCCCACAACAGATGGAATGTATGGAAATCTCCTTGCCTTTTATTAAAAGGAGAAAAAAGAACAATGGATTATACTGTAGTTGAAATTTATATGTAAATATATAGTCACCCTGAAAGGAAAGTCATCAAATGGTAAATTTAAGAGCAGAGAGATGGTTTTCTTTTCTTTTCTTTTCTTTTCTTTTCTTTTCTTTTCTTTTCTTTTCTTTTCTTTTCTTTTTTTTTCAGTTTCTACATTTCATGAGTTTTTCCATAAGCTGTGTGTTTTTCTAATAAAACAAATTTTACGTTAAAAGGATAGAGAAATCTCACAGTTCTTTACCTGGATGACAGTTGAAAGCAGAGTTCAGAATATCTCCGCTGTCCCTTCTGCTGGGGTCAGGGCTGTCATCCTCTTCCATCTGCCCAGATTGTTAAAACAACCTTTCCAAATTTATGATTACTCATATTTCTTTGTTGCTCTCAGAAACCGCATACAGCTATGAATGGAGTTTAATGCACCACCCTGAAGACTACCGAGATGAAATAAAAGAAAGGCACATGCAAACTCTTAATCTCTCTCAAGTAAGTAACTGCAGACTGATTGTCTCTGACAGCACATCATAGAATTCAGCTAACACTTTAGCTGTTGAGCCCTGAAATCTGTTTTATGACTAAGATCAGAAGAAGGTTATAAATGAATAAAGTTTCAACCATAGTTTCAACCATGTAGACAGGCAAATGTTGAAAGAAGGAAACTTTTCAGATAGCTCTTCTTTATTTTAATTAGTTGGCATATCAGCTTGGATAAAGGAGACTGGTTGCCCAAGGGTTTCTGTGGTGAGGTTGCAAAGCCTGTGTTCTAAGTCCCATAGTCTTTTTAGTGGTAGAGACGTTCTGGTTATGTCTGCTTCTCAAGCAAGTAGGCATATTTCTAGAGCTGCCAGTAATTCCATTCCAGCTCACAAATGCTTTGGCTATCAGATACTGCTCCAAGAGGTAAGCCCCTCACAAGAAGAAACACGTCCCCTTCCTGGATCATAATGATCAAGAAACTGACTTAGCTACTAGGGATCTGGTTTCCCACCTGATGATCATTTTGTCTTTGGTCCTGAGACCACACAGCCATGGGTGCAGCGCGAGCTCATATAACCACCGTGCTCCGCTTCTCTGAGTGCCAGACCACTGACAGCCAATTTATGGACTGCTGCCCTCAGCAGGTCCACCCCACTTATGTGGTCCGTGAGCATCCGTGACGAGGCTGTGGGCTTTTCTGGGTGATTTCCAGTGTGCCAGGGCACTGGCTTCGAACACGTGGCAATGTCTGCACAGCTCCAGATGAGACTTCTCCTAAGACCCTTTGCTGTGCTTAGTTCAGGAGAACGGTTTCTGGAAGATTTTAGGACTTTCTAGGCAATGGACCTATCACGTCCTTAGCATGTTTACCCCTGAAACTTTTCTTTATGTTGCAGTTGTCAGCGGGACTTTATGCCTTCAAAGTAGCAGTTTCTAGCGAGAATGCCTTTGGAGAAGGATTTGTCAATGTCACTGTTAAGCCAGGTAAGCCTGTGTGAGAGAATGGCCTTGTGTTGTATGGGTTTACATCCGTTTTTGGTGCCAGAATGATATTGTATCTTTTATTTTTACGTTTGGCTCTACTCTAGAGAAAATATGCAGTGATTATGCCTCCCCCCACCCCTTTCTGCATTCTGTGTAATTCTTAGTACTTGCTCAATGCTGCTATTTAAGGGTACCAGGTCAGGGGGTAGCCATGTGCCAACCTCTGCTCCCGTCACTACTCCATCTCCCTTCCCCACGCCTCAGTCTCCCCTTCCATGGGTGCTGGGGAATGTAGGCACTGGGCTTGCAGGCTGCCACTAGCCCACAGGCCAGTGCGTTTATAGGAATTAGAAGCAGGGGGCCCTTTGCCATTTGGGTGGCCACAACCTGTCCAGTTGGAGGCAGGCCGCCTCTGTGCCAGCGCTTCTTCCCAGCCATTACCTCTGAGGCTCCACGCTCCCTTTCAGCACATTCTGCCCGAGTGTTATTCCAGCCAGAGTTCAGTGTGGGTAGTGGGGGGTGCCTGCGTCAAAGATTTCAGACTCAGCTGTGCATGGCAGGAGCTGGAAGTGTGCTCTTCTGCTCCGTGTCTGCAGTTCCTGCTCAGGCTATGTGAGGAAGCCCTGGTTATTAGTACACACGTCCCCTGGGCTGGGACTTGCCTGCCAAGATGTAAATCTGCAGACAGGCTCCTCAACCTTCATAGGAAGGTTCTGAAACTGTTGGAGGTAGTCTCCACAGCTGAGGCCTATAGGATAAACGCCTTCTTGACAGGATGTTTATAACCAACTTTTAAAAGGCGGGTGCTTTTATCGGGGTTATGATCTGTGCACACCTAACAGGCTCAGTCAGTGTCCTTTTCTCCTGTCACACAGCCAGAAGAGTCAACCTGCCCCCCACAGCTGTTGTGTCTCCCCAGACGCAAGTGCTCACCCTGCCTTTGACGTCCGCCCTCATCGACGGCAGCCGTGGGTATCTGTGGCGCTTCAAAGTCTCTCCGCCCCACGTGCTGCAAGGCTTCCTGGTGTTCTTTATGAGGCCAGGAGGGCTTGCACACTCACGCCGATGCCCAGTGTCTCCCTCATTGGGCATGTGGCTCACAGCTTTGTCCAATGTTCATCTTGCCATCGGTTATGTCCCGCTTGTCCACAAAAACTTCTTTAGGGCCTCGCTATTTGGTTTGGAATTAAAGCAGTTCTTAGAGAATTTCCTTTTGATCTAGTATATGTGATGAGCAACTGGAAAATCACTTTAACAAAATGAGGAGGGTTGCCTTCATCGAGGGTTGGTAGTGTTTTGTTAATTTGATCAGAGTTCATTCGTTCTTTTATATGTGGAAGGGGCCCCTGTGTGACTCCAGGCATCCATGCAAACAAGAATAGATGGAAATTGACTACACTGATATAGATAGATATAGACATGTGACAAAGTATGTTCAATCGCAGTGTGGCTGGTATTTGCATTTGTGTACATTTAACCACAAAGCTAATACCAGATTCTCGGGAGTAAAGGGTAATTGTCGGCTGCTAATGCTGCTCCATTTTGCAAGTCTGCAAATATACACAAATTACATTGACATCATTTTTGCCTATTCAAATACAAATATCCACATTTCCCCCTTAACAACATGAAAACAAAGCATATTTTAGATGAAAATATTTACATGAGGAAATGTACCACATTTTGATTTCTCTAATGCAGGATGGCTTAGGACAGGAGACTGGGATTATTAAGCTGTCACACAAGCTATTTCTTTAACTGAGTTAGATGCAGCTGACTCTCTTCCAGGTCTCCGTCTCTGTGATTGCATGGAGCATATTTCATTTGCTCTCTTTTTAGTACAGGAAAGGGAAGTTTTCTTGTAGGATACTACCTTTCTCTAGATTTACACCTTAATGATGAGGGTAGTAAAGGGGGTGTGATAAATTATACATAAGCATCTCTCTCTTTTTTTTTTTTTTAAGATTTTATTTATTTATTCATGAGAGACACACAGAGAGAGGTAGAGATGTAGGCAGAGGGAGAAGCAGGCTCCCTGCAGGGGAAGCCTGATGTGGACTCTATCCCAGAACCCCAGGATCACACAGATGCTCAACTGCTGAGCCACCCAGGTGCCCCTTGACTCCTGTTTTTAAAAAAGCAATAGTGCCTGTCACTGTTTTTTAAAATTCACAGCTGAGTGAAAGCAGCCTCACCCAAATCTGGTGGAAATTCAGGAGGAAAATAGTGATGATGGTTTAGGAAGAAGAAAAATCCTCCTGCTAGCACATAATACATCTCCATTGAAATCTATATAATTCCGCAATTTCATGCAAAAACAAATTTAAGCATGAGGACTATAAATTATAAATTTTGTTTTACTGTTCTTGCATTTCATTCTGGTCTCCATGTATTTTCAAATCTCCCTAGAAAGTACAGATGACACTAAAATCGTGAGTTATCATTGGGAAGAAGTTAATGGCCCCTTCCAAGAGGAGAAGACCCCAGCTGATTCCCCCACCTTACGTCTGTCTAATCTGGTTCCAGGAAACTACACTTTCAGGCAAGTGGTTCCCACACCTTTACTGAGCTTTCAATACATAAGTTTTGACTGTTTCCCTAAATTGACGCCAGTACACTAACTACACCGAACTTTTTACATTTTTACGAAGAGGTCAAGGCCAGTTAGGTTTCCTTTGGGGTTTTGGTTGGCAGCCACTTGAGGTGGATATCCTCATGGATGAACATGGACTAGAACTGCCTGCTTACTGGGAATATTTTCTTTTGGTTGTCAGGAATGGTATGCCGATGGCCAATCTTTTTGCTGTGTTGTTATGTGAAAGAAATTTTGTATCTTCAAAGTAAGGCAGAGTTGTATGATTTATCTGTTTCTTAATCTTTTTCTCTTTATAACTTTTAAAGATATAACTGGAGCATAATAAACTGTATGTATTTAAGGTAGAACACTCGGTGAATTCTGACGTGTGTATATCAGGGAGACCATCATCACAACCACGATAAACATTTCTGGCAACGCAGAGGTCTCCTCATGCCCCCTGGGTTTCTGCCTGCCTCTCCACTCCTGTCCTTGGGCCACCATGAACCGTATTTGGTCAGTTTAAATACTGTCTAGAATTTTACATAAATGGAATCCTACAGTATGTACTCCTTTTTGCCTGTCTTCTTTCACTCTGCAAAGGATTCTGATTCATCCCTGTTGTCTGTATCGATAGTCTGCTTCTTTTCATTGCAGAGTGCTATTCCAGTGTGGATGTACCACAATTGATTGATTGATTGATTGATCAATCTATCTATCCATCCTTCCTTCTGTCCAGTGGGCTTTTTATATCTTTGAACTACTACAAATAAAGCTGCCATTAACATTTATTTTAAGTCTTTGTGTAGACATATATTTTTGTTTTTATGGGGTAAATAAATAGTGGAAAGATCAGGTTCTTAAATTTTTTTTTTTTATTTATTTATGATAGTCACAGAGAGAGAGAGAGAGAGGCAGAGACATAGGCAGAGGGAGAAGCAAGCTCCATGCACCAGGAGCCCAACGTGGGATTCGATCCTGGGTCTCCAGGATCGCGCCCC
Source organism: Canis aureus (assembly GCF_053574225.1). Classification (NCBI taxonomy): domain Eukaryota; kingdom Metazoa; phylum Chordata; class Mammalia; order Carnivora; family Canidae; genus Canis; species Canis aureus. The sequence goes on from NC_135647.1 coordinate 4,025,561, forward strand.
GGGCCAAAGGCAGGCGCCAAACCGCTGCGCCACCCAGGGATCCCGGAAAGATCAGGTTCTATGGTGAATTTATGTTTAACATTTTAAGAAATTGCCAAACTTTTTCCTGAGGTGGGTGTACCATTGTACATTCCCACCTTCAGTATATGACTTCCAGTCTCCACATCCTCGCCAATACTTGATATAGTCAGTCCTTTTAATTTTATCTAATTTGATGAGTGGTAGTATCTCATTATGGCTTTAATTTGCCTTTTCCTGATGACTAATGATATTAAGCATGTTTTCAGGTGCTTATTAGCCATTTATAGAGCTTTCTTCTGAGAAGTATTCTTTTCCTATTTTATTTTGTCGTATTTTTTTTAAATGCTCCTTTATTTTTTTAAGTAAATTTCCCCCAACATGGGACTTGAACTCATGACCCCAAGACCAAGAGTTGCACATTCTATCAACTGAGCCAGCTCCCCACTCCTTTCCTTATTTAAAAAATTGTATTGTAAAAAATAAATAAATAAATAAAAAATAAAAAAAAATAAAAAATTGTATTGTTTGTTGTATTTAGTTTTAAGAGTCTTCATATATCCTGAAACAAGCTCATTAATTTATATATGTATTGTGGATATTTCCCACCAGTATATGACTTATTTTCTTAATCTTTTATTTTTTTTTAAAAGATGTTATTTATTTATTCATGAGAGACACAGAGGAAGATAGAAGCAGAGACACAGGCAGAGGGAGGAGCCAGCTCCATGCAGGGAGCCTGATGTGTGACTCCCTGGGTCTCCAGGATCAGGCCCTGGGCCAAAGGCTCCCTGCATGGAGCCTGCTTCTCCCTCTCCCTGTGTCTCTGCCTCTCTCTCTGTCTATGAATAAATAAATAAAAATCTTAAAAAAAAAAAAAAGAATCTGATGATTTTAAAGAATATGGCCTTTCTTGAAATCCATCTATCCATATGTCTGTGCATCTATATATTTATATATTACGACTCTTCTGAAGTCTGAATAGGTTAAAAAAAACTCCCAAGCATCTGACTGGATTCATCTCTTTTTTTTTTTTTTTTTTTTGGATTCATCTCTGACTAAAAAGTTCACAGAGATCTTCTAGAGTGTTTTATATTGTACACATATCATGAAAATGTCTGTTTTGGTTTCTTTGAGATCTCAATTTATCTCATTAGAATGGTTATTCTTTTTTTTTTTTTTAAGATTTTATTTATTTATTCATGAGAGAGACACACACACACAGAGAGGCAGAGACACAGGCAGAGGGAGAAGCAGGCTCCATGCAGGGGGCCCGACATGGGAATCGATCCTGAGTCTCCAGGATCAAGCCCTGGGCTGAAGGTGGCACTAAACTGCTGAGCTACCCGGGCTGCCCAAGGATGGTTATTCTTTAAAACATGGAAAATAATAAGTGTTGGCGAGGACCTGGTGCAATGGGACCCTCGTGCTCTGCTGGTAGGAATGTAAAGTGGTGCACTTCCTATGGAAAACCGTTTGGCAATTCCTCAAGAAATTAAATCTAAAATTACCATATCTGCAGCCTCACTTCTAGGTATATACCCAGAAGAATTGACAGCAGGATCTCAAACAACTACTTGTACACTATCATAGTCCGTTTGAGCTATTTTAACAAAAGTACTACAAACAGGGCAGCTTATAAATGGCAGAAGTTTCTCATGGTGGGAGGCTGGGCAGTACAAGATCAGGCTGCTGGCAGATTGGGTATCTAGTGAAGGCTCCTTTCTGGCTCATAGACAGCTGTCTTCTCATCCTCACATGGCAGACAGGGTGAGGGAGCTCTTTGAGGTCTCTTATGAGGGCACTAATCCTGTCCTCTACCCTCATGACCTGATCACCTCTTGAAGGCCCCACTCCAAATGCCAGTCACATTGGGGACTAGGTTTCATTGTATGAATTTCAGCAGGGGGGACACATATTCAGTCTATAACTTCACCAATGTTTATAGCAACATTCTTCACAATGGCCAGAAGGCAGTACATCCTAAATGTCCACCAGCAGATGAATGGGTACACAAAATGTGCTATATACATACAATGGAATATTGTTCCACCTTAAAAAAATGAAATTGTGACACATACTTTATCATGGAATAACCTTGAAAACATGAGGTGAAGTGAATGAGGCCATTTGCAAAAGACAAATGTATGATCCCACTTACAGGAGATAGCCAGAGTAGTTCAATTCACAGAGATAGCTTGCAGAGTAGTGGTTGCCATGGGGTGGTGGGAAAAGGGAAAATGGGAAGTTAGTGCTTAATCAGGATAGTGGCAGTTTGGGACAACAAAAAAGTTCTGGAAATGAAAGGCCATGCTGGTTGCACAACAATATGAATTATTTAATACCACTGATTATATACTTAAAAATGGTTAAAATGGTAAGTTTTAGTTATATGTTCCTTACTACAGCTAAATAAATAAACTTACCTGGCTCTGCAAGCTTATTTTATTATTAAGAGTAGATCCCTAAGAATCTAGAGGCCCTGTGAAAGCTGGGTGAACAGTCACATGGGGCATTCAGTGCTCACGTGTATCTTTTTTTTAAAGACTTGAATTTTTTTTAGAGTAGTTTAGATTTATAATAAAATTGAGATTTCCCACATGCCCTGGGCCCCACCTGTGTGTAGTCACCCCCATTGTCAACATCACTCACAAGTATTCTATAGATTTTACCGAGGATGAATCTGTGCTAACACATCATAATCAGCTGAAGCATGTAGTTTACCTCAGGGTTTCCTCTTGATAGTGTCCATTTGGTGGGTTTGGACAGATGTACAAACCCATCATCAAAATATCATACAGAGTATTTTCCTGCCCTAAAAATCCTCCGTGCGCCACCCGTTCATGTGTCTCCCTGCCTCCTCCCTGGCAACCACTGATCTTTTTACTATCTCCATGGTTTTTTCTTTTCCAGAAGGTCACACAGTTGGAATTACACAGTAAGTAGTCATCTTAGATTGGATTCTTTCACTTAGTAAAATGCATTTATGGCTCTTCCTTGTCTTTTCATGGTTTAATAGCTCATTTCCTTTTAGCAGTAAGTAATATTCCATTGCCTGGACAGATACCAGTTTATTTCTCCATTCACCTTCTGGAGGACTTCTTGGTTGCCTCCTGGTTTGGGCAGTGTGAATAAAGCTGCCAGAAATATCCATGTGCAGATTTTTATGTGGACATAAGTTTTCAAACCCTTTGGGTAAATGCCAAGGAGTGTGACTGCTGGATTGTACAGAAAGAGTATGCTAAGTTTTGTAAGAAACCACCAAGCTATCTTACAAAGTGGCTGTACCCTGGCTTTCCCACCAACAGTGAGTGAGAGCTTTTGTTCCACAGCCTCACCAGCATTTGGTGTTGGGAGTGTTTCAGAGTTTGGCCATCCCAATAGGTGTGTAGTGATGCCTCTCGTTGTAATTTGCATTTCCCTGATGATATATGATGTGAAGCCTCTTTTCATGTGCCTGTTTGCCATTGGCATATCTTTGGTGAGGAGTCTATATGTTTATTTTTAATTTACCACTTTGGCAGTCATGGCTTGATCCAGAAGAAATACAAGGTTTTAAGAGACAAAAATCCAAGAGATAAAAATATATTTTCTTCTGATAATAAGAATAATGCACATTTGGCATAAAAAATTTTAAAACCCAGGGTATGTCTATAATTAGAAAAAATTTAAATAGGGATGCCTGGGTGGCTCAGCCGTTAAGCGCCTGCCTTCAGCCCAGGATGTGATCCTGGAGTCCCAGGATTGAGTCCCACATCAGGCTCCCTGCATGGAGCCTGCTTCTCTCTTTGCCTGTGTCTCTGCCTCTCTGTGTGTGTCTCTCTCATGAATAAATAAATAAAACCTTTAAAAAAATTAAATACCTCCCGTAATTCTACCTAGAAATAAATGCCTTAACTGTCTGTCATTTTATGCTTAGGGTCCTTTTTCTATATATACATAAACTTGAAATTTTTTTTTCTTACTTGAATCAAAATGTATATGATGTTTGGAAGCTACCTTCTACATGTTCTAATAAAGATTTATAAGTTTTATCTTTCATATTTAAGTTTTGATCCATCTAGAATTGTGTATATACTGTTAAGAGATTCAATCTCATTTTTTCACACATGGATAATCAGCCTGTGATCCCTGTATTGTTTATTGCCTGCTGTACCCTTTCCCAGTCTGCCAAAGAGGTTGTGGTTTCCTGTGTTCTTTTCTAGGATTTTGGTGGTTTCCTGTCTCACTTTTAGGTATTCCATCCACTTTAAATTTATTATTGTATATAGTGTAAGAAAGTTGTTCAGTTTCATTCTTCTGCATATTGCTGTCCAATTTTCTCAACATCATTTGTTGAAGAGATTGTCTTTTTGCTATGGGTATTCTTTCCTGCTTTGTCGAAGATTAGTTGACCATAATGTTGAGGGTCCATGTCTGGGTTCTGTTTTGTTCCTTTGATCTATGTGTCTGTTTTTGTGCCAGTGCCATACTGTCTTGATGACTACCGCTTTGTAATAGAGCTTGAAGTCTGAGATTGTGATGCCCCCAGGTTTGCTTTTCTTTCTCAGTGTTGCGTTGTCTACTCAGGATCTCCTGTGATTCCATACAAATTTTTAGGATTATTTGTTCTAGCTCTGTGAAAAATGCTGGGGGTATTTTGATAGGAATTGCATTAAATGTGTAGATTGCTTTGAGTAGGATAGACATTTTAACAATATTTGTTCTTCCAGCCCATGAGCATGGAATGTTTTTCCATTTTTTTGTGTCCTCTTTGATATCTTTCATAAGTGTTCAATGGTTTTCAGAGTATAGACCTTTTACCTCTTTGGTTAACTTTATTCCAAGGTATCTTATGATTTTGGTGCAGTTGTAAATGGGACTGATGCCTTGATTTCTTTTTCTGCTGCTTCATTATTGGTGTATAGAAATGCAACAGATTTCTGTGTGCTGATTTTTTTATCCTGAGAATACTGAATTTGTATATCAGTGTTAGCAATTTCTTGGTGGAGTCTTTCAGGTTTTCTATGTAGAGTATCATGTCATCTGTGAAGAGTGAAAGTTTGACTTCTTCCTTGCCAGTTGGGATGACTTTTATCTTTTTGTTGTCTAATTGCTGAGTCTAGGACTTCCAGTACCATGTTAAATAACATTTGTGAGAGTGGACATCCCTTTATTGTTCCTGACTGCAGACGAAAAGCTCTAAATTTTTTCCCATTGAGTGCGAAATTAGCTGTGGGTCATTCATAAGTGGCCTTTATTATTTTGAGGTATATTCCCTCTGTCCATACTTTGTTGAGGGTGTTTATCATGAATGATTGTTGTACTTGGCCAATTACTTTTTCTGTATCCTTTGACATGATCATATGGTCCTTATTCTTTCTTTTATTAGTGTAGTGTATCATATTAATTGATTTGCAAATATTGAACCACCCCTGAAGCACAGAATACATTCCACTTGATTGTGGTGAGAGATTCTTCTAATATACTGTTGGATTCAATTTTTAGTATTTTATTGAGAATTTTACATCCATGTTCATCAGGGATTTTGGCCTGTAGTTCTCTTTATCTGGTTTAATTAAAAAAATTTTTTTAAGAGAATTTATTTATTTATTAATGAGAGACACAGAGAGAGAGGCTGAGACATAAGTGGAGGGAGAAGCAGGCTCCCTGTGGGGAGTCCAATGTGGGACTCGATCCCAGGACCCTGGAATCATGACCTGAGCCGAAGGCAGATGCTCAACCACTGAGCGTCCCTTTATCTGGTTTTAGTATCAGGGTAATTCTGGGCTCATGGAATGAGTTTGGAAGTTTTCTTTCTATGTTTTGGAACAGTTTGAGAAGAATAGATAGTAACTCTTAAATGTTTGGTAGAGTTCCCCTGGGAAGCGATCTGGCCCTGGACTTTTGTTGGGAGATTTTTGATTACTAATTCAATTTCATTGCTGGTGATTGGTCTGTTCAAGTTTTCTACTTCTTCTGTTTCAGTTTTGAAAGTTTTCTTGGCTGCATATTTTTCCCATTCAGCCCTTTGAATGTATCGTGCCACTTCCTCCTGCTTTCTGCGGATAAAGCTGCTGCAAACCGTATTTGTCTTCCCTTATAAATTAGGGATTTCTTTTTCCTTATCTCTATATCTTACAAATTTTACTGTGGTATACCTCAGTGGTGGCCTACTTTTGTTGATCTTGATGGGAGTTCTCTGTACCTCCTGGATTTGGATTTCTTTCCCCAGATTAGGGAAATTTTCAGCTGTAATTTGCTCAGATAAACCTTGTGTCCCTTTTCCCACTCTTCTTTTTCTGGGATTCCTGTGATATGAATGATACTCCACTTCCTGGAGTCACTGAGTTCCTTAAGTCTACATCTGTGATCTAATATTTTTCTTTCCTTCTTCTTTTCCATAATTCTTTTCCATAATTTTATCTTCAGTGTCACCCCTTCTTTCCTCTGCTTCTTCCATCCATGTGGTCATTACATCTAGTCAGTTTGATATCTCAGTTATAGCATTTTTAATTTTGGTCTGACTAGTTTTTAGGTCTTTTATCTCTGCAGTAAGGGACTCCCTGGTATCTTCTATGCTTTTCTCAAGCCCATCTAGTATCCTTATGATTATTATTTTAAATTCTGTATCAGGGGCAGCCCTGGTGGTGCAGCGGTTTAGCACCACCTGCAGCCCACGGTGTGATCCTGGAGACCGGGGATCGAGTCCCACATCGGGCTCCCTGCATGGAGCCTGCTTCTCCCTCTGCCTGTATCTCTGCCTCCCTCTCTCTCCCTCTTTGTGTCTCTCATGAATAAATAAAATCTTACAAAAAGAAAACTCTGTATCAGGCATACTACTTTTATCTGTTTCTATTAGATTCCTAGCCATAACCTTTTCCTGTTCTTTCTTTTGGGATGAATTCCTCTGTCTTGGCATTTTGTCTAGATATGTATCTTCTTCTCTGTGTTAGGAAAGCCTGTTATGTTCTCTGCTCCTGAGAGTAATGGCTTTATTAAGAAGAGATCATATACTGTCCAGGACCTGGTGCTTCAAGAAGTGTGTCTGGTGTGTGCTGCATGTACTCACTCTGCTGTGTGTTTTGGCTGCTCTTTCCCTCAGGTCAGTTCTCTGCTGAGTTTTTCCTCGCCTATAGTAGGGAGTATTTGGACCTTGTCCTGTGTTTGGCAAGTTTTAACTGGGTGTGCTTTGGTCTGCTTGTTTAAAAAGGCCAGATTTTATTTCCGCTAGAGCTGAAGCTTTACAGCACTCTGTGATCAGTAGACTTGGTGCATGTGATGGAATTTTGCTGGTTTTCTAGGGGGAGAGGCCTGCTGCTCTGGCTCTCAGGTACACTTGCCCCGGCATAGAAGCACCTGCAGAGTACAGGGGGGTGGAAATTGGTGTAAGTGGCTCCAGCCTCTACTGGGGGGGGGGGGGGCAATGCGCTGCTCCCTGAAATCCACTGGTGCTGTTGGTGGAGGAGAAAGATGGCATCCACCCTCTCCCTTGGCCCCCAACAGGTGAATTCATGCCCTCACTGTCCAGGCAGCCCTCACAGAAGAGAGAAGAATCTCCCCTTGCATGCCAGGCATCCCTCAGATTTCTGCCTTCACAGTGTCTGTGTCTGAGCTATCTGCCCACCTGGCGGCACAGTGCTTCTGTGTTTTATCTCAGGTGCCTGGTGGAGTTTCAAAACTCTAATTTTAAGGACCTGGCACTGCCTGAACCCACCCTGATCCTCTGGGGGAGGGTCTTGGGGCACTGGGGCTGGTGCAGATTTATCCCAGAAGGGCAGTTGTGGGAATGCACAGGTGCTTGGAGTTTAGAGTGAAGCACAGCAAAAAGCTGCCCTCAGCAGGTGTCCCTGCCGCTATGCTAATGAATGGGGTGGTGCAGGGGCACCCACCAGTTCTTCTGTCTCCTGTGACTCAGTGCCACCTCTCTCAAGTGCATTCCAAGAAGGGGAACTGTCTCTCCCAGTGCAATGCAGGGGACGCTAAGACCATGCTGTCCACTCCTGGGTCTCTGGCCTCCTTCTCCACTCCAACACTATGCCCACTGGCTCCACATTGGCTGCAGGGCAGGCTGATTTGAGCTTGACTGATTATAAAAACTCATAATAATCAGCCACTCTCGCTTTTCCAGCCATTGGCTTTGGGGAAGTGTTTTTCTTGTGCACTGCTCTGTCTCTCCTCTCTCTGTGGTTACAGGCTCTCTCCCTACCACAGCACCCGGGATTCTTTTCTCCCCCAAATCATGTCGGCACACCTCCTACCTTCCACAGTGTGGCTTCTTCTCTCCCTTTTGTTGTGCAGTTTGTTCTCAGTCCTCAGATTGATTTCTTTGGTGTTCAGAATGATTTGATATTTATCTAGCTGTGTTCAAAGGGCATGGCAAGCATAGGGTCCCCTTATTTCTCTGCCATTTGACTCCTCTCCATTTCATTTTTATTTAATTGATCATCTGGTTAAATCAGGTTACTGTTGCTGTCCACATTTTACCATGAAGAAATTTCCTTAGGGTCCCAGGATATGTCCTGAAAGCCTAGCTGAGGACAAAGGACCTCAGATAGTTGGCTTGCTGTCAGAGCAGAACCCGAGTTCAGATCTTGGTTGCATGGAGTTTGTGAGATAATGTGAAAGATACACAGAATACACCTGCCCCCATACACACACCTTATTACAAGTAAGGCCTGTGTTCTTCCCATAGCTTTATTATCATATTCCTATTAACACCCGTGTAGCATTTATCACTGTTTGGAACTGACATCTTTACCCCAGAAGGATGAAGAGACCATATTTCTTGATATATTACCTCATGAGCAGAAAGTTTACCACAAGAGGTCCTGGAGGAGTGTCTGCAAGGAGTGTTCTGAAAACATAATTAGGGGATCCCTGGGTGGCGCAGCGGTTTGGCGCCTGCCTTTGGCCCAGGGGCGTGATCCTGGAGACCCGGGATCGAATCCCACATCGGGCTCCTGGTGCATGGAGCCTGCTTCTCCCTCTGCCTATGTCTCTGCCTCTCTCTCTCTCTCCGTGACTATCATAAATAAATAAAAAAAAAATTTTAAAAAAGAAAACATAATTATATTAAGTCCTCTAGAAAAGAATAAAAAGATTTAAAAGCTTTGTAGATGAAAATTGATGAGTGAGCTACTGTCTCCACATGCACGGACCTGAAGGCAGGACTTAAACCCAAGAAATTCTTTGTCTCAGATGCTAGAGGGAGGCTCCTATATTGGCTGGGGAAGATTTCTTCATCTGACATCCCAAAGACTAATCAGAAAACCATTTAAGATAAAACTCCATCATGTGATAGTATTACTAGCTAAAAAAAAAAAACCAGCAAAAAATTAAAAAAAAAAATCTGAGTTGCTCTGTTTTTTTCTCAGCTTCATCCTCAGATCTCTGTTTATGCCTCTTCTGAGTTTTCCTGAGAAATGTACCATGGACAGACTAAATTGACCACTTGCCTTAAGACTTAGCATCTTCTTGCAACATGATGGCTTCCTCTCCTTTTTGTAGATTGACTGTTACAGACTCCGATGGAACCTCTAATTCCACAACTGCGGCACTAATAGTCAACGGTGCTGTGGACTGTCCTCCAGTTGCCAGTGCAGGACCAAATCAGACCATAACTTTGCCCCAAAACTCCATCACTTTGAATGGAAACCAGAGCAGTGATGATCACCAGATTGTCCTCTATGAGTGGTCCCTGGGTCCGGGGAGTGAGAACAAAGAGGTGGCCATGCAGGCAAGTTCTCTATCCTGCCTTCAGATTTTTAGTTGTCTAGCCATACCCCAATCCACCTACCCATCTATCCGTCTATCCCTCCATCTGTCCACTCACCCACCTGTCCGTCCATCTACCCATCAATCTATCCACCCACCCACCCATTAATCCATCTACCTATACATCCATACATCTGGCCATCCATTTAAAACTGTTCATACATCTGTCTACCTTCCTACCTACCTAAATTATTGGTATGTGGTATAAATCCATAAAACATGTTTTTATAAGATAGTCTGATATATTACAACTATTAGAAGAGCTCACAGATCTTCCAAACTTACACCCTTTCCACTCACCCATTCTCTATAAGCATAGAAGTGAGTCCTGTGTTGACAGCTTGACCTTGAGGCTAATTTGGGGTAAGTCTGACCCAATATTTTCCACAGAAATACTATTTTAGGATTGGGAGAAACTTCGGAAATAATCCAACATAAACAGTATTATCAGGAAATTTTTCCTTAGTTTGTTTCTTATGTTTTTAGAAACTTCATTGTCATCTTTTCTGGATCTAGAGCTTTCTGTATCTAATTTTAGTTTGCTCAAATCTTAAATATATTTGTCTCAAGACATAATACCATGGACACTTTTGCTGTGAGTGGTGTGTGTGCACATGAACTGTTTGCTCATTCTTGAATCTTTTGGTGATGGCCAAAACTATTTGTTTGTTTTTATTGCTAACCAGCTTGCTCTTTTGAAGTTATGTTGTTATTTGATGGTTTTCTTTAAGTCTTTATTTTATTATCTTTTTTAGTTGTTATTTTATTTATCTGTTTGTTTGTTTGTTTGTGTAAACCAGCTCTGTGCCCAGTGTGGGGCTTGAACTCACGACCCTAAGAGCAAGAGTCACGTGCTCTACCAACTGAACCAATCAGCCATACCTTCAGTTCTTATTTTAATTCCAGTTAACATACAGTGTTATTATTAGTTTCAGGTTATTATTTGAAAGTTTAATGGAAAAAAGGCAGGACCTTACATTGCTACCCTGTACTCCTTCAAACTACATCTCATCTGTCCAACATAAATTTCTCATTAGTATTTTAGATGAAGTCAGATATCCCAAGAAATCTTACCTACTTTACTTTCTGATGTTTCTGGAAAGTATTTTGCAATTACGATGAATTTAAAATGACTGGTTGGGTTTATGGAACTTGAGAGGGCCATGCTGTAGTGTCCACCTTTGTCTAAAGGTTGTGGCAAGTGGTATGTTTGCTTCTGGTATGCTAAGAATTCTGATCCAGAGTACTTTGGATGCAAAACAGAGAGATGGGATATTTTTCATTTCCTTGGTTAAAAAACTATTCCAGGGGTGCCTGGTTGGTTCAGCCTGAAGAGTGCATGACTCTTAATCTCAGGGTTGTGAGTTAGAGCCCCACATTGGGTGTGGAGATTACTTAAAAAAATAAATTAAAAAAAAAAATCCCAAATTTTCTTTCCTTTAGTTTTTGTGAATTATGTGCCCAAAGCTCACACCCCAGATTTCATCCACGTCTGCCCAATATGTGTCCAAGGGAATCCATGAGTGCGGGGTGCAGGGTCAATCCCACTGCCTCTCCACACCTGCCTGTCTGCAGTGGACACTCTGAGATCATTCATAGTAACAAGGTTATTGCCTTATGATTGATGGATTAAGGTGTTAAAACAGATGATTTTTTTTATTAACTGGCAATCACAAAGATGACTCTGTAAACCGGAGTTTTACATTAGTCTAAATGTTGTGCAGGGCATCCTGCCAAGGGTTTGCTGCAGATGGGGGAGGCCACTGCTGTTATCTGGAGCATATGGTGGCTTCGGGGATGTTTAGTGACAACGTGTTGGTCTGCCTACTTCCCATTTGCCATAACATTCCCTGTACCGAGTGCATAAGCATTTATGTAACCATATTAATTTTGAAGTTAAGTACTAGGAAATTCTACTTTTGTAGAGCTTTACAGAGCAAAATGCTTTGCTTTATTTAGTCAAAGTGAGGGAAAGCACCTTTTTAAAAGTTATTAAAAGTATGTATTTAAAATTTCACAAGTTCCCCTTATGATAACAATTGATTATCAGTTTTTTCAATTTTCCATTAAAACGTTTAACAAATACATGCAGATACATGTATCTTTAGATAATCTTGGGATCTATAAAAGTAAATAAATTATAATATGATTTAAGATTAAAAATCCTTTCTATGATGCCATAAACTTCAAACATAAGCAATAATTGGAAATGTTACCAGCAGCAACACAGTAGCAACAAAGTGAAAGGTTAAGCTGCAAACAAGTATAGCTATTATATACTCAATTGAAAAAATGTTTTATTGAAAACTTTTGTTGTCTTAGAGTTTTAAAAAATTGTTTTTAGTTGTTAGAGTAATACATGAGTTGTTTCTTGTAGTTGAAAAAAAATTAACTTCTGGGGCACCTGAGTGGCTCAGTCAGTTAAGTGGCTGCCTTCTGCTCAGGTCATGATGCAGAGGTCCTGGAACTGAGATCCACGTCAGGCTCCCTGCTCCCTGTCTGCTCTCTCTGCCCCATTCCCTACTGTGCTCTTGCTCATTCTTTCTGTCTCTCAAATGGATAAATAAAAAAATCTTTTTTAAAAAAGTTGACTTCTGATAAAATGCAAATACATCTTGAACTTACCTCAGTTGCCTTATGGAGATAATTACTTTTATCAGTTTAATGTGTCCTTACAGAACCTTTTTTGTATATTTGTGTATATGCATGTGTACACATAGTATCTGTCACACTATATGTACTGTTCTGCAACTTTCTCTTTTTCCTTGACAATATGTCTTTGACATCTTTCCATTTCATTACTTATAAGCTATAGACATTTTTTTTTTCCTTAAGGAGGCTCCACACCCAGCATGGAGCCCAACTCCATTTCAGTATTTATAAATTTACCTTATTCTTTTACACTTTCTCCTTCAAACTAGCATTGTGGTGTATCATGGTGGGTCTGGTCACGCCCCGTTGAAGAACATATACTTATTTAAAGATTGTTTATTTTAGAGAGAGTGAGAATGTGAGCAGTGGGGAGGGGCAGAAGGAGAGAGAGAGAGAATCCCAAGAAGACTCCCTGCTGAGTGTGGAGCCCAATGCTTGAGAGCCTGACCTGAGCTGAAATCAAGAGTTGGCTATTTAACTGACTGAGCCACCCATGTGCCCCATTGTTGATGAACATTTAGACTGTTTCCAGTTTCTGCTATTATAGGCAGAGCTTCCAGCAGCATCCAAGTGTGAGCCTCCTTGTGTGCATGGGCTTTTCTCTAGTGTAGGTAGGAAGTGGAATTGCTGGTTAAAGAATATGCTCATTTAATGTGTGAATGGATGTTGCTAAATTGGCTTCCAAAAGGGCCAAATTAATTTAGACTTCTTCAACAGCAAATGAGGATACATAGTGAATTTTAGATTACATTTTCTTGGGGCACACATATTTCGTTTTCAAGTAGGATCTCCATATTTAGAAAAAGTACTCATTTTTCATTATGTCATGCTGCTTATTGAAATTAATTTTTCTTTTTCATTTCTATTTGCTGTTACTTAGGGTGTCAAGACACCATACCTTCATTTGTCTGCCATGCAGGAAGGAGACTATACATTCCAGCTGATGGTGACAGATTCTTCAATGCAGCAGTCCACTGCCGTAGTCACTGTGACTGTCCAGCCTGGTATGTGAGATGAAAGAGGCCTTTGGCCCCAGAGATTAAGGCAGAAATGACACCTGACCTCTGTGCTCCAGACAAGCCAAATTTGGTGGCAAATTCTCTAAATCTTTTAACTGTCAAGAAATCGGGGCTGGAATAGCTGAATCCTAATACAAAGCCAGTTTTCTGTTGTGGTTCTGAACCTTGTGTTGACTTTGTCTTTAAACCCTGGCATGGAGACCCAGATGGACATCCTCCGGGCCCCTTGCAGGCTCCACTTGCCAGGTAGACACTCCCACATGTGTCTCATTCTGTTGCAGAGCTTCAGGGAATTCTTGATATATGGCCTGGTAACTCAGATGGATCATAGCCAGATGGAGAACTGACTCCCAGTCAGCTCCCAGTCCATTAATGGTTTTGTGAAAACCCAGGACTCTGCCTTCCTGCAGATTTAAATAATCTTAAGAGTAGTTATGTTTTTCTTGACAGTGCTCTCTGCTTTAGAACTTTTCTAGAAGATGCTGCTAATCCCAGTAATTGTCCAGTTTCCTGGCAACTGAAAATATACTTACAGACAATGCATTTACTTATTTTATTTATTTATTGACTATAAATTATTGACTATAGTCAGTGCTGTTGGTTAGAGCCTGGGGATGTGGAATTAAACAGGATAGACTTGGTCTCTGTCCTCCCAGGGCTCATGGGCAAGTACATCAAAAGAAAACCACATGATCAGTGCATTTCTAGGGGATGGACACTATGCTCCTGGAGCCCTCAAAAGGACATACCTCCTGGGCTTGCAGTATCTGCACAGAGTCTTATATGAGCTCAGGGCTGCAGTTGGCCAGGTGAATTTGGGGAGAGAAGGGCAAGAGGAAGAGTTTTTTTAGGCAAGGAGACACTGTGCATGAAAGTCATGGGATGAAAGAGAGTTTGGTAGTTCAAAGAATTAAAAAGAATTTAGTGCAACAAGAGAAAGTGGTGAGGATGTGGGAGCATGAGGCATAGGGATTAAAATGCCAACAGATGATCTGGAAAGAGGGGCAGGGCTCACATCAAGGGCTTTTGTAAATCAATGGTCATGGAAGTGTTTTATCCCAAGGTCAAGAGAAGCCACTGGACCACCAGACCTTACTGAGTAGCACACTGGTCCAGATAGTGAGTAATAGCTGCTTCAGCTTTGGACTACAGGACCTTTTTTTTTTTTTTTTTTAACAGAAAGCTTGTCTATTTATTTCAGTATCAATATCAGCGATACTTTGTATCTTTTGCTTTAAACTTTTATTTTTAAGGGGCACCTGGGTGGCTCTGTTGGTTAAGTGTCTGACTTTAGCTCAGGTCATGATCTCAGAGTCCTGGAATCAAGCCCCACATGGGGCTCCCTGCTCAGCACAGGAGTCTGCTTCTTCCTCTCCCTCCTCCCTGTTTGTGCATGCGCTTTCTCTCTTTTTCACTCTCTCTGTCAAATAAATAAAATCTCTTTAAAAAATTTTTTAAAAAAGATTTTATTTTTAAATCATCTCTATACCCAGCATGGGGCTTGACCTTAAAACCCTGTGATCAGGAGTCACATGCTTTATGGACTGAACCAGCCAGGAGCCCCTTATATCTTTTACTATTGTTTAACATTTAACCAAAATGTTTTGAGTTTTTATTATTTACCAGGCACTGTGTTAGGAATTGGGACTGCAAGACAAAAGGAAGTCCTGCCTGATAAAGCAGCTGTCAGCTAACTTTCTTCCAGTTCCTTCCTCGCCTCCCCACTGTCTCCCTAGTCCTTCTTCCCTCCATCTGCCCCTCCTCATTGATTTTCCTTCTCTCTTGACTCCATGCCTTTTGAGGTCTTTTGTTTATTGATTTGAGAAAGAGAGAGAGCACACACACGTGCATACATGTTCAAGTGGGTGGGGGGTGGGATCCTCAGGCCGACTTCCTGCTCAGTGTGGAGCCCGAGGGGTAGGAGGAGGGGCTCAATCCCATGACCTGAGCTGAAATCAAGAGTTGAATGCGTAACTGACTGAGCCACCCAGGTGCCCCTCAAGGTCTTTTAAAGAAACCAAACATGTATATATTAGGGAACAATGTTCCCTGCTGTCTGGCCCCCAGTCTCACCCTTAAACATTTAAGGAGCCTACAGTGTTTCTCTCCAGGGTTCCCTCAGGACACTGTGCACTCTAGTAGCTACCTGCTCCAAGTATGAGTAATTAGCTTCAATCAGGAAATCTGGGGATTGCGGACTTAATGCAAAGAGAAAATAGTTTTTCACACCATTTCTGTAATTCTAGCAAGCAACAGGCCTCCGGTCGCTGTGGCCGGCCCCAACAAGGAGCTGGTCTTCCCAGTAGAGAGCACCACGCTGGATGGCAGCAGGAGCAGAGACGACCAGGGCATTGTCCTCTACCACTGGGAACACGTCAGGTAGGCCCACTTCCCACTGAGCAGCGGGGGGGTCCCATCCTGGCCCAGTGCTAACATCGCCTCTGCTCTGGAGGGTCCACATTAAATTAAAGTCCACTGGTGCATGCTGAGGAGTCAGGATTCAAGCACCTTTCTGGAGGTGCAAGAGCAGATCAAGCATGAAAGGATGAGATGTTATTTGTTGGCAGTGGAGTGGGGTGGAGCCACGCCGGCTGGACAGGGCCATCTTGGTGTGGGTGAGCTTCATGACAGAAAAGGTGCACAGAGGCCTGTGTAAGGCCTCAGGGGGCCTCCTGTCTGCACTCGAACCATCTGCAATGACCATAGACAAAGAAGTGCAGAGCCAGTGACTTGCATAAGCCTCGGTTTGCCTGTACAGTAAGGGAAGGAGTGGGGTGTTTCTGACAACAGAGGCCAGAGTCCTAATGATGGCCTGTAATTCCCCTGAGGAAATCCATCATCTGGCTTATCCCCTCCTCTTCCATACTCTGTAAAGATAGATGAGGATTTTGCCTAATTTTATTCAAAGAGGAAATGGGGAGTAGTTTCTAAGACTCTGTTTTACAAGGACAGATCATTTCACTGACCCCTCAATTGAAAAAAAACGGGGTGGGGCACCTGGGTGGCTCAGTTGGTTAAGTGTCCAATTCTTGGTTTCGGCTCAGGTCATGACTTCAGGGTTCTGGGATCAAGCCCTACATCAGGCTCTGCACTAAGTTCAGAGTCTGCTTGAGATTCTCTCTCTTTCCCTCTGTTCCACCTCCTGCTTTCTCTCTCTCACTCTCTAAAATAAATAGGTAAATAAAATCTTAAAAAAAAAAACAAAATAAAAATCCTCTTCCTAGGAATCACACAGGCTCTATCTAAAATAGGCATTAGCTTATGACCTATACCCTAAACTAGAGAATATAAGTGGATAAAAAGTTATCTTAGAATTCTCTAGATGATATATGTTTTAGCTGGAAAAAGCGACTTTTATAAGGATTCAAATAATCAGAATACCGTGCCCACGCCTTTTGTTATTCACGTCCCTGTTTTTCAGAGGCCCCAGCACAGTGGAGATGGAAAATACAGACAGAGCTATAGCCACCGTAAGCGGGCTCCAGGTGGGTACCCACCACTTCCAACTGACAGTGACAGACCGGCAGGGGCTGAGCAGCACAGCCACCCTCACCGTGGTGGTGAGGAAGGGTGAGTCCTGGCATGGCGGAGGGAGGTGGGGCTCCTTCTGCTTTCCGTCTCACAGGGCCCTAGGCCACACCACGATTATTCAGAAATACTGGTGTTTATCTGTCCACAGTAGACCCTGGACTCAGGTTGGCCAAGAAAAAGCCATTCTTGCTGTGTCCACATTTGCTGTTCTGTCTCCTTCCACAAAGAAACAGCATTTCCTTTTTTTGTTGTTGAGCGTACTGTCTAGGGGCTGCCTTTTCTTCCTATGACTACTGGCAGTGAAAGACCTGTGTCCACCCATGTCTGCCCATGTCCAACATTGTGCTTTCTCTCTCGTCTCCTTGGGAACTGAAGAGCAGAGACCTTTCAAGTTCCATATTCTTTCTTGACTTGTGGTCTAGTCCCATGCCACTCTGCACTAGGGACTCGTCCTTCTGTCTTTTCCCTGTGGCTGGAGCTGCCCAAAGACCTTTGCTTCAGACATTTCTATGTCCTCTGTGTCACAGCACTAGGCTCATGGCAACTCATGATGCTGGGTACTGGAATGAATGAACAAACGAATGAATGAATGAACAGACAGATGATCATGATGTTGAAGTACACAGCTGTAATGAGCATGCTGGACAGAAAAAGTCAAGTGCCGTAGACCAGCCAGTGTGGGAGCGCTGGGGAGTGGCTGAGCTGCCTCATCCCAGGGAAGGTCATGTGTCAGGCCCAGGAAGCTGGGACTTTATCCCCAGGCCGGGTGGGAGAGGCTGAAGCCATTTTAGCAGCAAAGTGACATAGATTTGGATGTTTTCAAGTGTTTGTGGACTAGTCTACCATATTTAAAAGTAGAGAAACTAGGCTCAATGAGCCATTATGTCCCCATCACCCAACTTCACAGCTCTTAGTAGTTTGCCACTCTTGTTTCATCTAGCCATTCATATTTTCTTTTATTTTGGTTGGAGTATTTTAAAGCAAACCCTAACACCATGTCATTTTACCTGAGAGTTTTGGATTTTTTAAAAAGGTAATGGTTTGGTGGGAAGAGAAGTCAGAAGCAGGGAGGGCAGAGGGGAAACGATTGACTAGAAAGACATCTTAGGGGTGAATCCTCAGGACTTGATGGCTTTGTGTGGTTCTGAAGGGAAGGAAGAAGGTGTCTCGATGACTCAGGAACACGACCTCACCACCTGGACGGGTGGGGGTGCCCTGCTCTGAGCTCCGCCCACAGAAGAGCAGCAGCAGGTTTGTGGGAGGTTGACTTGGACACACCAGATTTGTGGGGATGGCATGCCCGGTTGCATTCTGACTGGAGTTCAAGGTTGTGGGGACATAAGCACAGAAGGGAGTAGCTGCCATGAGGTCTACCCTCGGAGCTACATAGGGTCTGATGGTCATTTTTCACGGAAGGGTATTTGGGCTGCCTCAGTCTATTGCCAGTCTGTTTCTGTGGTTCCCAGCCTCTCCCTGGTCCACAGTGTACAGGTAAGCCTGCTTACTGCCAGGTTCTCCCAGAAAGGGAGTGTGGTGAACAATGTGGAAACGCTGCTAACATAATGGTACCACTTGCCTCTGCTCTAACCTCTGGGATCTTTTCTCAGGAGAACGGTGGTTGGTGATTGACGGGGTGCTCATTCCTCCCTTGCTTGGATCAATATCTAACTATTCTCACCCCATGACTTTTGCTTGACTTGTTTTTGTGGGGCATTTACCAGGGATCAAATAGGGTTCCAGAGCTCCACCTGAATAAGCTGGATTTCCCACACAGCTGCCTCATCCCTAAAGTGGGCTGTGTCTTCTGATGGTCTCGGTCTGTGCCCCATTCTCCCCGGCCCCTCTCTCTGAGGCAATTGTATCAGAAATGGTTCTTTTATTATTATTATTATTATTTTTATTTTTATTTTTTTTTATTATTATTTTTTTTTATGATAGGCACACAGTGAGAGAGAGAGGCAGAGACATAGGCAGAGGGAGAAGCAGACTCCATGCACTGGGAACCCGACATGGGATTCAATCCCAGGTCCCCAGGATCACGCCCTGGTCCAAAGGCAGGCGCCAAACCGTTGTGCCACCCAGGGATTCCAGAAATGGTTCTTATGTTGTTCTTGCATGTTTAACACTCAGAGGAGTGAAGGCCTAATTATCTTTGGCTCAAGTTTTTATTTACTTAAGCAAGATTTGACACTAGTAGAAATAAATATATCTATGGGCAAATAGTGTGGGCCAGTACATAATGATTCAGAGTATATATATATATATTTTTTTTTCAGAGTATATTTTAAACTAAAATATTTTCACTTTCTGGACCCTGATAAAAGTAAGATCATTGTTTCTCTTTTTCAAAAAGAAAAAAACCATCACATTATTAGAAACATCCCTGGTGTCCAGGCTGCCAAGTTACAAATAAGCATGAACAGAACTTTAAGAAAGTCTCTATATTATGGGTAGAAAATAATGCCTCTTGTATGTTAAGTCTACCTATGTGCAAGATGGAACCGTGGTGGATATTTTATGGCACACTTCTGCCACCAACATTTTAAATCAATGTCTTTGCTTTCATTTTTGCCATATTTGACTCAGAAAATAACAGTCCTCCCAGAGCCCAGGCTGGTGGCCACCACGTGCTTGTGCTTCCCAATAACTGCATTACTTTGGACGGTTCAAAGTCTATTGATGACCAAGGAGTTGTGTCCTACCTGTGGGTCCGGGACGGCCAGAGCCCAGCTGCTGGGGTGAGTGCTTGATGAGACTTGTCCCACTTACCCTCCTGCACAGTCAGCCTGCTCAGGCTGCTCTAAGGAAATACCATGGATTGGGCGGCTTCCGTGACACACAGACATTCCTCCCAGTTCTGGAGGTCGTGAGTCCTGCATTAAGGCTCCGGATGACTTGGCTCTCTGTCAGAGCTCTCTCTTTGACTCCCTTCTCACTGCATCCCCATGTGGCAGAGAGGGAGGGGGGCCCTCTGGTGTTCCTTATTCAAAGACATGAATCCATGGAATCAGGGCCCCACCCTTATGACCTCAGGTAACCTTAACTACCTCCTCTCAGGCCCTGTTTCAAACATAGTCAGTCACACTAGGAGTTGGGGCTTCAGCAAGTGAATTCAGAGGCCACAGGATTCAGACCGTTAGAGGCCACAGGATTCAGACCGTTAGCAGCGTTTCTCTTATGACCTTGTCTTCCTTTCCATGTTCTCTAAGATGTTCATGCTTCTAGGTTTCTTCTGTGGGCTGGAGGCAAGGGCTGCTCTTAGAGAAAAGCTGAAGTCTTCTCTAATGTTTTCCTCAACCAGACTTTAGATGGGGCAGGAAACCATAGCCTGGGGGGGTGGGGCGGGGGGGGGGGACTTTGAAGCCAAGTCTTTCCGCAGCTTCTCTGCTGTTCCTGTTCTGGTCCAAGCGGATTCTTTCCTTTTCCTCTTATAATGCCAGATAGGTCAGTAGGTTAAGGATTGCTATTCCTGTTTCACAAGTACAGGAAGCAAGATGCAGAGGTAGGAAGTGACTTGGCCATAGTAAACCAACTCATCTTTAAACCAAACCAGGCAGACCCAAGGTTATAGCTCCTGGCAGACATTTTTCCCCATTGGGTCCCTCCACCTTTTAGGCTATAAATCTAGGTACATCTTCATTCCTGCTGTTGCTAAGGACTTCAGAGTTGTGGATATCCTCTTGGAGAAGTACCAGAGATGTGGTTATGAGAGTAGGGGAGTGGCGCCCAGGTGGCTCAGTCAGCTAAGCATCTAACTCTTGATTTCAGCTCAGGTCATGATCTCAGGGTTGTGAGGTCAAGCCCCTTGTTGGGCTCCCTACTCAGCAGAGAGTCCACTTCTCTCTCTCTCCCTCGGCCCCCTCCCTCCCAGCACATGCACACGTGTGCTTTCTCTCTCAAATAAATAAATAAACTCTTTCAAATCAATCAATCAATCTTAGGAAAAAAAACAAAAGGAAGTGGTCACAGGAAATGAACTGAACCGGCTTTATACTTTCTGACGTACCTCTGGAATGAATACTCTTCAGCCAGATGATAGATTAGCTTCAAAGTATAACAGCTCTCTGTGCTGAGCACTTGTTACCTTTGGCTACCATCCTCTTCCATTAGCAAGGGTGGGACAGGGGTGTCTGAGAATCTTCTCTAATTCTTTGGAGCTTGGAGCCACCAGGAGCAGCCCCACTCAGGCTCATTTGAAAAGGTAAATGTGATACATTAGGAGGAAACCCAAGATGAGACTATTGTAAAACTATGTTTGAGAATAAGATCCAGAAACTCTTCAGAGGGTGCTTGACTCTAATTTCAATGGTTCTTCCCTCCCTGTTGGAGGAAGGGAACAGTTTGGTATGCAGTGGACAGCCCTTGGTAGGCACAGCTTGAGGAGTACCGTTGCAGGAATCTGTGGAGCCTGGTGCTTTCTATGGAAGACTTGCTGGGGATTACCCACAGCTTCAGCTCACCCACCAGCCTTCTTCCTCTTCAGCCCTCACCAGACAGTCATGTGACCTTTTTTTTTTTTTTTCAATTTTTTTTTTTTTTCATGTGTACTTTAAACACATGGGCCACTGAGGCCTGCGACCAACAGAAGGCCAGAGTCGGGATCTGAGCATCAACTTGTGAATCATGTTATTTTGCAGGATGTCATTGATGGCTCTGACCACAGCGCCACCCTGCAGCTTACCAATCTGGTGGAGGGCGTCTACAAATTCCGCCTGCGTGTTATTGACCGTCAGGGAGCCTCAGACACAGACACTGCCACTGTGGAAGTACGGCCAGGTGCGCTCAGGGGCTTCTATGTCTGGGTTAGTGTGCTGGTCTGTGATCCAGGTGCTCAACTTTCTTGCTCTTTGCAGTTGACAGGGTGACCCTGGGGTTGGGGGGCTGGAGGGATACCTCTGGGGGGACAGGGGAGGGGTGTGGGGTAGAGGGGATGCCTCCTGCAGCTAGCTTCAGCCCCTGTCCAGAACCCCTTGGTGGCTTCCTCTGTACTTCATCATGTATTCCCTGATTTCAGCCACAAAACTCATGAAGGGGAATTGAATGAGGAAGCAAGAATCTCGTTTCACTTTTGTTTTCCTGCCAGAAAGTGCAGCGCATGCAGGAGCTCTGGTGCTGGAGCACTGAGGGAGCAGCTGCCGCGAGGGGCCTCCATGACCCACCCCCTTGTGGCCTGGGCCAAGCAGCACCCAGAGCTGAGCAGCATGTAGAGGCCGGATTCTCATTCCAGGCTTGGGGAGGGGTGTGCCGGCCACAGTTTCCAGGTAGCCCTGAGGCTGTTTGGGTTTCCCTGATTAGCTTCTGGGAAAATGATGGAACAACAAGACTTGGGTAAAACAAGAAAAAAGCACTCTCAGCAGCCACTGTACTCTTTGGAAAAATTTGTCCGAGTCTTCTAACACCTGAGAAATTCCCTAAGTCCTAAGAAGTTACCCAGGGGTCATTTTAAACTTTTTAAACTCTTGCTCAGGCCTTACTCCTCCTGTTATCCAGCATGATTCCCAAGGGGAAATCCCATGTGTTCTCTTTTCCCAGACCCGAGGAAGAGTGGCCTGGTGGAGCTGATCCTGCAGGTGGGCGTGGGGCAGCTGGCAGAGCAGCAGAAGGACACCCTTGTGAGGCAGCTGGCAGCACTGCTGAACGTGCTGGACACAGACATTAAGGTTCAGAAGATCCAGGCCCACTCAGATCTCAGGTGTGAGCTGCACCCCAGTCCAGCATGATGCACTCTTCATTTCCTGGGCTCATTCCCTATTTATGTCACATTCATATATTCTTCTTCTCAAAGGGCAGCCATAAGGACAATATCATTCCAGGTCCCTCCTACAAGCCTCAATAAATGTTTGTTGACCCACAATGTTCTAGATGAAGGAGTTAACAAACATCAGCAGGAACTGATGACAGCTCTGCTGTCTTCAGAGGGCATGCAAATGGTCTGGGGCTGGCACAGAGGAAGTCTCGCAGCCAGATTTATCCCTACCCCACATTCCAAGGACTGAGGCTTCTCTCAGTGTGAGAGATTACCACTGATTACCTTTGCTGTCTTCTGGGAGTCCAGGAGGCTAACATCTGACCTTTATTCCATTGAGCTTTTATTTTTGAACTCTTATCCAATCTATGAGGCGTAGGGTAGGGTAGGAGGAAACAAATAATACGGGAATGAAAAACCTACCATTCATGGCAAATCCACTTGTCAATTTTTGTCAGCTACTTTGTTTAGGTTTGTTTTCCAGACAACTGAAGTTTACTTAGAAAAATACCAAATTAAAAATTTTTTGAATTATTTTTTATAGAACTCTCAAAACAAATCACACATTTCCCTTACTTACAAAATATAAAACACTGAACTGAACAATTCTGAAAATTGACAAAACCAAAGGCATTTGTTTGAAAAATCAACAGATTTGATAAATCTTCAGCTAGACTGACCAAGGAAAAAGAGAAAAGAAAAAAGAGAGAAGACTCAAATTAGTAAAATCAAGAATGAAAGGGGATATTTGTGCCAATCATAGAGAAATTAAAAGTATTATTCTATGAGCAATTGTATATCAGCAAATTAGTTAACCTGGATGAAATGGACAAAAATCCTAGAAAGAGACAACTATGCCAACAGCCTGCAGAAGAAATTAAAAATTTTAACAGACCTCTGGTAAGTGAAGAGATTGAATCAGTAATCAGTAACATCCCACAGAGCCCAGGTTCAGGTGGCTTCACTGGTGAATTCTACCAAAAATATAAAGATCTACCACCACTTCCACAAGTTTTTCCAAAACAGAGAAAAGGAGGGAACATTTTCTAACTCATTGTAGGATGCCAGTTTTTACTCTGATATTAAAACCAGGCAGAGACATCCCAAGAAAAGGAAACTACTGACCAATGTCCCGTATGAATCTAGAAGCAGAAATCCTCAGCAAAATACTTTGAAACTGCATCCAGCAACATATTAAGAGAAGTAGACACCATGGCAAAGTGGAATTTATCACAAGCATGCAGGGTAGGCCAATCAATTAATGTAATAACCCTATTAATAAAGGACAAAACCCACATGATCATCTTAGGAGGCACAGAAAAAAGCACTTGAGGAAATCCAGGAGCCTTTCACAATAAAACTTTTACTTGTACATTGAGTTATGTCCCCTCAAAAGATACATTTATGTCCTAACCCCTAGTAACTATGTGACTTTATTTGGAAATAGGATTTTTAAGGATGGAAATAGTTGAGATAAGGCCATACTGCTGTAGGGTGGAGTCACACTCCATCCAGTGTCCTTATAACAAGAGAAGAGACACAGAGACAGACACACAAGGAGATCACCATGTGACAATGGAGGCAGAGATTGGATTGATGTGTCTCTGCTCAGAGCCAAGATAAGGGAGTGGAACGTGTTTTCCTCTACCACCTTTGGAGACCGGATGGCCCTGACAACACCTCGATTTTGAGCTTCTGGCCTCCGGAACTGTTAAGAGAATAAATTTCTGTTACAAGCCACCCAGTTTATGGTACTTTTAATGGCTACTTTGAAAATGAATACAGATTTGAATAGAAATGTCCCCAAAGAAGACATACCTGTGGCTAATAAGTATATGAGAAGGTACTCAACATCATGAGCAGTTGGAAGTACAAATCAAAACCCCTTTGAGGTACCATTTCACACCCACTAGGATGGCTGTAATCCAAAAGACAGACCATAACAAGCATTGGTGAGTACCTGGAAAAATTGGAACACTCTGCATTGCTGATGAGCATGTAAAATAGACAGCCGGTGTGGAAAACAGGTTAGTAGCTCCTCAGAACGCTTAACAGAGTTACCATATGACCCAGTAATTCCACTCCTAGGTACATACCCAAGAGAAATGATAAATGTATATTTACAGAAACTTGCACAGATACGTTTATAGTGGCATTATATGTACAGCCAAAAAGTGGATATGATCGAAATGTCATCACTTGATGAATGGATAAATTCAATGAGGTATGTCCATTCAATAGAGTATGATTTGGCAGTAAAAGGGGAGGAAGTAGTGATAGTACAAAGTGGATAAACTTTGAACACACAGCATGCAAAGGTGAAAGAAACAAGACACAAAATGTCTCATGTATATATATATATGTATATATATATATTTTTAAGATTTTATTTATTTGAGAGAGAGTGAGCACACCAGTGGGCAGAGGAATATGGAGGGGAATCCCTCCCCGCTGGGCAGGGAGCTCAATGTAGAGCTGGATCCGAGGACCCTGGGATCATGACCTGAGCCGAGGTCAGATGCTTAACCCAGCCACCCAGGTGTCCCTGTGTATTTCATTTATATCAAACACACAGTCAAATCAGGAGAAGCAGAAAGTAGGTTAGTTGTTGCCAGGGGCTGGAGAGGAGAGAATGAAGAGTGATTTTGGAATGGGCACAGGGTGCCTTCTTGAGGTGATGACAGTGATCTGGAGCCAGGTGGTGGTGATGGTTGCACAACTTAGCAAATACACCAAAAGCCACTGAGTGATGCAGTTTAGAAGGGTGAATTTCAATGTAAGTAAATTATATTTCAATAAAAAGATACAAAGTAAAGGTATAGTCCTGTGTATGGCTGAGTTCTGTTTGCACACACAGGCATGTTATTTCTCTTAACCTAAAGGTCTTTCTGTCTTCAGGTGAATAGATAGCTCTCTGGGACTGAGGAGCCTTTATTTGTGAATAGAAATGGATTCATTCTTTGGCCCACAAGATATGCCCCCGTGTCCTTGCCAAACCACAGGTCAGATGGTTGGCATGGATGTGTTGTTGGTCACTGCCTGACCACGCAGCTGTCCTCTCTCCTTGTCTCCTCTGCAGCACCGTGATTGTGTTTTATGTACAGAGTGGGCCACCTTTCAAGGTTCTCAAAGCTGCTGACGTGGTCCAAAATCTGCACAGGCAACTCGCAAAGGAGAAGGCTGATTTCTTGCTCTTCAAAGTCTTGAGGATTGACACAGCAGGTATATTTCCTGTGGGAATGTCCTTTCTTTTAGGGTCCAAGTCATATAAATCTTTGCTATCTATTCAGAATTGGCTAGCACTGAGCAAAACATCCCATCAAATTAAATGCATTGAGAACCTTACAGAAACCTAAATACCCACTGAGGTTAAAATGACAGATTTTTTGGAAGAGGTGAAATAAGATCTATTTGCACATCTGACAGGACAGATGTGAGGTCACATAGTCTTTTTGGATGGACTGGGAATGGAGTCCCAATATGTTTCTATTTATAAATTAATATTGAACTTAATTCTTCTAAGAATATGCCTGTGGAATGGTTCCTCTGGGAATATTCCAGAAGAATCAGAATCAGCCTTGCCGGTCATGGCTAAGTTTTACAGGCATGGAGAGAGGAGTGACATGTGAACATTTTCACATTAGTTTCCAGAGACTTGTTTTGCATTTATTTCTACAGTGGGCTTCCTCCAGCATACTAGCCAACTGCTCTTTGTCTCTGAGGAAAGCAAGAGCAATGGCAGTTATGGGTTGGTTTTTAAAACTGTACTCCAAATAATGGTCATTATCAGAATTTTCCCATGGAAGCTGCCAGAACGTTTTAAAGACAAATAAGTATTATGGGCCAGAAAAACTGTGTTCATATAATTTTTTATGTTGGACATCGAAGTGGTGTGATGGTGGTGCTTCATAGACTACTAGAAATGTAGGGTGGCTTCTGTGTGCTTTCCATTGTACCTCCATCTCTGCCCCTTCCTTGCTGCTCAGTCTTGGCCCCAAACTGAATCATGAGTGTGGTTGAAGTGTGGTCTTTGTTCTGGTTCTCTGTTACTACCTTATGAGGACCATGACATTGACATGGGCATTCCAGCAGGTGCTGAGGACTGGGAGCATTACAAGGGTCACAACACTGTTGGGTAGTACAGCTCAGCTTGTTTCAGAGAGATGTCTGCCCACAGCTGACATCCTCACTGCTAACATGCACTAACTTAATTTTTTTTAATAATCTCTTTTTTTCTAGCTATGAAAGTAATGTCTTATTTATTGTAGGAAATGTGAAATATCCAGAAAGGCAAAAAACTGAAAACAATCCTCTCGATTCTTGAGCCTAGAATCCCCACCATCCGAACTTAACTTTTGTTAATATTCTCATGTATTTCCTTCCACTTCCTCCATGTCTGGAAACATGTGATACCATCAGGATAATTGGATAAATATCTTTAATCTGCTTTTTAACTTCAAATCCTATTATCATTTTATACAATCTTGTATGATTTCTTCCTCAATAAGATATTTATGGCTGCATAGTCCTCCATCCTGGATATGTTCAACCAGTCCTCCACTCAAGGACTTTAAGGTTGATTTTAAATAATGCTGTAATTGTAGACAAATCTTTATGCATATCTCCAATTACTTTCCCTGAATAAATTCTTAGAATTTATCTGTTAGACCAGAGGGTACAATGTGTTGGCTACATTTTTAAGGCATTTGTTACCTGGTATGGATTGGCTTTTTTCTGCCATTTACTTTCTGATGAGAGAAACTCCCTGGAACCCCTCCATACCATAAGAGGCTGTTGACTCAGCAAGGCGCATCTACTCGGGGCTTGTGCTAACAAAAATCCACAGTAGGTGGAAGCCAGGATCCCCTCCTTCTGCCCGCCTCTGCAGGCTGCCTTCTGAAGTGCTCTGGCCATGGTCACTGTGACCCCATCACAAAGCGCTGTGTGTGCTCCCAGTTATGGATGGAGAACCTGATACAGCGTTACATCCAGGATGGGGAGAGCAACTGTGGTAAGTCCCAGATGGGGTGGGGAGCGGGGTGCGGCTATGGGTGAGGGGCACTGGGACACACCATTTTGAAATACCAGAAGAACCTGCTCTGCTCTGCTGCCATCCATATTTGCTCTCTCCTTGCCTGAAGCCAAGGAGTAGGAGTTAAGATTCTTCCCACCACCTGCCAGTGCAGATGTGCTTAGGTTCTTCTAAAAAGGTCATGACAAGACTTGAAATAGAGTTTGGCAGAACACAGTTGGCTGATGGCCTCTGGTGTTGCTGGGAGGGTTGGTTTGTGCTGGACACAGGTGAATGGAGAATCTAGCCCACTCTTCCCAGATGTCTGTCCAGCAGGCACTAAGAATTGGAACACCTGCTCAGCTGGCCTAGTGGATGTTCTCATATCTCTTCTGGGAAGGAAATTTCCCAGAACCGTCTATTTCCAAGGGTAATTTTGTTGCCTTGGGACCCAGATGGACTTAGTTGGCTGAGGAATTGAAAATAGCCAGCCCTTGGATCATTATTCCAAGGAGCATATATAACATGGGATAGAGGTAAGCCTGTGTCCCTTGGTTTCTCTGTCCTGAATTGCCATTGCAGTGGCTTTTTACACTGGATTTCTGCAAGGACATAGAAGGGAATATAGGTCAGGTGGGTTCTGAATTACCACCTGGCTCTCTGAAAAGTGGCCTTTTGTCATAGGCAGCCATACACATATTTTATTTCCCTTATTAAAACTCAGCCAGGGGGATCCCTGGGTGGCGCAGCGGTTTGGCGCCTGCCTTTGGCCCAGGGCGCGATCCTGGAGACCCAGGATTGAATCCCACGTCAGGCTTCCGGTGCATGGAGCCTGCTTCTCCCTCTGCCTATGTCTCTGCCTCTCTCTCTCTGTGTGACTATCATAAATTTAAAATAAATAAATAAATAAATAAATAAATAAATAAATAAATAAAATAAAACTCAGCCAGAACTATTTTGGGGATTAGTGTTGTTTCTTGTGATTATAAAATGAATATTTTGATGTGTCACACATGGCTGTTTATAGCACTACTTTTTTTTTTTAAGATTTTATTTATTTATTCATGACAGATTGAGAGAGAGAGAGAGAGAGAGAGAGAGGGAGGGAGGGAGAAGCAGGCTCCCTGCAGGGAGCCGGAAGTGCAACTCGATCCCAGGTCTCCAGGATCACACCCCAGGCCAAAGGCGGCGCTAAACCGCTGGGCTACCGGGGCTGCCCAATATAGCACTACTTTTTAATTAATTTGTTTTTGATCATTCTGTCCTTAAGTCAGCATGAACTATACCTCATGAGGTTCCTGGGCCAAGTGAACAAAAGTAGGGTGCTTTTAAGTTCTTGATTTATTTGTATTTTACCTTGCTTATGCTCACTACCAGCCCGATGAGGCATGATCAGCAAACGCCCCAGGTGGCCTTTGCTTGTCAGAACTCAAAAATACTCTGAATCACTGAAATAAAGTTGTTTCTCGAGTAGTATGTAACCATGTCCACTCCCATTTTCTTGTTTTTCAGAGTGGAGTATCTTCTATGTGACAGCGTTGGTTCTCACTCTCCTAGTGCTGATGGGGGGCTTGCCCTGGCTGTGTATCTACTGCTGCAAGAGGTACCAGGCCTGCTTGCTTATTTATTTACTTGAAATAAAGACACGTCAGGAAATGGGACTCGATAGCTGTAGTAGCTTTTGCTTGGGTGTGTGAAGCTGCTGAGCCATCTGACAATCACTTTTATATGAAGATAAACTAGACTTTGAAACTCCTTTATGGGGGGGTGCCTGCCTGGCTGACTCAGTGGGTGGAGCATGCAGTTCTTGATCTCAGGGTCGTGAGTTCAAGCCCTGTGTTGAGTGTAGAGCCTACTTAAAAAAAACCCTTTATAATGTACTCTCTTCGCAAGGCATGTGTGCCTAGATAAATGGAATAATACCAGAGGCAGCTTTTTCTTTTTTTTCTTTTTAAAGATTTTATTTATTTATTCATGAGAGACACAGAGAGAGTAGAGACATAGGCAGAGGGAGAAGCAGGCACTCTGCAGGGAGCCCGATGTGGGACTCAATTCCCGGACCCCAAGATCATGACCTGAGCCAGAGACAGACACTCAACCACTGAGCCACCCAGGTATCCAGAGGCTGACTTTTCTTAATGCATGCAGCTTACCTCTTCCCTAGAAGGCTTAGTGATTCTGTATCAAATCTAATATTCTATCAGCCTCACGTGATGGTTACTACAACTCTCCTGGAGTGGCCTGACTAGCCCACAGGAGAGGAAGGAGTTCTAGAACATTCTGATGCAAATTTAGATTTTTATTTTTTTGGTGAAGCAACAGTGGAATCCATCTGAATCCTATTTAATAAATGCAGAACTTTAATCAGGGCCATATACTCACGAGAGAGAAGTTTTGCTTTAGGTTTTTCCTTCTTCCGTTTTCTGTGGAGCTGACCTGAGAAACCTCTGAGCTGCCTCAGTGTCTGAATCCTCCAGAACTCTGTGCCTGGCCTTCTGTGAGATCTGTAGAGACAGTGATTTCTCAAGTCCTCAGAATACTGTGTGGGTGGCCCACCTTCCTACACAAAATACTAAATGCTCTCCAAAGAAGATATGATGAATTACGATACATGATGGACACCCTGCTATGCTTGGCTTTAAAAAGTTCTGCAAAAAACAAAAATAAATGAAAACTTTAAAAATACACATTCTGCTGTTTTGTGACATGTGTATCAAGCAGATGATGGTGATGCTGAAGAGAGTGGTTGACTGTGACTATTTTAAGTGTTAATAAATAATATTAAATATTTGCCATTGTGACGAATGGCTCTCAGTGCTTTATAAATATTGTTCAGTCCTCCCACCAACCATATAAAAAGGGACTGTTTTTACTCCCATTTTATAGGTGGGAACATAGAGTCACAGAAATGTCAAAAGATGATCTCAGCATCACCCGGTTAGTAAGCAATAAATCAGGGATCAGAGGCCCATGTTCTTGGTCACCAGCCTGTCAAGAAACAGTTTCAGTGCTGTGAAACGGTCCTCAATGTAACCTTCCCATGGCTTGGATGCACATCTCCAAATAATTCCCTGAAGCTCAAGATGACATACCAAGGACCAGCCCAGTTTTCACATGCTGTAAAAAAAATGAAATCCTGGGTGGTTGCCAGTTAATGTTGGGAATCTGTTATATTTCTGTTGTTTTTTTTTTTTTTTTCCTGGTTGCTAGCTTACATCCTCTTTGCATCTTTGGACATTCTAGGGCAGTATAGGTTCAGCGGAAAATGTGTTTCTGAGTAAGGAATTACTCAAGGAGAAAGCTCACTGTGCCAACACACAGGTAGCGAGAGGATTGCTCTCAAGGGCCCTGGGCCCTCGCCCAGGCTTAGCTGAGAGCCTTCAGCTAGGTGGGCGTTGCTGGTATGTATGGCTGTCCTGCTTCTGTGTTTCTTCAAGATGCGTGGTGCACCTCTGTTCCACTGAACCCAACCTGGCTGTGTGCACATCATTCGTAGAAGTGCCAACCCTCCCATTCTAAAGGCAAACCATTCCCCTTAGTGTTTTAATTCCTGGGTCCCAGTCCCCTCTGAAAATCTGCGTTGAGCTTTTTCTTGTTCCTTTCAGACGAAAAAGGACTAAAATAAGAAAGAAAACCAAGTATACCATCCTGGATAACATAGATGACCAGGAAAGAATGGAGTTGAGGCCGAAATTTGGTAAGGTGGTCTTCAGGATGCTTACCTGCTGCCTTTAAATGACTGGGTCCAGGCGTTTGCCTGAGCCTTACCTTGGGTGATGGGAGAACGGGCTGGAGCCAGCACTCTCATAGGGAAGGAAGAGTGAGTCTGGGCTTCTGGGAAGAAAAGCCTTTACCTGTCCCAAGGATCTGCGGTGGGGGGCATAGTTGTATTCTGAATTTCATGAGATTTTGGTGAAGCACTTTGAGGCTTTCACAGGTGAGGGATATAAAATACCTGCTGTCAGCTGAATGACTGCAGGCAGACTGCTTTTCAAACAGGTTTGTCTCTCCTCGTTGGAGTGTGGGGTGTGGAGCGCGTAGGCCAATCCACAGCAGCTCATCTCTGAACACCATGTCCTGCAGGTCTGCTCCACCAGAATGCAGCAGAATAACACGTGGACTTTAACATCAAGCATTTCCATTAGCTGATTAGCTATATGCAGATGAACACAAAGCTTTTACAGAAAACTGATGACAGTCTTCACAAAGTGAGCAGAGCTCTATGTTTAGAAGTAACTCTGGCCCATCTCAGAGAACTTTCTGACTCTCCCTGAGTAACTCTTAGAGATGCAGTAAACCTACCCTGGCCCTCTGAGGCTGCTCAGCACTCATTTGTATGGGTTCTTCATAATTCTGAGTTTATCACTAAACTCTCACAGGGGGACATAGCACTCTCAAAGCTGTGAGATGCAAAATGTCCACAGTAAATGCTGAGTGCCTGCCCTATGTTCTGACAGTGACGAAGCCCCAGAGATGGGGACAAGGAAGGCCAGCACCTGCCTCCCCAGGATGACTGGCCAGAAGAGGCGGTCAGAGCAGTGCGCAGGGAGATCTGCCGAGGCCCAGATGGCGCCTGGCTGAGCACGAGACCCCACGGGGCTGACTGATGGGGGCTCTGGCAGGGAGGGTTTCACAGGACATGGAAGTGAGAGTAATATAATAAATGTATGTGTGCTCACCATTTACATCATCTCATATCAGGTTTATAAAGCAGCTCTAGACCTAAGAGCTCAAAGTGCTTTCAAGTTGCATTATGTCACCCACCTTCCTCCTATGGTACACTCGTCCTTCATCCCTGTCCCTATTCCGAGAACCCTCATTCTTCTTATTACCAGGCTCTAAACCTTGGTGTCAGTGCCTTGTTCACACTCCACCCACCCTCTCACTTAGTCTCGTTGCCTCTCCCCAACATTCTCACTACCCCCTTCAGACCCTTCTAACCTCAGAGTAGTTACCTGAGAGTAACTTTTTGTTTTGTTTTGTTTTTTAAAGATTTTATTTATTTATGAGAGACACACAGAGAAGGGCAGAGACATAGGCAGAGGGAAAAGCAGACCCCTTGCAGGGTGCCTGATGAGGGACTCCATCCCAGGACCCCAGGATCATGACCTGAGCTGAAGGCAGATGCTCAACTGCTGAGCCACTCAGGTGGCCTCTGAGAGTAACTCTTAACAGGTCTTACTGGCTCATATGTACTACATCCTGTTCCAGGCATGTCACCCATTTAATTCCAGTGAGACCAACAGCTCTGTGAGATATATACTCTGATTCTCCCCATTTCACAGAAGAGGAAACTGAGACACAGAAAAGCTTAGCCACTTGCCTGAGTGACGGAGCTGGTGAGTGCCCATGGCAGGTTGGGCCAGGCCATCTGCTTCTCCCAATGACTGGTACCTCTCTACACACTACACGCCTTTCCTTCTCCTGCTGTCCAAATCCCATCCTGTGTGAAATATCGCTGAAATAATACTGACTGATCAGTGTGTGCTTATCTGTTCTGGATTCCTGTTAAGATTTATTTTAAAGGGACGCCTGAGTGGCTCAGCAGTTAAGTGTCTGCCTTTGGCTCAGGGCGTGATCTGGAGTCCCGGGATCGAGTCCCACACTGGGCTCCCTGCATGGAGCCTGCTTCTCCCTCTGCCTGTGTCTCTGCCTCTCTCTCTCTCTCTCTGTGTGTATGTGTGTGTGTGTTTCTCATGAATAAATAAAATTTTAAAAAATTTATTTTAAAAAATTTCTTGCCTGTTTTGAATCATCTTCTCATGAATCTTTGCCTTAAACCCTTAGCTAGACACAATAAATTCTCAGAGCAGGGATCATATCTTATACCAGTTCTGTCTCTTGTTTTGACCACCAGCAATCACGCATTCCTTCCCACAATATTTTGATTGAACCAAATAGTAAAATCATAAGAATTTTCATTTAGCGAGTGCTTACTGAGTGCTAAATACTGGGCAGTGGCTTCACGTGTAGTGTTTCACTAAATCCTCACCATAAACCCATGAAAGAAATGCTTTGTTACCTCCCAGTTTTTAATGGCTAATGAGACTGAAAGCCCAGAGAGGTTAGGCATCTTGTCCAGCATCACACAGCAAGCTGGTAAGTGTCAAAGCTTGGGCCTCAGATCGGAGGCGACTCCAAAGCTCCTAGTAATGCTCACCAGGACCCCCAACGCTTGCTGTGTTGTGAGTGATGCTTTGAAGAGAGAGCACACAACCGGTACATGGGACCTACAACCAGAATGATAGTGGAGAATGAAAAGGCCATCTCCCCCAAGATGCATCTGTCTGCTTCTCCCTAGGTATCAAACACCGAAGCACAGAGCACAACTCCAGCCTGATGGTTTCTGAGTCTGAGTTTGACAGTGACCAGGACACAATCTTCAGCCGAGAAAGAATGGAAAGAGAGAATCCAAAAGTTTCTATGAATGGCTCCCTCAGAAACGGAGCTTCCTTCAGCTGTTGCTCAAAGGACAGATAATGGAGCAGTTGTAAACCTGAAGGCCACCCATGGGATCGTTTAACCCAGGACTAGTTAAAACACAGGGAGTTAAAACACAGAACTGTTGTTACATTAGCACATCGATGTCTTTGCACACCGGGTGGATGTGTCCCTGTGTTTAGAAGATCTGTTTTCTCAGGGTGTTGGAGACATGAAACAAAATAGAAACATTGCTCTTAACAGAGATGCTTGTTAATAGGGATAAAGGTTGGGAAAGATACTAGTTATATACTTAAAAGAGTTTTGTGTTTTGTAGCTGGCTCAGTATATTACCTATATTAAAGACTAACACCTGTTTCTCTCTGCAGACCTTTAGGTAAGTTAAATATTAATTTAAAGAGGGCTGATTTCTCTTAGGAGCTGTGACTGCCTTTGAGGACGACTTTCTGAATGCTGTTTCTCTGGTAGAAACATATAGTCATGTGGCTGTATATTCTAAAGTAGTTCATCTGACATGTGGGTTGTCTTCTGTGTGGCAAGTTTTCTGTGCCAACTGAGACACCCATACAAAGGCCCCTCGCTACGTTAATCCCTTGCTATGGCCAACCACTATTTCTGTGCCCTTTGTGGACAGCAGCTCCTGGAAGTCGGAGAGCTAAATAAAAATTATATTATGAGAACCAGAGGCTATAGAAAGGGAGGGGGGAGATTAATGACCTGTAAGTTGACAGTTGAAGAAAGTATGTTAACATTCTTTGCCTTTTCTTTGTCGTAGGAAAACAAACTACTATGAGCCCTTTCCTAGCCCCAATTTACATTACACGTGATAAAAGTGATTTATTAACTCATGGAACATTTGGTTGAGTATGTACATAGGCCATGCATTTGGATTGCCATAGATCGTGATAATGACTCGGTGACTTTGTATAGATTCCCAAACTCTGAAATGAAGTCCGTCTTAATGAGGATGGTATGCTCATGATAATTGGCCCCTACAGATACTTCCCACAATAACAAATTGACGTAGACATTCATGTTTAAAGTTATGTTTATTTAACCATTTTTTTTCTACAAAATCTTATTTTAAATATATGGGGAAAAAAAAAAACATCAAGCATATAGCCCCCCAGAGCAGTGAACTGGAGTGAACTATAGCCTGAGAAGGTGGCTGGCTTGTGGTAGTTCTGTATCCACCCATAGTCTCGAGGCTGTGGCCTGGGAGGTCCCCTTGGCATTCTTCAGGAAGATTAGAATAGAGGTGGGGTGCATCACAGAATCAGTGTTGTGGCCTCAGGCATGAACATACCTGAAGAGTATCCTGGTGCACAAGTTCCTGTGAAGCTAAGATTCATTTAAATGAAAACTAATTAGATTTTCATTTAATGAGTTCCCTCAGGACAGCAACAAGTGGGAAAAATAGCTCCTGTGGTGGGTCCTTAAAAAAACAAAAACAAAAACTAAGCTTTCAGATGCTTTTGTTCTCTCTGGTCACATTCATCCTTGTGAGATCATCATGTATTTAATTTTTGTACTTTTTGGGGAATAGCTGAACTAAAAAGTATGTAAGACTAATTTTATTTTAAAAAATAATTTCTCTGCTTCTGTCTCTACTTTCTATATTGCTAGTGAGTTCAATATACTATCTGTGATGTTAGAAGGAAGATGTGATGGTTTTTACACCAATATTTATCTTGATAAACGATATCTAGCATATCTAGCAAACAGAGTTATGTTACTTTGTGTACAAACAGAAATCTTGGCTTCGAGGAATGCAGCCCAAATATGAGGTCAGTAGAGTGCAGTGAGAAAGAAGGGAGCAAACGTTTGTTAAGTGTTTTATGTGCATGATACATGTGTTCTATATACCCAGCTGGTCTGTACAGTCAACCTAGAAAAATAGATGTTATTATTCTCATGTTGCAGATAGCCATCTGACATCTCAGAGAGGTTAATTAAGCAATTTGCACAAGGTCAGTAGATCTGGTAACTGAATGCAAAATTTTTAAGCTGTAAAGCCAATGCTTTCCACCCTCCTCCTCTACTACCCAAAGATCTCCCACCCTCAACCATTGGACAGCAAATTCTCGGGGCGAGGGGGGGGCTTTTGGATTGTCTGTTCCTGTGACCCAGAGGAATTCCTTCAGATGGTGGATGGAACACAAAATACAGAGAGGGAAGCCTCTCTCTCTCTCCTGTGGGGTCCCACCCTGCGCCACCACCCTGGGTTTCACAGTGCCACTTCCCCCTGCCCTGGGCTGTGCCTGGCCTTCTCAGCCTCCCTCAACTATTGGTGGACCTCAACCTCATGTGTACCAGGCAGCGGCGGTCCGCCCTCCTCAGTACCCTGCGGTCCCAGGCAGACCAGCTCGGGGTGGACGAGCACCATCTCCTTCATGCTGTCCCACAGCATATCCCCGGGCCCATGGAGGGAAGGGGCTCTGGCAGCTCCAATGGAGAAACCAGCCCACGATTCCCTTCCAGTCAGTGCAAGAGGATGTGAGCTGGTACTAGGAGGCTGGTCCTGTGTGTGACTGAAGAAAGCAAGACAGCACAGTGCAGGAGTCACTACCAGCCTGGAGGCAGGACACTCAAGACCCCATCCTGTAAAGTATTTCCCAGGTCTGACGGGGTCCTCGTTCTAGGACCGCATGTATGAGACGTGGCCAGTCTAAATAAAGGTGTCTATTTCTATGACGCCTAGTTGTAACTGGGAGTTTACTTCATTCTTCGCATGAGGCGCTTCCCTTGGGTGAGAGTCCATAAGCTGGCCAGTGACCTGTTTTGTGTGACCCGTTTTGTGTGACCCGTGAGCAAGGGATGGTTTTCATACTTCCAAATGGTTGGGGAAAATCATAAGGCTGTTGTGAGACTTCAGTGGAGTTTGTATTTCAGTGTGCACTAATAAAGCCTTCATGGAACCCATGCACCTCACCTCTGCTGTCTGTGGAGCAGTCTCTGGGGCCCAGGGTGGGGGCAGGAGAGGGAGAAGCAGACCCCCCTGCGGAGCAGGGAGCCTGATGCGAGGCTTGATCCCAGTACCCTGAGATCCTGACCTGGCCCCAAGGCAGACACTTAACCAACTGAGCCACTCAAGTATGCCAACAAATAAACCTTTAAAAACAAACCAAAACTGATCATTCCAACAGGGGCACAGGCAGGGGCTGGCAGTGTTCTGTTTCTTTCTCTGGGTGCTGGTCACAGGGTGTACACAGTTTGTGAAGATTAACTTGTTCACTTAATCACTTAAGTTCTCTTTTTTGCATGCATGTTACACTTGAATGAAATTTTTAAAAAAATTTAAATTCAATTTCATTAACATATACTGTATTATTAGTTTTAGGGGTAGAATTTAGTGATTCATCAATTAAATATAACACCCAGTGCTCATCACATCACGTACCTTCCTTAATGCTCCCACTCAATAAGAACCTTACCAAGTGACTTTAAAGCCAACTAAGTCTAAAGGGATAGCATGAGGGATTTTCTTGGTGGTGGTGGAACAATTCTGTATCTTGATTCTAGCAATGATTACACAAACCTTCCTACTGGTGGGATTAAGTTGGATATAACACACATTCAAACAGAGTCTACAAAAAATCGGGAATACTGTCATAAGGCCTGTATAAACAGTATGATACTATGTCAGTTGCCTGGTATTAGTTATGTAAGATGGTAACCACTGGGGGACAAAGGGTGGAAGGTACAGAGGAATCTACTCCTTTTGCAACCTCCTGTGAGTTTATAATTATTTCAAAATAAAAAGTTGAAAGATTGGGCACCCGGGTAGCTCAGTGGTTGAATATCTGTCTTTGGCTCAGAACGTGATCCCAGAGTCCTGGGATTGAGTCCCACATCTTCTCCCTCTGCCTATGTCTCTGCCTCTCTCTCTGTGTCTCGAATGAATGAATGAATGAATGAACGAACGAACAAATGAACTAATGAAAGATGTTGAGGGTAAACAGCCAGAATCATGATTAACAGTGAAATGCTAAAAGTTTTTCCATTAAAGTCAGCAGTAACAACAAAAAGCAGAGCCAGCATGTCTCCCCTTTGGAGATGAGTTTAGGGAATGGCCAAATTTCCTATATGTGGCATACTTAGTATTATCACCTCTGTCCTGAAAGTGATGAGCCCAGAGTTGCAGGCCTGAGGTCTTAGCTAGTCTGACATAGCACCTGCAAAAACATTCATGTGCCCTGAATCATCGGGACAGGATTGTCTGTGGTCTACACTGTGGCTAGTCCTTCCTAGTTAGTTGAAAACATGGATGGACGATACATAAATCTTCAGACTGCCAATTTCCAAACCCATGTCCGACTCATTTATAAAGAGCACATGCAAATAGAATGTGCAGGTAGCCTTTCAATGCTCTTAGATGAAGCAGGGCCTGCTAATTTTCAGGAGAAGTTTCCCAGACTTCATAAATGAAAACCACCCTAATTTGCTTTTTAATTTGTTGCAGGCTAAATCAGGAAGAAAGCAGCTGTAGCAGAACGTGTACTGATAGAAAAATGTAAGAAATAGTAGGAAGATAAAAGTAATACTTGCTTTTAAGCAGAGGCCTAGGCCAAGCATGGAAAGAACCTCCAAATCGAGAGGTAAGTAGATAGTTCCTCCTGGAAATAAAGTAATTTTAAAAATCAAAAGCAGGTTCAGTGGAATAGTAGGCATTGTCTACACAAAGCATGGCCTTTCTGGGTTATCTGATTCCACATTCATTGCCCTTGAGGCATCTGCTTACTTTGTGCCATTGTAGAGAAGAGCAGTAGGAAGTGCAAATTCTGTCCTGTCCTGGAGTCTCACTGACTTCCCTCCCATGTATGGAAGAACCCAGTGTGTTTCCATTTGCACATTCATTTCAAGGCTCCTTATCCATATAAGTTTGTGTGAGGTTCTTTTGGCTTCTTTTAACTGGTTATAATACCCTTACAAGTTTCCTCATTAATGAGTTTGGGTTTTTTGTTTTTTTTTGTTTGTTTGTTTTTTTATTTATGATAGGCACACAGTGAGAGAGAGAGGCAGAGACATAGGCAGAGGGAGAAGCAGGCTCCATGCACTGGGAGCCTGACATGGGATTCGATCCCGGGTCCCTGGGATCACGCCCTGGGCCAAAGGCAGGCGCCAAACCCCTGCGCCACCCAGGGATCCCCTCATTAATGAGTTTAATGAAACACTTCTCATATGTTCATTAAGAAAAAAACCAAAGCAGGTAAAAACAAATACATGAACTCAATGGAATGACAAAGGGAGGCATATATCCAGTGGCACTGCTCTTTTAATGAAAAACTTACTTTTCTTCAATGCAAGATTAAATGAATCCACATGAAATTTTTTTTTAAGATTTATTTGAGAGAGACCACAAGCAGGGGGAGAGGAAGAAGAGAGACACCCCCCCACCCCCACTGAACAAGGAGTCTGATATGGGGCTCAGTCCTAGGACCCCAGGATCACAACTTGAGCTGAAAGCAGACACTTAACCTACTGAACCACCCAGGTGCCCCAAGGCTACGTGAAATTTCTTAAAATATAAATGAGCACTGGGTAAGAATATAAGATACACTGTTAAAATAACTAACAGTGATTATATCTGAAGAGCAGGATTTCAGAGAATTTCTTCCTCATACATCTCTATCAGAAAAACCCAAACTTGGGAAAAAGTATATAATGGATAACAAACAGTGGAATGAATAGAAGATACTGGCAAATTTGAGAAAGCTGGAATATACTCCTTTCTCGTGCAGCTACATTTATAAACAACAAAAATGTTCAGTTTAGTTCAGCAAACATTTAATGAACACAAACCATGGGACAGATCTTCCTGCAGATGCTAGTGTACACAGTTTCATATGCAAGCTTCTGGCCCACAGCATGCACTGACTAGCAGCTCTCTGTGGAGGGAGCAGTATTTACACCTGTAGGAGAGGAAAAATAATTTTCCTTCTACCCTCCTGAGTTCTTGGCTGAGACCTCTGTAATCAAAATTAGAGGAAAAAGAGAAAAGCAGAAGTTTAATAACATGTATGCCTCACATATATATGGGAGAGACCCAGGGAAGAATGAGGAACTCCAAGAGGTGGCTTAAAACTCTGGCTTATGTAACATCCTCAAGAAAAGAACAATACATTTGCCGAGAAATGACAGGAGGAAAGCCATTGTAGATTTTCAAGGGCAGAGATAAAGGCCAGTTGGTAAAGTTTGTTGGATAGATTCCTTTGGTGCCCTCTTCGGACGCTAGGCCCTCTTCAGGATCTAGAGTGGTCTCTGGGAATCAACCTTTGTCCTTCCTATTGCATGGGTGGGAGCACCTTTGTAAACTTGGGTCCTGCTTTTAAGAAAATAGGGGGCATTTCTGCCATCCGCTTCTTCTAGGCATCTTCACAATAATCCTTACACCAGAGCAGCATATTTTGGGATGGCATATTCTGCTACTCTTCATACCTATCTGAATGGGTCTAATGATGTCCAATATAAACTCAAGTGATAAATCAGAAGGGAGAAAAGCAGAACCAGAAACCTTAACACAGAAACAGGAAATTCTGTTAATGCAACATTTATTAATTACACATACACACACACACACACACAACTCTGCTGACAAGACACTGATCCATGTACACAATTATCAAAAATTGGAAAAATTAGTTACGTGCACATTTAAAAAGCAAAACGTTTCCATACTTCCTACTACATGTATTCCCAAGTTTTATCCTAAAAAATATAGCGCACACACAAAAATCAAAGCATAGATATTCAAGTAAAATGCTGTCTAACATAGCTGCACATGAATAATTAAAACCCTGGGCTCAGCCTTCAGGAAAGCAGGCATGCGGCACAATCTAAAGTTAACAGTATAACAGTAAAATAAGATTTATTTGCATTGTGCTTCTGATATTTATTTTCACTGACTCTTTCCATTAGAATAAAGGAAAAAAGAAACAAGGCTTGATGTAAAATCATGTTTGCAAGCCACTCAAAGGGATAAACGCAACAGATACAGATAAGCTGTTTCAATGGAATGCTTGCCTAGCTGGGGAAAGTAAATTGAGATGTTTTCTCTAGGTCAAGACTTCTGTTATCTGGGTAATTTCATCTGAGTTATGTGATTATTGCTGGCAAGTTCTTGGGGAGAACTTTTTGGAGCCATGCCCAGAAAATTACTTTTTATGTAGGTGTTCAAAGAAATAAAATAATGCCTGATAAATACAGGAAGATCAGTGTCTCCCTCAGCATCAGTGTGTCCAGATTAGGGGTTGGCAAACCTTTTCTGTAAGTATTCAGTCAATATTACAGGCTTTGCAGGCCACACTGTGGGTCTGTGTTGCTGTACTCAGCTCTGCCAAGAAAGCAGCCATGGATCCAATGTTAAATGAACGGGCATGGCTGTATTTCAGTAAAGTTTTATTGGTGCGAACCTGAAATCTGAATTTCATATAATTTTGTGCTATGAAATATTACCCTTTGATTCCCCTGCCCCCCCCCCCGGTGCAAAATCATTTGGAAATGCAAAACCATTCTTAGCTCTGGGTTGTAGAGAAACAGTGGTGGGCCAGATTTGGCTTGGAGCAAACCCCTGGCAAACATCACCACACAGGATTACCTTATTGAAAACCCCCCAAAATGTTTGATTAGAGACAGTTTTCTTTCTTCCCACAACCCAAAACAATGTTACTAAACAGTAACTTATTTCCTTCTCAAATTATTTTAATCATAAAATTAATCAAAGACATTGCAATGTGTCTCTGGGCCTCAATTTATGTTGGATGAGCCAAATATACAAGAAAACTTAAATCTGCCACCCCACCAAGGAATCCATTGCCTTACAAAGTTGCACACGTACTTAAATGCATTCTCCTGGCACCTCCAAGCATCAGTGTTCCAGACTTCTAACAAATAATGTTATAGCATCTTTATTGATAAAACAGATGGATATATCCAAATCTTAAGAATTAGAATGTTATATAAAACCACCTAAAATATAAAAACAAAAAAGAAATAATCTGTCGATGTGCTGCATATGTGATTCTCAATAGGCCCTGGGGGAGGGATGTCACCAGGAGGCAGAGTTCAGCTCATTTCTTCTGTGAGTATTGGGGATATGGCTGGTACAATGTAGGCTAAATAGAAGGTAGCTTCAGGACCGGCAGGAAGTTCCTCTGTGCCTATGGGCATTCCAGACTATTACTGACTTAACCATGGCTCCCCCAGGTTGCAGGGAGGAACTCAGAGTACCAAGGGGCAGGGGGACAGGAGGAATTGCCCCCACCAGCACGCCTATCCCTCAGGTTCTCCTTCTACTACCCACAATATTCATGGGATGTCAGTGGACTCCACACACAGAGTGGGAAAGAAAAGAGCTTATCTCTGCTTATTCAGCCAGGAACAGCCTTGATTCCTTTCCCTCTAAATGAGTATGGGTGGGAGGCATGTCCAGAAAAGCCTAGAACTTTCTGAATCAGAGTTCTTTCAGAGTGATAGGGAACACTGGTCATTTTTGTTTCAAATAATGAACCGTAAAAACTCTTCTTGGATAAAGGGTGCCTGGAATTCAAGGTCTCATGCCTCTTCCGTTAGGTGAACTGGCAATGATAGATATTTATTTTCCTCTTGGGGTCACTGTGGTGAGACTGCTTTTGTTCTTTTGGAGCTGAAGGAGCAGCACCCCATGAGGACAGGAAGAGCAGGCTGCAGGGGACAACTGCTTAGTCTCAGGTAGGAGCGCAGGTGGGCACTAGCCTTCTTCACCTTGGCAGAGCCACACCTGGATGCCCAAGGTGGGGGGCTATGCTGCTACTAACATTAATGGCTCCTGTACTTACACTGAATTTTCTTTTTCTTTCTTTCTTTCTTTTTTTTTTTTTTTTTTGGCAAATATTTCACTGTCAGGCTCACAATATCCCATCAAGCTAAGTAAGGCATATACAGAATCTCCATTCCACACGAGGAACAGGGATGCTGAATGGCATGTCTACAGGGACAAAGCTATTATCGGGTAAAGACACTGCTGGGCCATGCCTTTCTGTGAGCACCTTCCCATCTACCAGCTGAGAAAGGTAAG
Source organism: Canis aureus (assembly GCF_053574225.1). NCBI lineage: Eukaryota > Metazoa > Chordata > Mammalia > Carnivora > Canidae > Canis > Canis aureus. Next base: position 4,068,790 of record NC_135647.1, read on the forward strand.
GTCTTTGCTTTATGCTTAACCTCATTTCCTAAAGATGAATGGAAAGGAGGATGGAAATAAAAACAAAATCTTTAAGTAGTAATTTTAGGATGATGAAGACTTAAGCTTAAAAAATGATACAGGGGTGCCTGGCTGGCTCAGTCAGTACAGCATGTGACTCTTGATCTTAGGGTCATGAGTTCAAGCCCCATGTTGCATATAGAGATTACTAAAAAATAAATAAACTTTAAAAAAAGAAGGTCCAGAAAAAGGGAGAGGTGCCTTTTCATCCCTCACGGAAACACAGACAATTCTGTGCTATTTCAGACGTCTTAAAAATGATGAACTCAGCCTCTGTGGCAACACCTCTGAACACACAATAGGTGTCTGTAGTGTGGAGCTGGAAGATTGCCGCGGATGGTGTGCCCACCCTGGCCAGCCTCTCTGTTGTGCTCAGGGCTCCCCTGCAGCCCTCTGGTCCCAGCTCAGAGCCACAGGGGAGATGGCTGTGCTGCCACCCAGGCAGTGATCGAGCCTTTGTGACAGGCCCCCAGAGCCACCCTCATGCTGCAGCTTGCTCTGAGGCAAATGGGGCTGTGGCGGAGTCCCAGGGCTTTGCTCTATAAACACAGTGCTGGTTCTTGGGGAAGCTGCTGCCACAGGAACATGGCCTCTATTGGTCCCTAATTAGGTAAGGGGAGGGGTGGGATTCACCTCTACTTAAGATTATGAGCATTGGAGAAGTTTTTAAAATTCCTAATTCCAATAATCTAGAAGTTCATTTAAAATAATGGAGGGCATGTCCCCATCTATGTAGGTAAGCTTCCTTTTTTATTTTTTAAAGAACTAATCAATCCTACAAACCTCCAAAACACACATATTTGAGTTCTAGGTACTCATCAATGCCATACTTGGACCCCTCTCGCCCAAGGCCAGATTGCTTCACGCCTCCAAAAGGGCACTCCACAGAGGAGATCAATCCTTCGTTAACGCCAACCATGCCAACTTCCAGTTGCTCTGCTACTCTCCAGATCTGTGCTGGGTCTTGAGAGTAAAAATAACCTGTCATGGAGATAAGGAACATTCAGAGCACGTGGAACAGTCATTAAAGACATCATGTCTAAAGCTGAGGATGCCACTGGCAACTGGGTCTCATCTGGGGCCTGGGATCCTCCCTGCTCCCACAGGGGGCCCCAAGCTGGTCCTGTCCATGTCTCAGTCTCAGAACCATGGGCTGTAATCGTTCTGCTTCTGATCCACCCTCAGGAAGGCTCGCTTCATCTCCTACCAGGATGCCTCCCCAGCTCCTGCCACCTGCTGCCCAGCCTCTCCCGCACAGCTCTGTGAGATTATTGTCACAGTGTTTGCCCCACCTTCTGCTAACTATAAGGTTAACCTCTTTGTGAATACTTGGACCCTCCCCAGTGTGGCCTTGGCCAACATTTTCAGTGTTACCTTCCATCATGCCACTCACCAGCCATCCTCTCCAAACTCTGCAACCAAATTGTCCTCATCCTTCCTTCCTTCTTAACTTCCTTGGTCCCCTCTGCCCAGAATTTCCCTCCTCCCATCTCTGCAGAAGCAGAACACTGCTCATCACCGATGGCAGCCCACAACGCAGTGCCAGGTGTAGTTCTCTCTGCCCTCATCCGGTCACCAGGGAAGAAAGGCACACTGAGTGAGTGTCCCTGAGGCTCTCCGGCACACATCTCACCCAAGCCTTATGATAACTCTATGTAGGGAGCGTGGGGGAAGGGCCTACATGGTGTGCATGTCCTTCTTCTTGGTATAAATGCTTCCCTTATGCCTGAAGTGGCAGCTCCTGCAGAGCTGTAGCTAGCTGTATGTCTATGTCTCTATCTTTCTCAGTACTTCCCCCACGGTGGAGGCTAAACATCGATTTGCTGAGTGCATTTATGTGCGTACAATGATGTCAGGATAACGGTACACGTTGTGGCCACCCTGACCATCTCTAAACTAAAAGGACGGTGGCTACTCAGGCTGTCTACATGCGTGCTCGTTGCCTCTTTCGCAGTCCCTGGTGCTCTGCCGCTGCCTTGGGTCTGGTTCAGGCCGCCAGGAGGCAGGTGGTCAAATGGAAGACAAGACTTGGAATTTCTAGGCAAGCCTGTGAGGACATGGGACTTGTGTGGCATGTAATTCTCCACCCACAACCTGTGCCACCTCGTCTCTCCTGGTCCCCTCGCTCTCACCAGAGAACTGCCAAATACAAAAGTCCCAGGCAGAGGACCACGAACTTGCACAAACTGACTTGTGCCCCAGGAAGCAGCAAACATATACTCCAATGGCATTTCCTTCTTAAAACCCAGGGTGATGTTTAAAAGGCAAGCCCCAGCAGCAGCTCGAGAAATGGTTCGGACCACACCCAGCAGGAAGACCTACCGGCTAGCCCCACGTCAGCCGCGTTAGCAATTGCCACAGCCTCCTCCTCTGTGTCAAATCTGCCAAAGTGAAATGCATTGTCAGCAAACTCTGTAGGGGAGAGTAAAGAAAACTGGCTTGTTTTTCTCCTGTTTTCCCAAATAATGGCAAAGGGTAAATCGCAGTTTTGCAGAGACTCCAGGGCAGAGTATGGAAGAAAACAGCCCCACTGCTCCGCACGTGCTGGCTCCTCTCTTCCAAGAGCACAAACGCAAGCAGGCCGCCAGTAGGAAACCACAGCACATCCAGGCTATCAAACCAAACGCCTTCAAAAAGGATTACTGCTTTTGCTACCTACTGAGACTATATAACAATCAGCAACCACCTTAGAAGCAAGCGTCATGTGGCAGAAAGGCATCGGAGGAAGCCAGAGCCCGAGTCCTGAGTATGTGGCCCTGGGGGCCTGCTCCTACCTGCAATGAAGAGTGCTTGTACCAAAGCCTTGTGCAGTCCCTTTCAGCTTTATCATTTTACTTCTGGAACAAGATCTGAGAAGCATTTTTTCTGGGGCAGACAGCTCTAAGCACCCCAATTCTTTTTTTAAAAAAGATTTATTTATTTATTTATTCATGATAGACACACAGAGAGAGAGAGAGAGAGAGAGAGAGAGGGAGGGAGGCAGAGACACAGGCAGAGGGAGAAGCAGGTTCCACACCGGGAGCCCGACGCGGGACTCGATCCCGGGACTCCAAGACTGCGCCCTGGGCCAAAGGCAGGCACTAAACTGCCGAGCCACCCAGGGATCCCCTAAGCACCCCAATTCTTAAATTCAGATATCTGCTGGCAATGAGGGGAACCCTCCTACCACTGTGCTCCTACCACTCTGTGCCCAGAGGAGGGGTGTGGGAAGACCAGGGCCCACTAGTAACAACTTGTCCCCCTCTCTGACCTAATTTAATTATGTAACAACAACCATAATGATATCAGGCAATGTGCTAAGTGCTTTATGCACATTATGTAATTGAAACTGTGTAACTACTCTGCAAAGCAGGTACTAGTTCAATTCCTTTTCCATGCAAGGACCGTTGGGCTCAGACAAGTTAATTCACCCAAGGGTACACAGGTATGAAGCAGCAAAGCCTGAATCTACTGTACACCCAGTTCAACTCCAAAGCCTGCACTCCTAACCACTGCATCCTTCAGGCTCCCTGAAAATGTCAAGTTCACATTCTAGGAAAAAAAAAATTTATTAAGACCAAGAAGACAAAAGTTCTTCAAGTGGTCCATTTTCTCCAGTGGTGGATTAATATGTAAATCTCACTAGCAAGATAGTAACAAAGCCAAGAAAGTAAATGATAAGAGAGACATAAGTGGTGCAAACAGCACCAGGGGCCAGCTCTTCTTGGGAACCTGATGCTGGAGATGCTGGAGCAGAGACAAAGAATCCTAGCTCAAAAACCCTCAATCAGCAACTAGCACCAAAAACACAAGACACTTCCGGAGGCCGAGAGGGTCGTGGGATCCTGACAAGTGGGAGAGAGCTAGGAGCGCCCCCCCCCCCTCCACCTTGGAGGAGTGGGAAGGGCCAGAGCACCACAGAGCCTGCAGACTGGAGGGTGACGGAGGGACTGCACCTCCCACACTGTGCCTGCAAATTCAGGTGCTATTGCCTACAGACCTGGGTCCCTGGACTGATGCTACGAGGCTATAGGCAGAAAAGCAGCAGAGCCAGCTCAGAGTGGTGGGGCCCCACCAGAGCTTGAGCCTACCCGGCTTGGTGTGTAGACAATAGCGTGAACAAGAGGCTTCTTCCCTTGAACCACTCTCATTACTCCAGCGGTAACCACAAAATACACCAGGAAGCAAAAAATACCTGGGGCATGGGCAGAAGTGTTGAGACTGGGTTTTCATACTAGAAGCTTCCTTTCCTACGGGTCCAATGTATCAGAATCAGCGCAGACTAAGGCCTAAGCTTTTTACCACAACTCCAAGGCAGATACTACCAGTCAAGGCTGCTAAGAGTTCAAGGAGCTATAGACAAGTTCACAGAGAAAAGGGCAAGACATCTGAGGAGCTCTGAGAAGGAAAAGGATGACAAACCTGTGATGATCTACACAAGAGAAGGCAGAAACACTGGAACAGAATAAAATGTAAGAAATGGATAAGCACCCATAGCAGGGGTATAAGGTGGAATAATGAGGTAAGAACGTCTCACGGGGAAGAACGAACTAGAGGAATCAAGGGTGATAGAGTAACTAAAGGAATGTGGTGGATGGGTTGGGTAGCAGAGGGCACGTATCTGAAGAACAGATGACTCAGCTGGCAGGTGGAGGAGACAGAGTCTCAGGAGGCATCGGGAATGGATGAAAAGGTGCGATGAACAGATAAGCATGAAGAGAAGTGGGGGGTGATGCAGACATGTCACTTTCACAGACTTCCTAGAAGGCCACTAAAGAATGATGGACGAGATAGACACCTTGGATATGAAAAGAAGACATCAAGACTGCAGCATGGAGAGGCTTTTAATGTGCCTCATCAGTAAGACTTAAGAGTGTCAAAGACCGTGAGAAATCTCAACAGCCTCCAAGAGAAAAAATAGATCCCTTTCAAAGGAACAAGAGCTAGACACTAGCTTTCTTGGGTATGATCCTGGAAATAAGTAGACAATTAATGGTATCTTCGCAGTGTTGAATCTAGAATTTTATCCAGGTAAAATTATTATGGACTTCTCAAAGTGAGATAAAACATCACCTAAGAACAGAAAGAGTAAGTTCATTTCCCACTGATTCTTGAAAGAACTCTTTGAGGATGTGTTCCATGGAGAAGAAAATGGAGCTCAGAAGAAAGTAAGAAGGGGAAGGCAAAGGTGAATTTTGTGGTCTAAATAGGCAGTGATAAAAACACACACATATATTTTTCAGAACCATGAATGAAACCTGGCTCTTTGGCTGACACAACACAGCTCTGCCCCTGCAGCCCGGCCTCCCACCCGCAGGGCCTCGAAACAGCATTTGAACTACATTTCTTTCTAGGTGTCCTTCTGTACTCCTCTTCTCCCATCTTCCCACCGGCAGGGTGATCTTACTTGATAACTGGTGCAAGAGGCCCAAACGTCTCTTCATGAGAGCAGAGCATATCCCTGGTGACATTGCTAAGCAGAGTGGGCTCAAAGAAATTTTTTCCAAGCTGGTGTCGCTTCCCGCCAGTCACAATGGTGGCCCCTTTGGAAACGGCATCACTCACATGTTTCTCTACCTGCATGAAGAGAAAAAGAGGAGCCTGGGAAAGCTAGCTTGAAGATGATATAATCTGTTAGAATGTTAAATCTGCAGAAAACTGTGTTTGCTTTCTTTTTCTTAAAAAATAGATTGAGAATGACCTGCTCTTGTTCCTTCTAGGTAGAAAGACCAAATATGCAGAGACACCAAAGCAGGAAAAGGGTACGTGGCATGTGCAATGCCACCTTCTCCTCCTCTTAGATTTTCTGCTGTTTGATCTTATGATTTGTTGAAGGATCTAGCATGGCCTGATGTCCTTCTGGGCCTGACACTCTGTGGTTTTCCTGGGATTGTTCTTTGCACTCTTGAGTTAGCTCCAGGTTCTTGGGTGCCATGTTGTCTTCTTGGCTTTCATTCTGTTCTAATACATTCTCAAGTGGTTGTTTCAAGAAAAGTACACTGAAAACGTGTACTTCCAATTTTCCGACAATGCATGTGTGATGTCTTACCTTATGTTGGCTGGTGACAGAATTGTAATCCAAAATCATTTTCCTTCAGAACTCTTGAGTACATGTCTCAGTTTCTAGTGTTGTTAATGAAAAGTCAGTTCAACAATAGTTCTCAGTCCTTGGTGGGTAGCTTACCCTCTCTCTGGAAGCAATTAAAATCATCTTCTATGTTCCTAACATTCCAGTGTTTTAGCAGAATGTATCTGGGGCTTTTTTCTTTCATTCTACTAGGTGGTAGGTAAAGTCTTTCCATCCGAAGAATCCTTTTCCCCGGCTCTGACTTTCCATGTTACTTACCTGGTAATGCTACTTCTCTCTCAGTTCTTTCAGAGCGACTATTGCTAAAACGGATACCCACTCACCTCCAGTTAATCTGATTTCAAATTTTCTCATATTTTTTTGTCTTTGTTTTTAGCTTTAAATCATAAGAGATCTCCTAGATTTTGTGTTCCATCTTCAGCTGATTTTTAAAAAAAGATTTGACCATCATGTGTTTAATTTCTAAAACCCTTCTTGTTCTCATTGCCTCATTTTCACAGAGCCTGCTTTTGTTTAGAGGTGCTACTTGCTCAAAGCACCTGGAGGATGCTATCGGATTCTCAGAAAATTCCTTTCTGTCCCCAGACTCATCCACTTCTTGAGGGTCGACTGTTCCTCTCATATAAGTGCTGAGCATTTGCCCTAAAGGTGTCATGATTTTTGGTTGTTCACCTTCTTCATTTAGGTGGGTGACATGGGTGGCCTTTGCTGTTTCCAGTCTCTCGCCTAAACAAGAGGGACAACAGCAAGCTCAGGTTTATTCTGACTTGGCAGGCTTCACTTTAGGGACAGCCCCCTTCCCCAAGGGGCAAAAGCAGGAAAGGCTGGCTCCAGTACTCCCACCCTCATTCTTGAAGCTGGAGCCCAACTAGGTAGGCTGTGGTATCTCTTGCCCTGAGCAAATGTCTCTGCTGTCCTGTGTGTACTGGTGGTGCTTATGAGGAGAAATGGTATTGGAACCACCCAGAAAACTATGCAAAATATAACCAGTCAGCACCATGTCTCCCTCACTTCCACTCCTACTCACCCCAGCCACTTCTAGATAGGCCCATCCTATAAATTGGCACCCACTTCCCCTGCAGGCTTTCCCTGGGCATGCCTGGTCTGTGCTGACTTTTCTGTTAATACCACCAGAAGCTCTCCATAGACTCTGGTCCACTGGAGCCCTCTCCACTCCCATTCTCAATGAGATATTCTATGGGATTTCAGGAAAGGTAAATACAGGCTTGGGCACATTCTACCATCCAGACCCACCCTCTTCAAACCCTTGCCCCAACCATGCGCAGAGTCCACCGTCTCCAACAAATCCTCATCAGCCATAATGGCTTACTTCCTAGGACTTACAGCTCTAAAAATAATTATATTTAACATATTTAACAAGGCCCACTTCTTTGCCCCCAAATAAAATATATGCTTTGCCCTTTTCTAGTCATCTTAAATGTCATGTGCAATTTTTCCCCCTAGAACCTACCCTGTGACTGTATGTATACTAAAGCCAACACATGGATGTTTTCAGGAGGTGCTTCTAAGCTCTCCAAAAAAAGAAATCCTTCACCTGTCCTTGCTTGAAGCGCTAGGAAACAGCGCCCTCTAGAGGGCATTGTTTGCATCATCACTTTGGCAAGAACAACAGAATCTCTAGGAGGATGGTCTCCTGGGCCAGCAAATTAGCAAGAGCTGGGGCATTTAAAAAAAAAAAAAAAAAACAAACCCAGTGCTGAGAATGACTCACACCCAATCCCCTCGGGTAGGACCCAGGCATCTTTAGTTGTGAAAGGCACAGGGTGCGTTGAGAACAGCACTCTGGGCTTGAGCCACAGCTAGTACAGACCCAAATCATCTCCATTGGCCAATCAAGTCCAAAATCCCCTCAAAAATGCTAGTGGTACCAATGGCCACTTACTTAATTTATTTATTTAAGACTTTAGGGCAGCCTGGGTGGCTCAGTGGTTTAGCGTGGCCTTCAGCCCAGGGTGTGCTCCTGGAGACCTGGGATCAAGTCCCGTGTCCGGCTCCCCGCAGGGAGCCAGCTTCTCCCTCTGCCTGTGTCTCTGCCTCTCTCACGAATAAATAAATAAAATATTTTTTTAAAAAAACTTTATTTATTCGTAAGAGACACAGAGAGAGAGGCAGAGACACAGGCAGAGGGAGAAGCTGGCTCCCTGCGGGGAGCTGGACACGGGACTTCATCCCAGGACCCCGGGATCACAACCTGAGCCAAAGGCAGATGCCCAACTGTTTGAGCCACCCAGGCGTCCCCCAATGGCCACTTTAATGCATGTTCTCTATTAGGGCAATCCCAAGGCAATAACTACAGAGTTCTGTCAAACCTTGATGCATCCCTTGGCTCCCACTGGCTGAGGCACAGACATGGGTTCAGATGACATGGCTGCCCACTGAGTCTAGGCAGTGCTAGAGTTCTTGGTCCTCAGGTAGCCAAAGAACAGGCAGGCTGTGCATCCAAGCTGGGTACTGACCTGACCTTAATTTTGGTTCCTCAGGTGACACCTAGGAGGCTGGCTGTGTCAACTTCTGGCCACCTCTTCTCCCTTCTTTTCCCACACACAGTCCAGCCCCCAATTTCTGTCTGCTTTAAATTATTCTATTAAAATCCTTTCCACTAGTAGAGACTTACCTAAGGAGCACACTGGATGTTCATGTTTTTGTTTTGTTTTTTGCTTTGGACGTTCATACTATAAGAAAGTTCTTTGTAAGCAATTCTAAAAAGGATTTTGGGTTTTCCCCCTTTATTTATTCAACTCCAGTAGAGTTAACATACAGTGTGGCATTAGTTTCAGTTGTACGATATAGCGATTCAACACTTCTGTACATTACTCAGTGCTCATCACAGTAAATGTACTCTTAATCTCCTTCACCTGTTCCCCCATCCCCCCACCCACCTCCTCGCTAGTGACCATCAATGTGTTCTCTAGAGTTAAGAGTCTGATTTGTGTGTGTGTGTGTGTGTGTGTGTGTGTGTGTGTGTGTGTGTGTGTGGCTTGTTTGTTTATTCCTTAAATTCCACATGAGTGAAATCATATGGTATTTGTCTTTCTCTGGCTGATGTACTTTACATTATACTCTCTAGATCCATCCCTGTTGTTGCAAATGGCAAGATTTAATTTTTTTTTTTAGTGGCTGAGTAATATTCCATTGTATATATTCCTTCTTTATTAAAAAGGATTATGTTTTAAAAGAGGAAGCTGTTTTATTTTTTTATTTTTTATTATTTTTATTATTTTTTAAAAGATTTTATTTATTTATTCATGAGAGACACAGAGAAAGGCAGAGACACAGGCAGAGGGAGGAGAAGCAGGCTTCCATCCAAGAGCCCGATGTGAGATTCAATCCACCAACTCCAGAGGCAAAGGCAGATGCTCAACCGCTGAGCCACCCAGGCATCCCAGGAAGCTGTTTTAAAACAAGGACAGGGCACCTGAGTGGCTCAGTGGTTGAGCATCTGCCTTTGGCTCTGGTCATGATCTCAGGGTTCTGGGATTGAGTCCTGCATCAGGCTCCCTGCAGGGAGCTGGCTTTTCCCTCTGCCTATGTCTCTGTCTCTCTCTGTGTCTCTCATGAATAAATAAATAAAATCTTAAAAAAAAAAAAAAAAAAAAGGACAGAAATCTCACCTATCTAGACTATGACTTTCTGTGAACAAAGAGATCCTTCCTAAAAGCAATCTCCTTTTCTTGCCATCTATAGATCCTGGGCATGGTTTCTGCTATTCCGAATCTCCCTATGAGGATGCTTTTGTCAAGGACTCTTCTGAAAGGGTTTTTGTTTTGTTTTTTGTTTTTTTTGTCAGTGGAAACCAGCATTTCAGCTGAAACTTACATGACTTCAAAAACAAAAGCAGTCTTCCTTTCCTTTCGAGTATTCAAAAAATTAAAGAACTTTGTCTTTTAAGATCCTAATTCCTGAGGCAGCCAGGGATAGAATTATCACCACTATTAGAGAAAACCTAGGAAGGACTGTAGAAGACCTAAACTGACAGATCTCATGGGCACTCAATGTAATGACAGAACTGGAAAAGTTTATGGCCAGATGATGCCACTTAATTTATACTATGGGCAGAAATTCACGTTTTCCTGATTTCACCATTATTTTCAAAACAGCCTTGCTGGGCACTTTACCAAAGTATTTTTTTGCTAGTTAAGCCTTTGATATCAAAACCACGAAATTTAATAAAAAATCAAACAAACTTACCTTTTCTACTGCCTTTTCATCAATTAATGGACCTTGAGTAGTTCTCTCCTCAAATCCATTACCCACACGCAGGTTTGTTTTCATTGCCTCAGCAAATTTCTTCACGAAGGAATCATGAATACCCCTTTGCACCAGGAAACGATTTGAGCAAACACAAGTCTAGACAAAACAAAACCAAACAAAATAAACTCACAGACCAGTTTATCAGAAGCTACTGATCCAACCAATAAACATGTGACTGCTACTACCTATGTGAATGTGAAAACACTTCCCAAGGTGGCTCTCATCCTGTGTCCAACCTGCCCTGTTCCTCCCCAAGTGGGTGGCACCCTGAAGATAAACATACTAAGTGCACATTCTTCTCCAACCTCCTCCATAGCTGCCACACCCTGTGGTTAAACATGTAATTAAGTACAAATATCTGTGCAAAAATAAGAAAGCCCCCGACCCAAGTTTTTTCCAATGTGTTAAGTCAAGCCATTATGAAACAAATAGGGAAAGAAAAAAGGAGCATAAAGAACCCCTAACTCGGGGATCCCTGGGTGGCACAGCAGTTTAGCACCTGCCTTTGGCCCAGGGCGCGATCCTGGAGACCTGGGATCGAATCCCACGTCAGGCTCCCGGTGCATGGAGCCTGCTTCTCCCTCTGCCTGTGTCTCTGCCTCTCTCTCTCTCTCTCTCTCTGTGACTATCATAAATAAATTAAAAAAAAAAATTGAAAAAAAAAGAACCCCTAACTCGGGATCCCTGGGTGGCGCAGCGGTTTAGCGCCTGCCTTTGGCCCAGAGCGCGATCCTGGAGACCCAGGATCGAATCCCACGTCAGGCTCCCAGTGCATGGAGCCTGCTTCTCCCTCTGCCTGTGTCTCTGCCTCTCCTTCTGCCTGTGTCTCTGCCTCTCTCTCTGTGTGTGACTATCATAAATAAAAAAAAAAAAAAAAAAAAAAACATTAAAAAAATAACCCCTAACTCCATGAGAGACAGTGATGCTGCAGCAATAGAGCAGGAGCAGGAAGGAAGGCAGTCAAAGGCTGACATATCCATTAGCTTATTAAACTATTCAAGGTTTGGCTGAATCAGATATTTTGAAAATGGACAAGCTTAAATTATTAAAAAGACCCTTATTTTTTTTCTCTAATTAAGCCTAATATATTTTTTTAAAGATGTATTTATTTTAGAGAGAGAGGGCACACATGTGCAAGCAGGGGGAGAGGGAGAGGGAGAAAGAATCCTCAAGCAGACTCCCTGAGTGTGGAGCCCTATAAGGGGCTCAATTCCAGGACCCTGAGCCGAAATCAAGAGCTGGCCACTCAACCAAATGAGCCACCCAGGTGCTGCTAGACATAATATTTTTTAAATTACAAAATATAATCATATTATAGGAAATGCAGTTATCATTGATAGATTTTCTTCTTCTTTTTCTATTGTTAAAGATTTTATTTATTCATGAGAGACATGGAGAGAGAGGCAGAGACATAGGCAGAAGGAGAAGCAGGCTCCTGATGGGGAGCCTGATGCGGGACTCAATCCCAGGTCCCTGGGATTATGACCTGAGCCAAAGGCAGACACTCAACCACTGAGCCATGTAGGTGCCCCTGACAGATTTTCTTTTTGTCTTTTTTCTTAATCATGTATTTTTCTAATAGAAACTATAGATACTAGGTAGGTATAAATTTTGTGTTCTATGTGTTTTATTGGCTTCAAGTAACATATCTCAAAGTTGTAGCTTTGTAAGTGTAACTGAAGCTTATACACCTTGGCATTTTATGTTTCTAAAGAGAAACACAGGTAATTCTGAAACAACCAAGCTTATTTAAGGTTATATGAAAGGGGAAAAATTAATTACCCAAACTATTTGATATACAGAATATTATACAACATTCTACATTTTTTTTCAAAATATAAACTCTCAGGAGTTTTTATTTTGTCTGTGGAATGCACTTAAAACTACTTATTGATGGTACTCTAAGACAAAGTAAGAATTTTTTTGTAAGAAGCCAAGTTCCTGGTAACAGCTTGGAAAGAGCCTGGGAGACAGGACCCTCAGTCCACAGAGTTAGGACTGTGACCCAAGGATCTAGGACGTCAGGTCAACCAGTCTCTCCAGAGTTCCATTTTCTCGACTGGAAAATGTGAGATTTGTATCAGGTCACTCTGAAGGTCATGTCAGGACTGCCTCTGGAGGTGTGAACTCAGGCCATCACTCTCCCGGGTGACAACCTGGTCACCCCCTGGGCACACTGTACCAAGTGCCTATCTGGCTACCTCCATCCCAGGGACAGTGAGACCCAGGCACAGGGTTTTGAGTTCTTCAAGAACTATCTCAACATTTTCCTACCTTCTCTTCCCTCAGACTGTGGGCCTCAGACCCTAGCTGTTTGGGCTATTTTGTGTCTGAGGAGATGATCTTACCTGTTCTGTACAGAAAAGCCCAATGAAGGGAAAACTATGAAAATAAACAGGTCCAAAGAGCAGGAAGAAAAGAACAATTTGATTAAAAAGTATCTGCTGGGGCACCTGGGTGGTTCAGTGGTTGAGCATGGCCTTTGGCTCAGGTCATGATCCTGGGGTTCTGGGATCGAGTCCCACATCAGGCTCCCTGCTCAGCAGGGAGTCTGCTTCTCCCTCTGCCTATGTCTCTGTCTCTCTCTCTGTATCTCTCATAAGCAAGTAAATAAAATCTTTTAAAAAAATACCTGCTGTTCAGAAAATTCCTCATAGCCTGGGATTACACCTTATTTCCCTTTGGACCCTCTGAGCTGAGAATAGTTGCTGGCAAAAAGAGGGCCCTGGCTAACTGTTTGCTGAAAAGAACGATGGGAGGAACCGACAAGTTTCCTTGCAAGAGGTGAGATGGATGGTTAAGAGCTTTGTGAAATACACACACACACACACACACACACACACACCCTGAAAAAACACCGTAGGACTCACCTGTCCAGAGTTCCTAAATTTGGATGCCATGGCCCCTGCTACAGCCTGGTCCACGTTGGCGCTGTCAAATACAATGAATGGGGCATGGCCACCCAGCTCCATGGAAACCCTCTTCACAGAGCCTGCTGCATGGTGCAGCAGTACCTGCAGGCAGAGGACAGACTACGTGAGCACTACACCAGGATCTACCTGGCCTAGTAAACCTTTGTTTTAGATGTTGACCCAGCAGGGAAAAAAGCCAAGAGCACAGTAGTGTAAATGGGATGACAGTTTGCATAAGAACAAGAGGAATAATCATATATATTCATATATGAAGAAGAAACAGGAAGGTTACAAAAAAATAAAAGTCATTACTGATAGAAGAGAGGGAGTCAGGGTCAGGGGGGAGATGAGCCTTCTGAGCATGAGCAAGTTTATACTGTCTTGCTTCTTGAACCATAGAAGCATATTACCTATTAAAAATTGTATGATAATAGGGCTTAAGCATAATATAGGGAAGATAATAAAATCACCCAGAATCCCACAACCCATAGCTTACTACTGATCAAATTTTAAGGTATATTGATCCAGAATTGAGCCACACACAAAGGTTCATATAGATGTACTTTTTTTTTTTTTTTTTAAAGAAAACAGAATGGTAGATTTATACAGTTTTTTAACCTGTTTTATCTTCCCCATTAGCCATGCATCTGGAACATCTTAACACATTCATAACACCTTATACCTTCTTCCTTCAGGGCAACACTGTAACGGGAAGATTCTCTCATGGCAGCACATCTGTTTCTAGAACATTCCTTTAGATGCCTGCATACAGTTCCACTGTATGGCTTTTCCATAAACTTATTTAGTCAGCCCCCATCTGTGGGAAATTTAGGTCTCCAATTCCTTGCTATTCAAAATAACACTGCAACTATTCTCTCAGTATAAATATGTAGAAATAGAATTGCTAGCTCATGCACAATTGTAAAGTTTTCTAAGGAAACAAAAGACCTATTTCTATAAGTACCTTTATACTAAATACAATTTGGGTTCAGTTCTGAGACATCCATTTCAACATCAGTTGTGTGTTTCTGGAACCTTTAATTCTAGATAATGAAAGACCTGTACATTCCAGAACTGAGGCGATACAACAGACAGCTTTCAGCCACTTCACATGCAACAAATCCTGGGTACTCTGGCCACCCCAACTCCTCGGTATCGTCAGAGAGGAGCCTCTGTCATGTCACAGGAAGGGTGAGCAGACATTACTTTATCCAACAGACCTCTTAACACTCTACTGCGAATCTCCCAGAGAGTGATCAAGATGAACTAGAATTTTCGTACTCTATTCAGAGAAAACACCAGAATGACAACTATTTCCTTTGGGAATTAAGTCACGTACCTTTCCAGTAGCTGTTGAGCCAGTAAAGGAAATTTTGGACACTAGAGGATCAGTACAAAGTGCTTCCCCGACTTCCTTGGCCTTCTTCCTAGAGCAGGGAATAACATTGTACACACCTGGAGGAATCCCAGCCTGGTTTGCGAGCTATAGAGAGAAACAGCAAACAGGGGAGCAGCAAATGAGCAAACTGGAAAAACAGAAAAAGGGAAACAGATGTTTTCATTAAAACATAATGGAAAGAAAACTAAGCTCACTTTGGGGACAGAACGGGAATATATTTGGAACTAAAATAAGATCCTTATTCATGCTAAAGTGATATTAAATGTGTTGTCACACATTAAACTATAGCATGACTTTTAATGCCACTTTCTGTTAAAAAAAAAAAAAAAAGAAAAGAAAAGAAAAAAACAAAACAAAACAAAAACCTTGGATTTCTTTCCCGAGAAAAATCAGGGGAGGGTTCAAGAAGCTATAGAAGCTGCAAAGGGAGAGAGTGGCCAGGAGACTCCCAGAGCACCTCCTGTGTGCAGGGCAGCGGGCAGACCTTCCTGCAGGGGACCTCTGCACCCAGTGGAGACAAGCAGGAGGCCTCACAGGGAGATTGTGCCCAGGCCACACGCCAGGGAAGAGAGGAGCCAGCACACAGACCCCTGCTGCCTCGGCCCGAAACCTGCACTCTTCCTGCAGTGACCCTCTTTGGATCAGGCATATCTGGAATTACAATAGCTCTGAATCTCATTAACAATTAACACTGCTTAAATCTGACTGGGGAGGTCTGGGAAGACGGTGGGAATGGCAGTGCTGGACTCTCTCCGAAAACAGAGGCAAAACAGAGTATCAAAGACAACATTTACAAGAGTGGATGTAGTGTCAGCAAAGGACAGCTACATCCTTTTATTTTTATTTTTATTTTATTTTTTTATTGCACCACAGTGCTGACCTAAGGTCTGACTGCCCAGGCATCTGCTTCCAACATGCATCTCGAACAAACACATGGCTGGCCACACCACTGAGATAAGGAGCCAGGCAGCCCTCCCCCTGAAGTTTTAGATAACAGAGAGCTGGGCAACTTGCTTTTTTGCCTGACCAGTGGGTACGGACACACCACTGATAGCTGAGAGCATCGGCACATTCAGAAGCCGCAGAAGGAGGCTGTTTGATGGACGGGGTGCGGAGAACCCCAAGCAGCCCACAGGGCAGGCCAACGTGGAACAGCCCCTGTAAATGCCCAGCACAACAGCAGGTGCAAGCCAGAGACTCTGGAGTGAGGACCAAAGGGCATGGAAGGCCAGCCCCAGGAACCATGTAATAAAGGAGGAGACCACTCAGTTCAAGCATGGAAGGGAATGGAGCCAGGAAATCTCGGAGAGCAAGAAAACAAAAGGTACTCTATGAAGTCAGAGACTCAGGCCTCCTTCTAAAAGTTTAGGAAAACTAACTTCAGGGCAGCCCGGGTGGCTCAGCAGTTTAGTGCCGCCTTTGGCCTAGGGTATGATCCTGGAGACCCGGGATTGAGTCCCACATTGGGCTCCCTGCATGGAGCCTGCTTTTCCCTCTGCCTGTGTCTCTGCCTCTCTCTCTGTGTGTCTCTCACGAATAAATAAATAAAATTAAAGAAAAGAAAAGAAAACTAACTTCATATAAAAATCAAGTAAATGCTCAGAAAAATACCCCCCCACACACACACAAAATCCCATACAACATTATTAAAAGAAAAATAAGAATAAAGAACAGAAAGCATCCTTGTGGACAACAAAAGCATTCCAGGAAGGCATGCCCCTGAAACAGATCAAAGCTGTAACTTACTATGAAGGAAAATAAATTATTAAAAAAAAAATTGTACCAATATACAAAAGAACAACATGAATCAGGATTAGAGAAATTCTGGAAATGAAGTAAGGGAACACAGGAAAGAATTAGAAATACAAGGACAAACTAATTTCAGAAATGAAAAGCAGGGATGCCTGCATGGCTCAGTCGGTTAAGCATCTGCCTCTTGGTTTCGGCTGAGGTCCTGAGATCAAGTCCTGCACCAGACTCCCTCCTCAGCATGGAGTCTGCTTCTCCCTGTCCCTCTGCTCCTACCCCCCACCCCCTGCCACTGCTCTGTCTCTCTGAAATAAATAAATACAATCTTAAAAAAAAAAAAAAGATATGAAAAGCAAACCAAAAGGAATATGAGAACAATGTAATGGATCATACCTTTATGAAAACCAGAAGGTGAAAAAGGTATTTTTAAAGATTAGGAAACGATGAAAGGGATAGGAGAGAGTGATGAAAGAGACTGACCACGTGGATAACAGGAGTTCCTGGAGAAGTAAACCGACCAAGGGTAAAGAACAGATCCTAGAAACTTCCCAGAAAGGAAGCTCTCAAAGCAGACATCAGTTAGGCACAAACGCATAGAAGCCAACATGAAGAGGCCACCGTTGACCAAGAATGGGACGATTGGAGCTTCATGAAAGACAATAACTACAAGGTACTGAAACTCATCAAATACACTAAAATTCATTAGCATGCAATGATACTTAAAAAACAAACGAATTGGTGACCGTCAGCAGAAGGTAGGAATAGGTTATTAATTCGAGAAACTGGTAAATAGAAGGAATCAATCTATGTACCCTGCCTTTTCTACATGAACTTTCTGCTGGTGACCAAATAGCAGATCACGGGAGGGTCTGTGTTACAGAAGTGGTCTAGGGAATAAAGGAAATAGAAATGAAAGACTCTAGGGGATGCCTGGCTGGCTTAGTCTCTAGAGCGTATGACTCTTGATCTCAGGGTTCTGAATTCAAGCTCCATGTTGGGTGTAAAGATGATTTAAAAATAAAGTCTTAAAAAAATTAAAGAAATGAAAGCATTCCAAGATCATGATTTCTGTAACTCCAGACGGGGAGCACTGACCAGCAACCCTGCCAATATCATGACAAGAGACAACTCACTGTATGTGCCTCCTGACAAAAGGATGCAAGGATCCTGAACCCACGTCTGACGAAGTCTGGATGAAGTTTATAGGGGTTTTTAAAACTGTGATCCTGGGCACCCGGGGTGGCTCAGTGGTTTAGCGCCTCCTTCAGCCCAGGGCGTGATCCTAGAGACCTGGGATCGAGTCCCACATCAGGCTCCCTACATGGAGCCTGCTTCTCCCTCTGCCTTTGTCTCTGCCTCTCTCTCTTTCTCTGTCTCTCATGAATAAATAAATAAAATCTTAAAAAAAAAATAAAAATAAAAATGTGATCCTGAGCCTTTCCAATCTCACAGGTATGTGTTTCCAAATAAATTCCATAAGCAGGAAGGGTCTACTGGTCATAAATTGGTACTGGTTCTGAATACTATAATTTGTAGGAAGCACACCACTAACTATATGTAGGCCTAGGGAGTCTAATAATATGCTAACTTACATACATTGTACAGATTTAAGAATTATCTCAAGGAAAACTATTAACAGTTCGTATTTTAAAAAGCCGTCCAGGGATCCCTGGGTGGCGCAGCGGTTTGGCACCTGCCTTTGGCCCAGGGCGCGATCCTGGAGACCCGGGATCGAATCCCACATCGGGCTCCCGGTGCATGGAGCCTGCTTCTCCCTCCGCCTATGTCTCTGCCTCTCTCTCTTTCTCTCTCTGTGACTATCATAAATAAATAAAAAAAAATTAAAAAAATAAAAAATAAAAAAAATAAAAATAAAAAAATAAAAAGCCGTCCATTTGGTTAACGTTTCCATAGTACTATTTGCCTCTGAAATAAGGTGCCGTTGGGGGAAATGCCCTGTAGGAGAGGAGCTTCCAGTCCCTGGGTCTGGAGCCACACCAGGCCCCTAAGAGCCCAGAAAGGCAAACGCAGTAACTGTCGCTGCCTTCTGGAAGCTCCACCAGCTGACCCTGGGGTGAAAGACAGTGGCACAGAGACTCAAAGGAGGAAGAGGTCCCAGCCCAGAAAGGAGGTAACGAGGCCAGCAACTGACACCCACACTCAGCGTGGCTCTCACAGCATGGAAGCCCTCCAACATTTCTGAGTGCCTCCTAGGTCCAGGCACTGTGCCAGGCTTGGGCATACAGCAGTGAACAAAGCAGATGCAAGTGGCCATCTCTGTGGAGCTTACATTCTAATGTAACTGAGACAGCAGGTATGTCAAGTGGCCCTAGTGCTAAGGGAAGAAGAACAAAGCAGAGAAGGGGATCAGGGGCATGGGAGTGAGAGGCTGTGCTTTTCCAACAGGGTGGCCCATGAAGCCTCCCTGAAAAGGTGGCATTTGGGTGTGCCAGGGGAAGAACTTTCTGGAAGAAGACAAGGCAGGTGTAGAGCTGAGTCGGGGTAAGCCTGGTGGGGTGGCAGGGGCCAGAGAGGCCGGAGCAGAGGGGTCTGGGGTTTTGGAGTGACAGGTAAGGTAAGGGCAGAGGGGGATTAGGGTCTGGAGGGTGGCATCTTACAGGGCCTTGGAGGGTACTGTAGGAAGTCTGGACTTTGAGGGACATGAAAGGCCATTGGAGAGTTGTGGGTTGTTTGTTTTGTTTTTTTAAAGATTTTCTAAAAATAAATAAATAAAGATTTTCTCAGAAAGCGCACAGGCGGGGGGGGGGAGGGGCAGAGGTAGAGAGAGAAGCAGACTCCCTGCTGAGCAGGGAGCCTCACAAGGGAGGAGATCCCAGGACCCTGGGATCATGTCCTGAGCTGAAGGCAGACACTTAACCGACTGAGCCACCCAGGCGCTCCCTCACTGGAGAGTTTTAAACAGAAGAATGGCGAGATCTTCCTGAATGTTGATTGAACTGGAGAAAGGAGAGGTAAATAAGAGGTTCCCTACATGTGAGAGATGCCCACACTTTAGTTGTATGCCTGCCTAATTAATAAAACTGATGGACAGATACTATTTTTAGGGCAGCCAAAAACACATATTGTCTACAAATGTCAGAAAATCCCCCATTCACTGTTTTTTCTAAACATCTAACTTAGGGGTGCCTGGGTGGCTCTGTCAGTTAAGTGTCTGACTCTTGATCTCAGCTCAGGTTTTGATCTCAGGGTTGTGACTTCAAGCCTCACATAGGGCTTCACACTGAGTGTGGAGCCTACTTAAAAAAATAAAATAAAGGGACACCTGGGTGGCTCAGCGGTTGAGTGTCTGCCTTCAGCTCGGGGTGTGATTCTAGAGTCCTAGGATTGAGTCCCACATTGGGCTCCCCGTAGGGAGCCTGCTTCTCCCTCTGCCTATGTCTCTGCCTCTCTCTCTCTCTCATGAATAAATAAAATCTTTAAAATAAATAAATAAACAAAACAAACAAACTGACTTAAAATAATTCCTAGTAAATTAAAACACCATCCAGGGTGAGGTGTAGCCAAAGAAGGAGGCTTCAAATCTGCTTCTTTCTGCCCTGAATAAATAATCCTCACTTGGCTTTGTCAGCTCTGCACACACAGGGGTGGGGGGATACTCACCTCGGCCAGGGCCAGGGCAGAGAAGGGCGTGTGTTCAGCAGGTTTCACCACGACGGTGCAGCCAGCTGCCAGGGCGGCCCCCACCTTCCGGGTGATCATGGCACTGGGGAAATTCCACTGGGGTCAGAGAGCACAGAAAGTATGAGAGAGGGCAGGCTGCCCCACAGTGCACAAGAAGGCAAGTCAGGAAGTCATTCAACAAATTCCATTGCATAAACGGACTCTCATAAAGTAGTGCTCCAGCTCCTGCTCAGGTGAGCTCAGAACACCTGACACCTGTCAACTCCAGGGGCCCTGCAGACAAAGGCTCGTAAAGACAGGAAACCTTTCCAGAATTTAAAACAGTACAAGACTGTCCACTCCAGGACTTGGCAAACTTTGTAAGGGGCCCGATTGTAAATATTTGGGTTTTTAGGGATGTACAATTTGTCAAAACCACTCCCTGGTTCTAAAGTGCAGGCAGCCACAGACTGTATGTATCGGAACGGGCATGGCTGTGTCCCAGTAAAACTTTATTTACAAATACCGGCAGCAGGCTGGATTGGCCCTGAAAGCCATAGTTTGCTGGCCCTTTGGGAGAAAACATTAGTAAAGGTAATTTTGGAAATGGCAGATGATTACTTCCTTCTATTTACAGATAGACACGTGTAGGTATCTCCATATCTATATTAACAGTTTTTATTTTGACAAATACTTGCAGAGTGCTTCTTCTGTGTGAGGCACTACTCTCAAGCACTTTTAAATTAAATTATAATTAATTAAGTCCTCATCCTGAGCCATTGAGGTATTATTAGACTGTGGAATAATGAGGACATTATTTTGGGGAAGCTGAGAGCAGCTCAGTAACTTGCCTGAGCTTATGCAACTAGTGAACAGTGAGCTTCAAGTCGCACCCAGTCAGTCAAGGCTAAGGGGGTGTCTGTCTGTAACTGTGCCGAGCCAGGACAGAACAGCAGTCTCAAGACCAGCTGGCACTGTAGAGGACTTGACAGGGGACCTCACAGATGGGCTCATAAAAGGCGGGTCACCAAGAGAGAGCATGCCCCACAAGCATGCTGCAGCTCCACCCAGTCAGACACAATATTGTATTTGAAAACCGTTTCACCTCCAGAACCTGGCCCAGTGCCTGCTGGTAGGCACGCTAATGCTTTGCTGTTGATGATAATCATAAATTAAGCATAAAATTTTCCCCAAACCACAGCACATTAAATGCGTCATATCTTAAGTCTTAAAAAAAAAAAAAAGATCATTTCCAATGGGCCAGGCACTGCCTAGAAGCAGCAGCTTTAATGCCACGTCAGAGCAGCCCCTGGGTCCTGCTGTGGGTCATCCCACCGCTGCAGGCAACAGGACACAGGCGTTCACACTCCCACCTGCACCTGGCTATCACAGAGGACCAGGAAACAGTCCTCTGCAGGCAGCAAAGGAATCAGGAAAGAAGACAGGTGCCAGAGCCAGTGGGGGAAGCACGCCTCTTCACAAGAAAGAATGAGCTGTCATTCTTGTCCCAATCCCTGCTCCACCTCCTACCCCAGGGCCTCGCCTGTCCTGCCAGTGCACGCACCGGGGTGATGACTGCGGCCACCCCAAGGGGCTGCTTGAGGACCAGGGCCCGCTTTTCTTTGGCGGGGGTGTAGATGACGTCTCCGTAGATGCGGCGAGCTTCTTCAGAAAACCACTCTAGGAAGAGGGCGGAATAGACGATCTCCCCCTGCGCCTCCTTCAGCGGCTTCCCCTAAATGGAGTCAGAAAAGGACAGTGTGCTGCCTTCTAACAACAAAAGCATGACTCTGCACATCGCAGTTCTCCAGGCTGCACGCACAGCAGACGAGTCTCTCATTACAAAACCCCAAGGTTGTTGAGAAACTCGCGACCCCGGCGGGAGTCTTAGAAAGCAGACTGGCAGGTGGTGACAAAAACAAGCGGGCCGCCACCCACACCGCAATCTTGTCTGGATCCCCGACAGCGAGAAGGGTGGCGTCACACTTGTTTCTCCTTCTGACATCTTCTCATCTTTCCTGCTGTAGTCATTATTACAGTTACGGAGCAACCACCGGCACGTTTTAATCGTACAAAAACGAGAAAAAAATCACAATCACAGAGAAAACATTTGGCATGGTGGGAAAGCATTACTTAGAGTTCCACTCAAAGTCTCTGTCTCCAGTAGTAGTAGTATTACCATTTCCCCACCCCCTGCCCACCTCCCCTCTGGCAACACCAGTTTGTTTTCCGGATATAAGAGTCTGCCTCTTTTTGTCTTTTTCTTTTTGTTTTATTTCTTAAATTCCAGATAGGAGTGAAATCATATGACACCTGTCTTCCTCAGGATGACTTATGTCACTTGGTATAATACCATCTAGCTCCATCCATGTTTTTCGTACATTAGTCAGAGGTAGAACATACAAACTGTTTAAGCAAAATGAGGGCCTGGCTTCACTAGACACAGCTGGTGCCTGGCACAATGATTGGTTGATATCTGATCATTAGGCAAGGAATTGCCTTTTTTTTTTTTTTTTGTGGCTGCAGATCAGCCCTGACATCAGCCCTAGTCTTCTGAGCTAGAGCCTGAGCACTCCGGACAGTTTCTTAGGGAAGCAGGTTAGCACCCCGGACTTACACTTTCAGCTGTGATTATCTTGGCAAGGTCATCCTTATTTTGCATCATTAAGTCATACCATTTCCGAAGCAGCGAACTCCTCTCCTGGGAAGGAAATAAAAACAGCAAAATAAATACAAAATAATCTTCCGTGTGTTCAGGTGGTTGCTGCATGGTCTCTCACTCAGGGAGACACACACTGACCTTTCTTCTTCCTAACTGAGGCATAAAAGACCTTTCTTTGATAAGCAATAAGGAAGATTCCATTCCAAGTTGCATCTAAAGGGGTGTCTTGAGTCATAAGTGGTAAAAGAGAAACGGAGACTTCTGTCAAAGAGTGCAAAGATGGATTATCCCAGCACACACAGCTAGCTACAGATCCTTGGTCACCGTGTACACCAGCAGGCAGGGATCCAGGACCACAGGCCAGTGCTTACTCTGGGCGAGAGAGGAAAGACTCAGCTCTAGGGGGCCTGGCCTGGAGGAATAAATCAAAGATCTGAGCGCACACACACACACACACACACACACACACACACACAAGATCTGAGCACGTGGCCTGCCTCACACAAAGCCCACGCTTCGGCTGAGAGAGAATGAGAGAACACGGAACAGTGTGAGAAGCACAGGAATGCAAAGTAGATCCCACTTGCTGGCAGAAAACACAAGGTCCCGGCCAAACATCAGGAACCAGGGTTGGGGGCAACAGGCGGCCCTCAGGAGGCACGCCCCGTGTTAGGGGTTAATGGTGTTCAAAACAGACATGCTGCTATTCCAACCCTCAGAACCACAGAAGGTGGCACTATTTGGAGATAGGGTCTTTACAGGCAACCAAGTTAGCATGAAGTTCCATTTTTAATAAATTTAAAAGTTTTGAAGTTTTGTTAACTAAAATTAGGGTGTGCCCTACTCCAACATATAAAGGAGGGATCCTTGTAAAAAGAGGGACCTTAGACACAGAAACAGGAATGCACAGAGGGAAGATGATGGGAGCAGGGGACACAGGGAAAAGACAGCCAACTACAAGTCAAGGACAGAGGTCTGGGGCAGATCCGTCCCTCGGAACCCCCAGAAGGAACCAGCCCTAGACTTTGGACTTTGAGCCTGCAGAACCGAGACATTGTGTTTCAGTTGTTTAAACCATCAGATTTGTGGTACTTTGTTATAGCAGCCCCAGGAAACTCCTGCGGTCTTTGTGAGGAACCATGTGTGTGGGACTCCCATAGGGAGGCTTGGGGTGCATGGGGTCCCATGGGACTCAAGGCCCACCTGAGCAGAGACACATGGTGGATGGTGGACTCTGAGCCTCTCAGCTGGGACGCAGATGAAACCTCTGCCTCAGAGAGCCACCGAAAGGACTAGGTAAAGCACCCATAAAGCACCCAGTACAGTACTCAGCTGTGGCAGGCACCCTAATGGCCCTCAGAGACATCTTCATCCTAATCCCTGCAGCTTGTGAATTTGTTCCCTTACCTGGCAAAAGGGATTTTACAGATGTGATTACGTTAAAGATCTTGAGCTGAGAAGGTGATCCTGAACCATCCAGTGGGCCCACTGTAATCACAGAGATCACTATATGAGGGAGGCAGGTGGGTCAGAGTCAGAGAAGGTACCAGCAGCAGAGGTTGGAGTGATGAGGGCGGCCTCTAGAAACTGGGACAGGGGTCCCTAGGGTTTCCAGAAGGTACACAGCACTGCCAGCACATTTTGGACTTCTGACTGCCAGAACAGTAAGAGAATGAATTCGTGTTGTCACGTTGTTTTACGTCACTAAATTTGTGTTAATTTGTTACAGCAGCTGTCAGTAACTAATACATTAGCTTATCAAGCTTGTAAATATCCATTTTCTCTGAGATCTTCTGGGAGTTCACAAGGTGGGAAACAGGGGGTCCTCAAACACGAACAAGAAAAATGTGAGGCAACACAAAAAAATGTTGACGGGAAGGGTGAGGCGAGGCCTATGGGCCCACGCTGCAGCTCAGAGAAGGGAGGACGGCGTAAGGCTGTGTGCTCTGATGGGCCCAATGGCGGGAGCAACAGGTGAGCTAGACCACAGGAGCTGGGGGGTGGGGGGAGGCAGGGAAGGGAGCAGGGAGGACAGCCAGGCTTGGGGTCAAGAGGGGTGGGCCCGAGCTGCTCTACAAGTGGCACCAGAGCCCGCCTCTCCTCGCTCACAGGTGGACCTGGCTTCCTTGGGAAAGCTCAGCCCACCGCTTACTCAGCAAGACTCTCCAAATCCTTCCAACAAGGAAGGTTCTACTGAGAAGGCTCCAGCTCCTGCAGGACAAACTGATGCACATTAATTTTCCAGGGCGCTGATGTGAGGTGTGACGTGAACACCAGGTGACAGTGTCCGTGAGCAGTCCTGGCAGCACCAGCCCTCCAAACCCCTGGAGCAGAGACCGGGCTGGAGAGCTTCCTGGACAACCTGTAACACCCGCAGTTCCTCATCCCCTCATCCCCTCCCCGGGGGGCCTGCTGGTTGCTCCTTCCTTCCCGTGGCTATGGCCTAAAGCCCTGGGGGGTCCTGGCTGGCCCCTCCTCCTCTCACACGCTAACATCCCGGGGGCCTCCAGTTGACTCCTCCTGCGGAGCACCCTGCTTCAAGCAGCCGCCCTGTGAGCTCCGTCCCTGCCAGCGCCCTCCAGGGGCCTCTGCCCTGCCCCCCCCCCCCCCGCAGATGCTCCATGTGTGGCCAGAGTGCCCTTTCCAGATGCAGGCCTGACCACAGCTCTGCTTGGAACCCGGGAAGGGCGCCCTACCTCCCTCGGCGTAAAACCCACGTCTACACCTGCCCCTGGATCCAGCTTGTCCTCCGGTTACTACTACCGGCCTCCCGATCCTCCCTGCTGCTCTACAAACGGGTCAGGCGTGCTCCTGATTCACGAATCTTGCTCCAGCTGACTTCCCTCTTCCCTTCATCTCTGCAGCTCCCGCCCTAATGAGGCTACCCTGTGTGCCGGGGGGCCCCACCCCACTCACAGGTTCACGTCCTAACCCCCAGGATCTCCCAACAGGGTCTTGAAAGAGGCTATCGGGGTTAGCCGAATAGGGTCCCTGATGGGGGTCTTCATCCAATACGCCTGGTGTCCTTACAAGGAGAGGTGGGGGCATGGAAGGGGCACGGAAGGTCGAGCGCGAAGGCCATGGAAAGCCCAGGAGACCTTAGGGCACGGCAGGCTCCCCAGCCGGGCAGGGCCCTGGAGGACGCCGGGGTCCCCAGCAGCCGTCCTGTCCGCTGGAGGCTGGGGCGGCCGGGGGGGGGGGGGGGGGGTCGCGCTCGCAGGTCCCTCGGGGCCGGGCCCCTCCCCGCTCCCCGTGCCCTGGGGTGACCGCGCGGGGGGGGGGGGCGCGCTCGCAGGTCCCTCGGGGCCGGGCCCCTCCCCGCTCCCCGTGCCCTGGGGTGACCGCGCGGGGGGGGGTGCAGGGGCCGCGCTCCAAAGTCCCCGTGGGTCGCCTCTGCTCCGGCGTCCACGACCGTGTGCCCCGCAGGCCGAGGCGCAGCCCCCGCTTTCCGCTCGCGGCGTCCCGGGCCCCGAGCGCGCTCACCTTGGCCGCGGCGCCCCTCCAGCCGCGGAAGGCCTCGTGGGCGGCGCGCACCGCGGCTCGGGCCTCGCGCACCCCGCAGTCGGCCACCAGGCCCAGCTCGGCGCCGCTGGCCGGGTCGTGCACCGGGAAGGCGGCGGCGGCCGGGAGCCAGCGGCCGCCCACGAAGCCGTCGGTGCGGAGCAGCGCGGCGCACAGGCCGGCCGGGCCCCCGGCACAGCGGCGGGGCTGCGCGGGGCGGCGGGGGCGCGGGGCTCGGCCCGGGAGCCGCAGCCAGGTCGCCATGGCCCCGGCGGACGCGGCGGGAAGCGGGAGGGCGGGCGAGCGCGCGCCCGAGCGCCCCGGGCTGGCGGCGGGAGGAGAGAGGCGGCGGCGGGGCCGCGGCGGGCGGAGCAGCGCCCTCTCGTGCGCCCGCGGGGTGCGCCTCCGCCCCGCCCCCCGCCTCCCCCGCGGTCCCCCCGAACCTGTGTCGCCGCCGCTCGGCGCGGGCCCCGGGCTGAGGGTCTCCCGCGGGGGGAGCGCGGCCCCGCCCTCCGCGGCCCGGGTGTCCCCCGGGGTGTGCGTCCCCCGAGCAGGGCCCCTGGTGTGCATGTAGCAGGGCCCAGGCCCCCCCGGCCCCAAACTCAGCCTGCCACCTGCCGACAGGCTCCGTGACCTTGGACGCGTTCCTTAGCCTCCCTCCTCTCCCTCTTCCGCAGAAGGTTCTGGGGTGTTGTGAGAGACCCCGTATTTAATTGCTTAGCAGAGTTGCGAGGTGAAATTGAGCACGAGGTTCAAAGAGTAACTGCCCCAGGACAAGCCACTAGTAAAGGGGAAGTGAGGCCTCTACCAGTCAATGGGACCCCTTGTGAGAATCGAATCCACTGAGTTAAAACGACCAGCAGACATTAGCCTGAAAATCTGGAAGCAGGAAGGTAAGCCTCGGCTCTAACGAGGATGCAAAGATCTATTTCGCAGGGCTCTTTGGGATTTGCGGGTTGCAGTGAAGACCATTTCTGTGCTCATTTAGCATTACTAGTCTCAGCACGTCTCTGCTTCTCCGTTCCTTCTGAGTTGAGTCTCTTGCTGTATTTTTTTTATTTTTTTTTTTCCCCCGGAGCCTGCGGGCCTTCCACTTTCTCTAGGACCCTGGGTTCTTATTTGCAAAATGCCGAGGCAGTAACTTTAAATTTTGCCTTTGTTTTTTTGCTGAGTGGGTCGCATCTAGCAGAATTGGGAACAGCGGAGTTTGTGTGTGTGTGTTCGTTATTTTCTTCTGTATTCTATTCAAGGAATTGGAGGGGGGAGAGAGGAGGTCCTGGAGGGAGGCTGCTGCCCTATAGGTGTCACTTGGGGGCGCAGGACCTGGCGTATTTCCACCTGCTGCCTGCAGAGGGCGCCCTACTGTTGAGACACTGTGGCTGCTTCTGTTGATCCAAAATCAATGGGCTTATCTTCCTAAGGTTCTGTTTCAAACGGTGCCCTCTCCCTTTTTGAGCTAACTTCCCCAATAAGCACACTGTCTAGGGCCCATAGTACTTTTAAGGGCATACAAAACTTTTTAGTTCCTTTTAAAAATCAGAAAAAAGAGAACTTTTAAGTTTGATTATAAATATATTAATACTTAGACCATTGGAGATGTAAAATTTGATGACTTCTTTTTATCTCTATGGAAGAAGGGGACCTAACAAAAGCAAAAGTGCCTAAGGCCTAGGAAATTCATGATGTTGGCCTCCCCTTCTGTCTGTCTTGTGCCCCTGCAAGACCCCTTTCAGAATGAGACAATCCCCCCTGATTCCTGTCTTGCTCCTAGGCTGCCCCATGGCTCCCAGGAGCCTGGCTGGGTGCGATCGCACACCAGAGCCTATGAGGACAAGACTATCGGTGCCTGGGACCTTTTTTCTTCACCTGGCCTCGTCTGGGCACTTCCGCCTCTACTCCCACCATTCTCCATCTGCTCCCCCACTTGCAGTAAGGAGGAGATTAGAACTATGTTTACAAAACACCCAGTTAGCCAGACAAAGCACATTAGTTCATGGCCTCTGGCCTAAAAGCAGCCAGGAGAGCTGGGCCCAATGCCCTCAGGGCTGGGGGAGAGCTGTCGGATCCTTTTCCTTGAGGCTTGCAGGTGGCTAAACTAAGGTTACAGAGGAAACTTGGCAGACACCTAATCTTCCCATCTTCTAATCTCTTCCATTTGCTCACCTGAGCGTGAGTACGGTTTCCTCCCACTCTTTCAGGATCTCCTTTCTTGCTTTTCATGTATAATAATAATTTCTACATTATAATCACTACCATTTCCATGAAGAGCTTCACCGAATTTTTCCCACGGATTAAGTGCAATAGACTAGATATTTCTTGACAGGTGTATTCTGAACCTAGCATTTTCTGAATCCTTGTTTCTTGGTCTTAAATCTGTTCCATGTCTCCCGCCCCCAGTGGAATCGGCATCTTTGCTTGCGGTGCAGGAATCTGACCATGCAACAGGCTCGAGATAAGCCCCGTAAGAACAGCCAGAAGCAGAGCGGCCAGGAGTGGTTGCTCTTGTGTAATCCCATGCAAGTGTCAGTATCTGTTGCCAAATACTGAAAGAGAAGTCGATGCCAGCTGATCGTCATAAAAGCTTTCCCAGCACTTGTGGCTTTGGAGGCCAAGGACACAGGGCACCCTGATACATAATGTGCAAAGGATGCCCAGGAGATCAGCCCCTGTGAGCTGAGGTGGTTCAGCATGTTGACTCTCAATATAGACAGGTGAGTCTCTCTCTCTCTCTCTGTCTTTTTTAAAGAAACCAAAGAATATTTGGAGACAGCTTTGCTAGTGTCACCATACAAATTTCATGTTAAAAAGAAATCTGGAGGACACCTGCATCAGAAAGTGGCAATGCTTCTACCTCAAGGCATTCAGATTTTGGTTGATGGCTTTTATTTTTTTCTCCCTCTCTCCCAGGGGTTTGTTTGCTGTTCTGGTGAAGTTAAACAGTAGTTAAACAGCTTACTGGGAAGTGTTATTATTTTGAAATGAGGCTTGGTTTCCCATGTCAGTGATCTGCTTAGAGGGAAAGCAGTGGGTCTGGGCCTGGGTGGCAGGCCTGCTGCCACAGCTCTGAGTGCTTCATGTCTCTGAGGAGCAGCGAGTAACAAGGCATGTCCGTTTGCAGGTTCTGGCCTGGCCTGCTGATCACGCTGGGCTCCCTCTGCCCGGGAGGATCACCATGCGGCATCTCCACGCACATAGAGATAGGTAAGTGCCTGCACCTTGCCGTGGTACTAAGGATACCGAGTCCGCCGAAAGGCGTTAAGGAAGAGATGTGAAGTCGGGCCCAAGTACAGACGACAAGTCCCCTGACGGCAGCGAGCAGCCAGGCAGTGGAGAGTCAGGTGGGTTCCTCCAGTCAGTAGAGGGATAGGCAGGAGGCGAGGGAGGGATGCGAGCTTGATGAGGGCAAACAGTGAGGAGCTGGATAACCTAGTGGTTGCCAGGAAACAGAATTGATAGAATGGAAGAGGAGGAAGGATGGGTGGAACTTGGTAGGGGCGAGGAATGTGTTTTTGTTGGTTTATATTTCCAAATATGTTGTACAGGGCCACTCATGGTCACGGGAGTGGGTCCCCTGAGTCAAGTGGCTGGCTTCAGGGAGGAGCCCAGGATGATGACAGGAGCTGGGGAGGACAGGCTACGGGGAGCCGGTATCCATGAGCTTGGGGGTAATAGCAGAGTATCAGGTACAGGTACATGGTAGGCTTGGTTCTTGCATGAGGTATATTTGTAATATTTCTTTAACTGATGGAAAATGTAAACCAATTTGGAATGTACTCAGATAGGATTATATTCTGTAACAATTTTTGGATTGATTGAAATCAATCAATTGATTGATTGATTTGAAAACATACTTGATATCTGGGTTTTCTTTCAGATAGAAACAATAAGAATATTTTATAGTTAGGCCACTAGCCTGAAGGTACAAATCAAAACAAGATGACAAATAAAGTGTGAAAACTTATCAGTGCAAGATAGACCAAGGCATTGAGTGCTGGTGAATGAGAACCTATGATCCCAGAATTTTGCCTTCTGAAAGGGCACAAGAAGTCCCTGAGCCCCGACCCTATATTTCACGTACAGGAATTCACCTGGAGCATCTCACAGTGAGCTCATTAGTGTGCTGGCCTAGGATTGCATGTCCTGACAGCCGGTCCAGTGTTCTTTCCAAGCACATTTATTGCTAACAGGGAGTCAGGAAATAATAGAAAAGAGCATTAGACTGAGGTTCTGATATCAGCTCTGCTGTAAACTAAGGATGTGACTCAGAGCGGTTCATTTTCTCTGTGTTCCTCTTCTGTGAAATAAGGAGGCCGAACTTCTCAGTGAATTTGAGAATATTCTCCAAGTGTAAGTTCTTTGAAATTGAAATTGCTAAAACTATAAGTGGGATGAAAAAGAATAAGTAAACAGAAATATTCAAGAATAAGTATATAAATGGAATAGTTTAAATCCTTAGAGTTTAAACACAGATGAAATATGAAATTTCAATAAAATCAGATAACTGCGTACCTTTATTCAGTAGGTGCCAAAGATCCTGATAGATTAATATACCCTAAACTTATATTGAGTGAAATAATATAAAACTTTATTTCCATGAACATAATTGAAGATCACTCCTAACTTGGACAGATTTTGAGGAGTTTTATGTAAAAGACAAAACTCCAACATTTAATTATTTAGAGGATTTTATAAATATTTTGGTCCATGTTTTCACTTCTATGTAAAGCCCGTGTGGAAGGCTGACATTTGTGTGAGTTAATTAGAATTGGCCTTGTTCAGTGGTTTGAGCTGTAAATCACAGGTTATTGACATGGGTTGCGAACTTGTATCTTAGAGAATTATGCTTATGTTGTGGCTATATTTTTGTATGAATTACAAAATTGGATGTGATTCACAATAGAAGTAAGGTATCATCTTTGAATGTGACTTCACAAGGCATGTTCGCCTTACAGATTCTAGGAAGATTCAGGGTGTGGATGTGTGTGTCTGTGTGTCGGCCTGTGGGTGGAGCAGGTGACTTGGGAATTTTTTTTTTTTTTTTTGTCCATGTAATGTGGCTCAGCTGGTGAAAAACATTCGAGAGTAATTGATTCAGTCCATAGTTTTGGCTGTGTATCATATTTCCTGCTTAGGTTCATTTATCTCTGTCAGTTGTTGAGGCAAAATAAGATGATGACACCTGTTTACTGAGCTACTACTGTGTATCAGCCACTGCGCTTGTCACATCACATTTATTTTGTGTGACTCTTTCGACAAACCTGTAAGGTGGGAATTATTTACTTGATTTCACTTAGAGGGGAAGTGAGATCTAGCTTAGTAGGGCCATGGGGCCAGCTAAGCAGAAACTTCAAATCACCATGCAAATTTGATTTGTATTTTAGCAATCTAAATATTGTATGAATCTTATCTTAATGTCTAATGAAAATTACTAGTGGATTACTAGTAGTTAATTACTAGTGATTATACACTTAATTTTCATTTCCCACTTCCTTGACAGTCACAATGACAAATTACATTTTCCTTTTATTTTATTTTTTAATTCAATTTTAAAAAATATTTTTATTTATTTATTAGAGCAAGCAAGCAGGAACAGGGGAGGGAGAGGCAGACTCTCTGCTGAGCAGGGAGCCAGATGCAGGACTTGATCCGATCCCAGGACCCTGAGATCATGACCTGAGCCCAAGGCAGATGCTTAACCCACTGAGCTGCCTAGGCATCCCTTATTTTATTTTTAAAAAAGATTTATTTATCTGAGAGAGAGAGAGAGGAGGGGCAGAGGGAGAGGGGGAGAGAATCCTAGGCAGACTCCACTCTGATCAGGAAGCCCGAGGCAGGACTCAATTCCAGGACTCTGAGATCATGACCTGAGCTGAAACCAAGAGTTGAATGCCCAACTGACTGCACCACCCAGGTGCCCTCATTTTCCTTTTAAAATATTTTGAATAAGTTCTGTTTTCAGTTCCAGTTGAATTTAATTGATTTATATATCTCTCTCAGGACACAGAGCTCTTGAGTTTCTCCACCTTCAGGATGGGAGTGTTAACTACAAGAAGGTATAAAGTTTAATTTTTCTCTTATTCCTTGTGTATTAACTCTCTTCTGTAGTTGCCAAAATAAAGGTTCTAACAGATATTTAGGCAATAATTTTAAGAGTCATTTTTGTCTTCATAAAACATTAATATTTGGGGTTATAAAAGTGTATGTCCCCTCTTCAACATTATATATGTATAATACACGTACATATTATATATTTTATAATATATTGTATGTTATAATATACATACATTATGTAATATAATATATGCTATGTTTTATATATAAAATATACTACTTGAACTACTTGAATATATATAAAAATATTTGAATATATATAAAATATTATAGATATGATGTACTTGAACTACTTAAACATATATGTATGTTATATCTAAAATACTTGAACAAATATATCCTCCACCCCTACCTTCCCTTTGGAAACCACCAGTTTCTTCTCTGTATTTAGGAATCTATTGTTCATTTATTTCTAAGATTCCACATATAAGTGAAATCCTGTGCTATTTGTCTTTCTCTGACTTGACTCATTTATCATAATACTTCTAGGTCCATCCACTTGTCACAAATGGCAAGATTTTATTCTTTTTTATGCCTGAGTAATATTCCTCTGTGTGTATAATCACATCTCCTTTATTCATTCCTCACCTATGGACACCAGGGCTACTTCTATAGTTTGGCTGTTGTAAATAATGCTGCAATAAAGATAGGGTGCATAGATCTTTTTTAATTAGTGTTTTTGCTTTCTTGGATAAATACCCAGCAGTGGAATTACTGGATCATGTGGTATTTCTATTTATAATTTTTGAAGAGCCTCCATGCTGTTTTCCACAGTGGCTGTAGCAATTTACATTCCCACCCATGAGGCAAGAGCGTTCCTTTTTCTGTATACATCCTCACCAATACTTATATCTTGTGTTTTTGATACTAGCTATTTGACAGGTGTAAGGTGATAATCTCATTGTGGTTTTGATTTGCATTTCCCCAATGATTAGCGATGTTGAGCATTTTTTCATATGTGTACTAGTCATCTATTTTCTTTGGGAAAATGTCTATTCAAGTCCTCTGCCTATTTCTTAAGGGAATTATTCAGGGTTATTTATTTATTTATTTGTGTGTGTGTGTGTGTGTGTGTGTGTGTGTGTTCAGTTGTGGAAGTTCTTTATATAGTTTGGATATATTAAACTTTTATTTGGGTGTATCATTTGAAAATATCTTATTCCATTCAGTAAGTCACTGTTGTTTTGTTGAGTTCTTTTGTTTGTTTCTTGTCTTTTTTTCCTGTGCAAAATTGTTTTATTTTGGTGCAGTCCCAGTAGTTTATTTTTCTTTTTTTCCTTTGCCTCAGGAGACCTGTCTGTAAATATGTTGTGAAGGCCAATGTCCAAGAGATGACTACCTATCTTTTCTTCTAGAATTTTTATGGTTTCTGGTCTCACATTTAGGTCTTTATTTTTGTGTATGGTGTAAGAAAGTGGCCCAGTCTCATTCTTCCACATGTTGCTGTCCAGTTTTCCCAACATAATTTGTTGAAGACACTTGTTTTTCTCATTGTATGTTATGACTCTTTTGTCATACATTACTTGACCATATAAATAAGGTACCATACATTTTAATTACTATAGCTTCATTGTATTTCTTGAAATCTGGAATAGTGATACCTCCAGTTCTTCTTTCTCAAGATTTCTTTGGCTATTTGGGGTCTTTTGTAGTTCTTTTTTTTTAAAGTTTTTTTTTTATTTTTATTTATTTATGATAGTCACACAGAGAGAGAGAGAGGCAGAGACATAGGCAGAGGGAGAAGCAGGCTCCATGCACCGGGAGCCCGACGTGGGATTCGATCCCGGGTCTCCAGGATCGCGCCCTGGGCCAAAGGCAGGCGCTAAACCGCTGCGCCACCCAGGGTTCCCGTCTTTTGTAGTTCTATATAAACTTTAGGATTGTTTAGTTATGTGAAAAATGCCATTGGCATTTTTTAAAAAGATTTTATTTATTCATGAGAGACACAGAGAGAGGTAGAGACATAGACAGAGGGAGAAGCAGGCTCCTCGCAAGGGAGCCTGATGCAGGACTCGATCCATGGACCCAGATCACACCCTGAGCCAAAGGCAGATGCTCAACAGCTGAGCCACCCAGGCATCCCGCCATTGGTATTTTGATAGGGACTGCATTTAATCTGTAGATTGCTTTGGGTAATATGGCCATTTTAACAATATTAATCCTTCCGTCCATGAGCATGGAATATCTTTCCATTTGTTTGTGTCTTCAACTTCTTTCATCACTGTCTTATAGTTTTTATAGTATAGGTCTTTCACTTCCTTGGTTAAATTTATTCCTAGATATTTTATTCTTTTTTGGTATAATTATAAATGAGATTGTTTTCTTAATTTTTCTTTGTGCTACTTAATTATTAGCATATAGAAACACCACAGATTTCTGCATATTAATTTTGTATCCTGCGACTTTACTGAATTCCTTTATCCTGATAGTTTGTGTGTGTGTGTGTGTGTGTGTGTGTGTGTGTGTGTGTTTGTTTTTTAGTAGTCTTTGGGGTTTTCTATGTATACTATCATGTCATCTACAGATAGTGACAGGTTTACTTCTTGTCATTTTGGATGCTTTTATTTCTTGTCTGATAGCTGCAGCTAGGACTTCCAATTCTCTGTTGAATAAAAGTGGTGAGAATGGACATTCTTGTCTTATTCCTGATGTTAGGGGAAAAGCCCTCAGTTTTTCCCCATTGAGTATGATGTTGGCTGTGGGTTTTTTTTTTTTTTTTTTTTTCAAAGAAGGCCTTTATCATGTTGAGGTATGCTCCTCAAAATCCACTTTGTTGAGTTTTTATCATAAATGTTATATTTTGTCAAATCCTTTTTCTGGATCTCTCGAGATGATATGGTTTTTATCCTTCTTATTAATGTAATATATCACATTGATTTGAGAGTATTGAACCAGTCTTGCATCCCAGGAATAAATCCCACTTGATCATGGTGAATAGTCCTTTTAACTTACTGTTGGATTTGGTTTGGTAATGCATTGAGGATTTTGCATCTGTGTTCATCAGGGATATTGGCCTCTTTTTCAGTGGTGTTTTTGTCTGGCTTTGGAATCTGGGTAAATCTGGCCTTGTAGAATGGATTTGGAAGTTTTCCTTCCTCTTCTATTTTTTGAAATAGTTTGAGAATAGGTACTAACTCTTCTTTAAATGTTTGGTAGAGTTCACCAGTGATGCCTTCTAGTCCTGGACTTTTGTTTGGGAGTTTTTTGATTAAAGGTTCAATTTTATTACTAATAACAAATTTTCTATTTCTTATTCATTCAGTTTTGGCAGGTTGTGTGTTTCTTCTAAGTTCTCCAATTTGTTATATAATTTTTCAGAGTATCCTTTCATAATTCTTTGCATTGTGCTGTTGGTTGTTATTTCTTCTTCATTTCTGATTTTACTTGAGTACTTGCTCTTTCTTGACGAGTCTGCCTAAAGGTTTTCTTTTTATCTTTTCAAAGAACTAGCTCTTTATTTCATTGATCTGTTTTCCCCCCATTTATTTCCACTCGAATCTTTTTTTATCTCCTTCCTTCTACTAACTTGGGGCTTTGTTTTCTTTCTAGCTCGTTTAGGTTTAAGAGTTGATTGCTTGAGATTTTTCTTGTTTCTTATAGTAGCCTGTATTGTTATAAACTTCCCTTCTAGAACAGTTTTTGCTGTGTCCC
Source organism: Canis aureus (assembly GCF_053574225.1). Taxonomy (NCBI): domain Eukaryota; kingdom Metazoa; phylum Chordata; class Mammalia; order Carnivora; family Canidae; genus Canis; species Canis aureus. The sequence continues at coordinate 4,104,795 of NC_135647.1, forward strand.
AAAGATATTTTCTTTCTTAAGTAGGCTCCATGCCCAACATGGGGCTTAAACTCATGGCCCTGAGATCTAAGCATCACATGGTCTACCAACCAAGCCAGCCAGGCACCCCCACAAAGATTTTCATTGATTATGTTTCCATTTTTGTTTGTCTCCATATATTTTTAAATTTCCCCTTTGATGTCTTCATTGACCTATCCATTGTTTGCTAGCATGTTGTTTAGTGTTCTTGTGGTTTTTTCCCCTAGTTTTTTTCTTATAATTGATTTCTAGTTTCCTACTGTCATGACTGGACTCATTGTATTATATATATTTGCTTTCTATAAAAATAAACAGAATGTGGTATTTTAACCATGAAATCATAGTAATGGTAGTTATTTGCCTGGTTGCTGTCCTGTCTGCCCTGCTTCCTCCTGCCTGCCCACAGAAAAAATTTCTTCTTTTCTGGTTAGAGAACTAATAGAATTCATCATAAAAAAAAAAAAAAAAAACAAAAAAAAAAACAAAAAAAAACAAACAAACGAGACAACGAGTGTTAACACCTGGCTTTATATCATTTTAGACATTATCTTATTAGCATTTTCTACCTCCCCCAAATTACACTCTACATACTATGCAACTTGCTATTTTTAAAAAAGATTTTATTTATTTCTTCATGAGAGACACACAGAGAGAGGCAGAGACATAGGCAGAAGGGGAAGCAGGCTCCCTGTGGGGAGCCCAGTGTGGGACTACATCCCAGGGCCCCTGGATCACAACCTGAGCCGAAGGCAGACGCTCAACCACTGAGCCACCCAGGTGCCCTGCAACTTACTATTTTTCATTTAATATATTGGTGATGTCTTTCCATGTCAAGGGAGATTTTCAGAATTGTTTAGGACAATTACATATTTTTCTATTATCCATGACATACCATAATTTATTCAACCAATTCTATATTTTAACTTTTTACTTGGAAGTAATTAAAAACCAATAGAAAAGCTGGATAATTAGGCAATCCCTATATGCTCTTTACCATATTCCTGTATATCCTCAATTGTTGACATATTTGCCCTTTTATCCTCTCTGTTGGCAACCAAAGAAAGGAGTTAGAACTGAAAAAGGACAAAGGGTCTTTGTTCGGGGTCTCAGAATTGCAATTCAGGGGAGCACAGATTCTGAAGTAACCAGAACAGTATCTTACTCTTGTAGGGAAAGCAAGGGGGTTTTATGAGAAAGAAGGAAGAGGTAATTATAGGATTTACATAAAGCAAAGTAGGAAAAAACTCTAAGTTAGTGGTGACTAGTCAAATCACATGTGACAACTATCTTATTGATTACTGGTGCTGTCAAAGTCCCTGCTATGTATTTATTGACTTTGCTGTCCTCATCTGATTGGAACACCAGTTGCTCTGTTGAAATGTGATGAGCAACTGCTTATCACACAGTTGTTGCCTCTGGCCCAGTTCAGGAGTTCAGTAGTTGGAAAGGAACATGGCGTCTCTCATGTCCAGAGATTTTATACAATTCCACATTATTTTTAGATGCTGATTTCTTTTTCCCTGACCCATTCTAGAGTGAATTACTGGCTTGATGCCCATTATCCTTTAGCATATCATGGTGTATTTCCTAAAAACAAGGACAGTCCTCTAGAACCACAGCACAATAATCACAGCCAGAAAATCAACACTGAGTAACACTTTCACCCAATCATCAGGCTTCATTTAAATCTTCCCAGTTGTCTCAATCATCTTCTTTATGGTTCCGGAACCAATCCAGGATCATGTGACCTAGAACAGTTTCTCAGGCCTACCTTGTCTTGAATGACCTTGATATTTTGAAAAGGGCACAGTCCAATAACTCTAGAATGTACCTTAGTTTGGTTTTGTCTGCTACTTTCTCATGAGGGATCCCCTTGCAGTTTATCTTCTTTTTTTTTTTAAGATTTTTAAAATTTACTTGAAAAAGAGAGCAAGTGACAGAGCATAAACAGGGGGAGTGGCAGGCAGAGGCAGAGGTGAAGCAGACTCCGCAGCTGAGCAGGGAGCCCAATGCAGGACACAATCCCAGGACCCCAGGGTCCTAACCTGAGCCAAAGGCAGATGCTTAATTGACTGAACCACCCAGGTGCCTCTTGCAGGTTATCTTTTGACAGAAATATCCTAGAATATGGAAACAATGCTATATTCTCATGGAATCACACCAGAAGGCTCACAACGTCAAGTGTACTATTTCTGGTGATGTTACCTTTCATTTCAGTGATTACATTTTTCATTTCTAAGATTTCCATTGGGTGGTTCTCTATATATTCCCTTCCTGCAACTATTTTGGTGAGGAGGTTGTTTCAAGTATGTAATTAAAGCATTTTTCTGATAGGTGCTTTATTTTTTTTAAAGATTTTATTTATTTATTCATGAGAGGCACAGAGAGAGAGGCAGAGACATAGGCAGAGGGAGAAGCAGGCTCCATGTGGGGAGCCCAGTGTGGGACTCGATCCCGGGACTCCAGGATCATGCCCTGAGCCGAAGGCAGACACTTAACCACTGAGCCACCCAGGCATCCCTGATGGGTGCTTTAAAATATTTGACAGATAATTCTAAGATTTCTACCATTTCAGGGTTGGCCTCTATTGGTTATCTCTTTTTATTCCTTTTAAGAGTCTTGGTTCTTGTTGTGATGAGTGATCTTGGATTGAAAATTGAACATTTTAGGTATTAGGTTCTGAGACTTTGGATCTTACTGAAACCTTTTATTTTAGCTGACCTCTCCTGACACTACTTTAGGAGGGAAATGAGATGGAGGGACACCCACCTCCTAACTCTCCTAATGGCCAACTTGGGTAGAAGTCAAGGATCTCCCTGAGTCTCCACTGATGCCTCTCTGGCTGGGGAGGTGGGGGGTAAAAGCGCCTAATTCTTGCTTCTCACTGTGGCCTCTACAGATGCTGGGGGATAGGGTGTCTCATTGTGGTGTTCTGATCCCATCTAGTAAGGATGGGGAGAGGTGCCATGTTACTGCCAGTTGGGACTGGATGTCCAGGCTCTCCCATGTTCTCCACTGACACTGAGGAGCAGGGATAGGAGACAGGATGGCCAAGATGAAAGTCCTGGTGAGGATGGGCCACAGTTTTTTCTGTGATGTGTGGCCGGAGTAGAAAGGCTATCGTCTAAACATTTTCTGTCTTGCTAGGCCACCCATTTCCTGGTCTTACGGTTAGAGAAAGCAGGCTTTTGTTGTGGCTTTTGTTTGTGTGTTTGGTCTATGCCCATTAGAGTTTCTAGGCAGCAGTCTCTTCTGGTATTCAGTGTGGGAACTTTGAAGCAAAGAGAAAATGCAGAGAACTCACCAGTGTTGTCTTCAGGGCTTGAGTTCCCCAGCCACCTGTATGCTTACCTCCACCTTTCAGAGGCTTTTTTTATGCTCACATTGTGTACAACGTCCAGGGCTGTTGGTTGTGCTTAGCAAGAGGAATAAATACATTTATTCCATCTTCCTGGAAGCAGAAGTCCTAGTGATATTAATTTTTATCACTTGGTTGAGATGGCATCTTCACATTTTCACACTGGAAAGTTAATAAGTATTTTCTACTTTTTAATTAGCAAGTAAATATTTTGTGGGGAAATTGAGGTAATGTAAACATCCTGTTTCTCATCAAGGTTTTACCCACTGGTTTTAGCAGCTATTGATAATTCTTGCCTGAAATAATTATTATGATGGTTGCCAATTTGTTTACCTGATTCTATCACTCTTTCGATATTTTTTGGCATTTTACTGTAAAATAGAGCCTTTCCTTCTTCCCCATTCATATATTTACTTCTATCCATATACCATTCATGGATTTCTACTTACATTATCATGTATCTTGATGCTTACCTTGTTCCAGATTCTGTTTCAAGCTGACTTTTGTGTCTGTTTTATCCACCTCGTTATTTTTTTTTTCACCTCGTTATTTAAAACCATGAATTCACCCAAGAATATCTCTGATTAAGATCCATCACCACAGGATTTGTTGTAGTATTTTCTGTGTCCGTATCTGCGATACCTTTCTCCAACAGTGAGAAGCCTGGCCATCATTCCCAATATGTATTCTTCATGCTCAGTCTCCTGGTTTGTGACCAGTTTCCCAACCACATTTGGCAAACCCTTCAGCCCTGGCACTGCTAGCTGAGTCCGTTTGGCCCAGAAACAAAGGAAAAAAACAAAACTAAACAGGAAAGGCCTCTTTAGCCCATGGAGGATTAATATCCTCAGTTGCTTGTGTATTTCGTTGAAATTTCTTGATTAGTATCTTTAAATTTGGAAACAGAATCACTTTTAGGGCCTGTTTTTAATTTTTTAAGTTTTGCTAATTTGGTAGGTGGAAAATGGTATTCTGTTTTAGGCTTAATTGGCATTTTAATTCATTAACAAGACTAAACATACTTATAAGTGTCTATCAACGATTTCTATTATGTCTACAATGAATCATGTATTTTGCCCATTTCTTCATCAGGATGTTTCTCTTGATGTGGAAGAATGACCGCTTAAAGATATGAGCCTGTCATGTGTCAGATGATTCTCAAGGTTATTTTTCTCTTCAGTTTGCTTCTTGTTTTTTTTTTTTTTTCTTACCATGCAGAATGCTTCCATCTTTGTGTTAAGTGCATCATTCTGTTCTTTAATGGCTTATGCTTGTATGCTTTGCTTAGAAAAATCATTCTCACCCTGAGATGATGCAGTTATTACCTTCAGTTTGGTCTTAATTTTGTAGTTTCATGTTTTGCCTTTAACTCTTTAATTCATCTTGCATTCACTTTGGCATAGAGTGCTTTCGGGATCTGGGAAGCTCTTGTTGGTCACGCTAATTTCAAGTCTGTGTCCAGCAGGCCACGCTAGGATCTCCCCCTGCGAGAATGGGACCCTCCCCACCCCAGGGTTGTGCCAACACCACTGGTTGGTTACTGCACCCTTCATTCATCTACGTTGTAGATTATGTAGGCTTGAGTCTCTTTCTTTGCTCTTTATTCTGTTTCACTGATCTCTTTTGATTCCAATATCTTACTGTTTTAATTGTTGTAGCTTAAAAATACATTTTGGTATCTGAAGGATGCATCCTCTCCCTATACTTTTAATCCTCCCAGCAGTCTCCTATTTTGCTGACACATTTGCTTTTCAAAATTTACTTCAGAATTATTTTTTAATGTTAAATGACAGTATCTACCTCAGCTAGAGATGCAGATGCAATAAGTCTTAATCCCATAAAGTGACCAGGACAGTGGCTGGCAAGGTAAATATTCAATAAAGTTAATTATTATTTTTAAGTGACAAAAGTCCAACTTGAGCTATCTTTATTTTTTTAAGATTTATTTATTTATTTATTTATTTATTTAGACAGACAGAGAGAGAGGGAGGCAGAGACACAGGAGGAGGGAGAAGCAGGCTCCATGCCGGGAGCCCGACACAGGACTCGATCCCGGGACTCCAGGATCGTGCCCTGGGCCAAAGGCAGGTGCCAAACCGCTGAGCCACCCAAGGATCCCCACTTGAGCTATCTTTAGACAAAAAGGAGACTTTATTGGCTCATGTAAGTGAGCACAGGGGCAGAGAGAGTCTAGGTGGTGTTTTTTCTCCATGGGAAGGACACAGGCCATCCAGAACTCAGCCTTCAAGCTGAAAATCCCCAAAGGGAAGAGGGTGTCTTCCACATAGCTCTGGATGAGGAGTCTCAGGGAAGGTTCTAACTGAGCTAGCTTTGATCAAACGTGCACCTCAGAGCCAAACAAGGTGGTGGCAATGAGGATCAGTAACTCCTTACAGGTAAATTAGTTTGGGGGTTCCTGGCTGGCTCAACTGGAAGAATGTACAGTTCTTCATCTCAGGGCTGTAGGTTTGAGCCCCACGTGGAGAGGGCAGATATTACTTTAAGTGAATGAATGAATGAATGAATACATACATACATACATACATACACACATACATACATACTTATAAAGAAAGTTTAGGTCAAGGTTACCTGCGTGGCTCAGTTGGTTAGGCATCTGCCTTCGGCTCAAGTCATGATCTCCATGATCCCCAGGTAGAGTTCCCTGCTCAATGAGGACTCTGCTTCTCCCTCTCCCCCTGCAACCCCCCTCCACTCATGCCCTTCCTCTCAAATAAATAAATAAACAAATCTTTAAGAAAAAAAATTTATGTTGCTCAACTTGTACTTTGCCTGTTGTGGCGATCATAGTTCACCTCTAGATCATGGAAACCTCTCTGGCTAGCTTAGGCTGAGTTCTCCCCCAGAATTGGGGACATCGGTGCTGACAAACTGTGAGCACTGGAAGAGCAGTCTTTGGGCTAAGCTCCAGGAAGGCTTTGCAGGACGACACACAGAACTGGCCTGCCAGGGCCATCTGTGCCTAATCAAACAGCCACCTAGCTAATCAGCCACTTAGCTAAACAGGCCAAGCTAATCACCAGCTGCTAGCTCCAGAGCCAGCTGCCTCCTACACAGTCTGGAAAGGAAGAAGCCAGCACCTTGATTCTTGGCTCCAGGACCTTGTCACCTCAGCCAGGCTCCTTACTAGGAAAATGGGTGCTCTGTACTCTGTGAAGACTTGAGGGTCAGGATGGAATGGAGTAAGCCAGTCAACTGAGGAAGAACATTAAAATGTTATTTGTTTTCTTAAGATTTTATTTATGTGAGAGAGCGTGCAAGCATGACATTGGGGATAGGAGCAGAGGGAAAGAAAGGGAGAAGCAGACTCCCCACTGAGAAAATGAGCCCCATGTGATGCAGGGCTCGATCCCAGGACACCGAAATAATGACCTGTACCAAAGGCAGACGCTTAACTAACTGAGCCACCCAGGTGCACTGAAATATAATGTTCTTTTGCCATCTTCTTTACATAATTTTAAAAGGGAAAGGATTTTTTTAACCCCCAAAAAGCGCAAAAGATATAATCTGACTCTAAAGTACAGGTAGGAACTATAAACTTATATAAATATAGATATAGATCTCAGTTTTTATATATCTAAGGTTCACCCTTGAACACCAGGTTTAGGGGGCACTGATCCCAGGCAGTCAAAAATCCAAATCTAATGCTGGATTCCCCCTCAAACTTACCTACAAATAGCCTACTGTTGACTGGAAGCCCTACTGATAAGTCAATTAACACTTATTTTGAATGTTGTATGTGTTATATCCTGTATTCTTCTAATAAAGCAAACTAAAGAAAGTGTTAGTGAGAAAGTGCATAAGGAAAATATATTTCTAGCACTCTACTATATTTAGTGAAAAAAAAGCTGCGTGTAAGTGGACCCGCGTAGTTCATATCTGTGTGTGTGTATGTGTGAATGTTATATGTGCATGTCTGTATTTCTCTTGCTTCTCTGATTTCTCACTGGATCGTTGAAAATCCTACCACAAACCAGTCAGTGAACTAGCCTTGGGGAAATCCTGTTCTACTGGTGCCCAGAGAAACGAAAGGGGGTGACATTAAATAAGTGAACTGGGCTACTACTTGATCAGCCGGTGTTTGCCAGGACAGAACCTGAGGTTCCCTGTTGTAGGGTGTTGTCTTGGGTTATGCCTGAGTTTTTATTATTTAACTTACTTATGCCTTCCTTCCATCGCCTCTCCTGCAGTGGGTGGGCTTGTTCCGGGCTGTGCCCTCTTGCCCCTTATCTCTGTATTTCCCTGCTCCCCAGCTGTTGCTTGAACACCAGGATGCCTACCAGGCCGGAGCCGTGTTCCCTGATGCGTTCTACCCCAGCATCTGCGAGAGAGGTAAGAGCAAGCCTTGCAGACCAAACGATGTCGCCTTCAGTTGGTTAACAGGAGCCGCCAGAACATAAGAAATCTAACACATTATATTTTCCACTGTCGTTGGTTACTGACTTAGTTCACATGACTGCGTTTTTCATTTTACCAAACCTTACCTACTTAGGCACAGAAGTTGTGACTGTTTTCCTGATCCTCTATGTCTTTACTTGCTTTACCGCTTTGTGGAGGGAGGGAAAAGATTTGAAAGAGATTGAAGGGTCTGGGTTCTTGTTCCCGCTGTGCTGTTAGCATGTGGCCTTCAAAAAGACCTTGCCCTGCTGAGTCAGTTTCCACACCTATAATGTAATAATAATGCCTGCCTTACCGCTTTACTGGATTTTTGTTGGTGTTAATTCATGTTATTTTATCAAATGTTCTGCAGATCTAAGGTAGTGTTATCAGTAACCTGTGCTGATGGGGTGTATTGGTCAGGGCCCTTGCAAGCATGGATGGTGCACAGCAACAAGTGTAATTTGAGGGCTGTTTTATAAGGCAACCATTTATAAAGATATGGCCAAGATGTGAGAAAACTGCAGGGAAGAGTGCAGGGAGGAAGGAGTTACTGGAACTACATGGGGAGGCACCTTGAGGGGTGCTAGACCTTCAGTCAAGGACACAGCCAGCCCCCCCCATAACCCCAAAGCAGGGGATCTAGGAGAATGAGTACCCCCATTTCTCTCTCTCTCCCTTTTCTCTGGTCTCCTCTACGTTCTCCCCATTGGCCAAACCCAACCCAACCAGTGCAGACTGCTACACGAGCAAACTCAATTAGCATTATAAAATATATACTGATTATGAGGAATTTAATGCAGATTTATTAGATTTTCATGAGTTTTCCCAAATTTTCCCTTGATCCTACACATATCTACTTGCACAGCACCTGTCTTTTTTGATTGGGGGGCTCACTTTTTACTGTACTTTTGCTGCATCTTAGAAAAGCAAATGTTCTTACTCATTTACCAAAGAAGCAGCTTCGTATTTATACTCTTGTTGCTCAGTTTACCTAATACTGAATCAAATCTGTAACTACGAGAACAAGGATAACTGGCCTACCCAGGATTAGAAGCAGTCCCACTGACCCTCTATAAGCCACAGCTTGGCTGTGGGGATAGTGGCCTGCTGGCCATCACCATCCTGCAGGCCCTGCTTGGGCTAACTTTAGTTTCCGTTTAGTAGGATTACAGGGGGGAACAAAAGCTTTGCATTAATCTGGCAATTTGGTTAAGGGGAGGTTTGTCCAAAGAGTTGCTGCTATACTTAATTTTGGATTTTTACTGAATTCTGTACAATACGAATTGTAAGTTTTATCTCTTGGAAAACTTAAAGCAAATCAAATTTCTTAGTTACAATGTCTTTGAAAGTCATTTGCAGAAAAACCAATGATTTAAAACTGGTTAGAATGTTTTTAACGACAGCAAAACGATTTGAACTGAGGGATCTGAACTCTGGAGTTTTGGTTTCAGTTGCCTCTTGTGGCATTTGACACCCCAGGACAAATGTGTGGCATTGGGAGGCTTAGAATAGATGCCAGGTCCTGTCCTTCCTACCCCTGCTGTGGGAATAAAGAGCTAGATGGGTACCCATTGACCCTCTCAGCTGACGCTTAGGGTCTGTGCCATTTTAAAACAACTGTTGTAAATTAAAATGCTTGATCGCCTTTGGAGTATCTACTTTTGTCTTTTGTGCTGTTAGGAAGGTGGACTGTGATGCACCAAGATGACACACATCCCCACACCTGTACCTCCACCCACCACCACCCCCTGCACCCCCTCACTCCACATCCCCCCAAACCTCCATCACACCCACACCCCTACCCCTTTTATCCTTCCCTTTAGCACAGAAATTGAAAATACTTCAGCCTCCATAGCAGCCCATGATTCCAGATGCTCTGAGCCAGTTCCAGCTCCTTTCTCTCTCTCTCTCCCAGCTGGCTCTTCTGTTCTAGAGGATTCCTCTGAACATCAATAGAAGAAATGAAGAGGCTCAAAGGGAAGGGGGAGGACTGTGGGAGGTAGCCATGGGGGCAGATCTGATTGGGAATCTCCAGCTTTTTAAGAAAGACACCTGAGACCTGCTTTTGTTTCACCAGGGCAATTCCACGACGTGTCTGAGAGCACTCACTGGACCCCCTTTCTGAATGCAAGTGTTCATTACATCCGAGAGAACTATCCCTTTCCCTGGGAGAAGGTAGGCACAGCCCTCCAGCAAGTTCCTTGCTTGCATCTGCATTTATTCCATGTGTACCCCATCCCCACCCCAGGCTCTGGGAGGGCTGCTCACCCTTGTACCTTCAGTGCCAAACACTTGCATACACTACTTAGAAAAATGTGGTATGTCACTTGGTTATTTTGCTCCAAGAGTAATTAATCCGAAAGCTCTTCCAAGGCACTGCAAAACTTTTCAAAAAGTCCTTTAGTGATTTTTGTAACTAGAAAATATAACAACCCTGCCTCTGATTTTTGTTGTTGTTAAGTCTCAGTAATGGAAATCTTACTTATTAAAAATTGTAATAGGATCTTTTATAAAATAATCCAAGCACTACTGTCCCCACTGCCCTGTTCCCATGCACCTGTCCCCACTGCCCTGTTCCCATGCACCTGTCCCCACTGCCCTGTTCCCATGCACCTGTCCCCACTGCCCTGTTCCCATGCACCTGTCACCACTGCCCTGTTCCCATGCACCTGTCCCCACTGCCCTGTTCCCATGCACCTGTCCCCCCTCTAATTTGCTTATTTGGCAGGACACAGAGAAATTGGTAGCTTTCTTGTTTGGAATCACCTCTCACATGGTGGCCGATGTCAGCTGGCACAGCTTGGGGATCGAACAAGGATTCCTTAGGACAATGGGAGCCGTGAGTACATGTCTTCAGGTTGATGACTCTATGGGGGTGACACTGCCCTTACCCAAGATTAAAAACCGGCCCTTTTAGAGGAAAGGAAAACTTGAGGTTTTCCAGAGGTCATGTAGAACCAAGATGTCTTGCCCAAAGCAGTATTAGATTTCCATCTGTTGCTATTTATTCCTTTTACTCTTCATGCTGCCCATAAGTTCATCAATTCATCGTGTGGCAGAACAAGTGATGTGCACTGCAAACAGTGATAAATGTGATGTTCTGTTTAGTCACAAACAATATTTGGGAAACGTCGTGTTTTCTTCGAGCCCTGTCTATTAATGAGCATACATAGAGCCTCCACTTAGTTCTGTTTGAAAGTAATGGTTCCACATGTGTTTGTTCTTTTTACATTGTCTTTTAACATTTAAAAACCTTTTTCTTTTTTTAAAAACCTTTTTCTTCCTGAGTGTAGCTGGCACACTGTTGCATCAGCTTCAGGGGTACGACAGTGATCGGACACCTCTGTACGTGATGCTGTGCTCACAAGCGTAGGTGCCATCTGGCCCCGTTGACTATTCCTGTGCTGGCTCTCACCTGTGACTTCATTCCAATACCTCCCACTCCTCTCCACCCACTTTGGCCACATCTCCACCACATCTCCCCATGCTGTTTTTTATTTTTTTATTTTATTTTTTTTAATTTTCTACATGAGAATCTGTATCCCCAAACTGAAAATGGCGATCTTATTTCTGGTTCTGGTCACCAGTTGCTATTAATAAGGCCATTCTGTGAGAACCATACACTTGGACGCAGTAGAGATTGTGTGTATATCCTCTGAAGTGCAAATGTTTGCAATAGCCTCATTTGTTACCAGATATCAGTATACAGCTCAACTGCCACTATGATTTTTTTCTAACAAATAAAATAATAAAAATAAACGTTTTTTTCTTTTTTCTTTTTTTTTTTGGAAATTGAGTCCACCTATTCCATACCCTTAGCATTTCATTGGGTTAGGCATTCATATCCTCACTACTGCCCTGGCTGTGGGGTAGGGATTTGGGCTACAATTTGTGACACACACACGCTTGCACACATCATATGATTCTCTTTCTTTCTCAGGTTGATTTTCATGACTCCTATTCTGAGGCGCATTCGGCTGGTGACTTCGGTACTGTTTATTTACGTTTGCCAAAGTTTCTTTTGTGATAGTTATATCTCACTTGTTATGCAGTCACTACTGTACCATAAATCTGTTTTTTTCCCCATATTTTTAATAACCTTCTTTCTCCTTAACTGGGACCATTTCATGATGAATTAGGACTGGACTATGTAGTTCTCTTGAGTAAAAATGTCATTTTCATATTCCATGAAACAGGTGTTAAGTCACTTTGTGAAATATCTAATAACCAGGCAGGTATCTAGATAACAAGAGTGCTGATGCTTCTGGGAGCATCAGCTGGCAGGGATGTGTGTAGTTCATGGTAGGCTTGCTACACTATCTCTTTCTCATTCTTGTGTGTGTATATAAGCTTCAATTTATACTAAAAAAATAAATATTTAAGGTAAAATATGTTATTTTTATCATATCTTCCCAGTACATATACTAACTAGCTTTCTATTTTAATACTTCAGTTGATCTATAGTATGGACATATCTCATTTGACATAGACATGTATTTCTGAAAAGTTGTATATGTGTATTTCTTTATAAAAAATTACATTTCATCATTGGCTTGTGTCATAATTTTGAAAAGCTTTACCTTCATATCAGCTTAAAATTCATTACCTAAAAAAGAAATTAATTACCTAATGTCACCTAGTACTTCAGCTTTAAATTGGTACACTCCATCTTTTTCCTTAGTGAATTACCTTTAAATAGCCAAAGTACGGGGTGAATGGTGTTTTTCTAAAAAATAACTTTTATGGTTCATCTTTTTCCTTAAAATGAAAAACTTGTTTATATGGGTGTTTCTTTCTTAATTCATGTCTTACTGGCTAAGATAAAGATGATCACTATTTCTTAAAGATATGCTTCATCTTGTGTTAAAACAATGAACACAAATATGTGACAATGTAAGGGACTCACCACCTGGATTGTGCAAATCTGTGTTGAAAGAAGTATGCCATGTGTTGTCGCTAACTGACCAAATGTAAATATTTTTCTTATACCTCAGGTGGAGATGTGTTGAGCCAGTTTGAGTTTAATTTTAATTACCTTGCACGGCGCTGGTAAGAGCAATGTACACTTACATATGTGTTCCCTAAATGGTATTTAGAAGTTTGACCCTTTTCAATCCCCTTAGAAAATATAGCCTACAATGTAATTAGGATTATTCTGCATATGTAAAATTTGTAAAGTAAACTGGCAGATTAGAATAGTTTAAGTGGATGATTTGAATTTGTAACTTATACCTTATAAAAATGGGTATTTATAAAAAAATAAGATTGTGTACACCTGTGTAGCTACCACTTGGTTCAAAATCAGGCCTTACTGGTATCTTATGAGCTCCTTGCTTTCTCTGCTCACCTTCTCTCCCACCAGGGTAACCACTACGATGGAGTCCCTGTTAACCATTTTGTTGCTTTTCTTTATAGTTGAATTCCTATGGATGTGTCCATATACAAAATAGTACATGGTTTTAATCTACAGATGAATAGAATTGCATAGCGAGTATTTTCAAATTTTGCTTACATTCCTGTTTCCAAGATACAATCACATTTATGTATTTGACTGTAGTTCATTTTCACTACTCTGTGGTCCTCCATTGTATAGATACACCAAATGAAATGCTCCATTCCAATGTGGATGGATATGTAAGTAATATGGAGTGTTTTTGCTTTATACGTAGTGTTGCTATGAACATTTTTGTACATACATTTGTGCACCAGAGGGGCATCTCTCTGGTAATCACCACTAGACATGGAATTAGTGGGTCATAGGATGTATGTACGTTTAACTTAAGTAAGCCCAAACTTTCAGAATCGTCTTCCCAATTGATACTCTCCTCAGGTTCATAGGGTAGTTCTACTTCTTCTGCATTGTCTAATACTTGGCATTGTCTGACCTAAAAATAGCCTGTTTGGTGTGTAATAAAATCTCATTAAAGTTTTAATTTGTATTTCTGAGATGACTAATGAGGTTGAATGTTCTTTCATATTTTATCAATCATTTGTGTTCAATATTAAGTGAAAATCTTGTTTAGTTTTCAGCCTCTTTTTCTGTTGGTTTGTTTGTCCTTTTTACTCAATTGTGAATGTTTCTTATATATTAGGGCTTCTAATTTTTGGCTGGTTTGTCATTTATTTGTTACAAATATCTTTTCACGGTTTGTGGCATGTCTTTTTACTTATGTATATCTTAATAAACAGCACTTAATGTTTTTAAGTTTTAATGTTTCAACTACTTTTAATGTAGTTGAATATATCCATCTTTTCCTTTGTAATTTGTACTTTTGATGTCTTAAGAAATCCTTTGCTACCTTGAGGTCATGAGATTGATCATTCTCCTATTTAGCCTTCTGAGCTTTTATGGTTTTATTTTTTAAAACTTTGTCCTTCGTTTACCTGGAGTTAATTTTTTGTATATTCTGAGGCAGAATCTGATTGTTTTTCTGTAGATGTAAAAGATTATCCCCAAGTCAGGACACTTACCAGTAGTCTCCCCTTTCCTTACTGGTCTATAAGGCCCTCTCTGTCATACAATTTCACATGTATTTGGGTCCATTTTTGGGCTTTCTATTTTGCCCTATTGATTGTCTGTGAGCAATACTGATTTTTTTTTTTTTAATTACAGTGGCTTTAGGATAAATCTCTTTGGGCTGGTCTCTCAGCCTTTCCTTTTTCTTCAGACATACTTTGCCAATTCTTTTGCCTTGGCTCTTTCAAATAAAGTGAGAGGAGCAAGTTGCCATGTTCCAAGAAAAATCTTGTTGGAATTTTTATTAGAATTTTATTGAATCTAGAGATCCATTGGAAGAGCATTAACAACTTGGAAATACTGAGTCTTCACATCCTATACATTTTATTTAAAGTGCTATACATTTTATGTAAGCCCTTTTTAATGACTTTTATTAAAGTTTTATAAGTTTTCTCCCAAGGTCTTATGTGGTTTTATTTGATATCCTTGCAGAGACTTTTTATTTCCTACCATAAATGGTAACTTTTGGTACTAGTTTTATTTTCTAATTGTTGTTGCTGTATAGAAATGCAAGCAACTATCTAATTTTGATTTTTGTATCTAGCAACATTTCTAAGCTCCCTTATTTATTCTAATCTATCTGGAGATTTTTTTTTTTTGAATTCCCTATAGACTCACAATGCATCATCTACAAATTGTGACCATTTTGCTTTTCCTTTTTCAATCTTTATAACTTTCTTTTTTCTGCTGTACCACATTGGATAATATTTTCAGTACAAAAGAAGTGGTGATACTGTGATCTTACAGAGAATGCTTTCAAAATTTTATCAAATAGAATGTTTGCTATGGGTTTTGTGAATATCAACTTAGGCAGTTTCCTTCTATTTTAGATTGATGTTAGTTGTTATTATAAATTAACTTCATATGTGTTGAACTTAGCCTGCATCTGTTGAAATAGTTATCTCTTTCTTACCTGTTAATATAACAATTATACTGATCTATTTGCTAATATTTAATCAAGTTGAATTCGTGGGACAAAACCAACTTTGCGATAGTATATTTTCTTTTTAATATCTGTTGCATCTATTGCTGCCTGAGGTTTTTGCATTTTTATTTATGGGTGAGTTTGTACTATAATTGTCCTTTCTTCTGTCTTTGTTTGGTTTTAGTATCAAGGTTATGCTAGCTTCATGACATCAGGTGGAAAGTGTTCCTTTTCTTTTCTCTGAAGTCTACATAAAATCAGAACTTGAATGTTTGGTAGAATTTGTAAAGCTCTCTAGGCCTAGTGTTATCTTTGTGGGGACTGCTTAAAAACTTCTGTCATGGTTATAGGACTACATAGTTTTTCAATTTCTTCTTAAGGAGTTTTATTTTCTAGGGTTTTTCCTTTTCATCTGAGTGTTTAAACATCATGGCATGAGATTGTTCATAATTTTTTCTAATTACGTCTCTTATTTGTGCTTGTGTTACCTTGTTATCCATAATATTCTTTATCCTGACTTTTCATATAATTTTCAACTGTTAATCTAATCTAATATTTTTCAGTTTCATTATTTTAAAAACAAACTTTTGGGTTTACTGGTCCTATTATGTGTCCATTTTCTCTTTCATTACTTTTTACTCATATATTTATTTTCTTTGAGTTCCTATGAAATTTGTGGAGTCTTTTTAAAAGTGTTTTAATTTGTGGTGCCTGGTTCAATCAGTTGAACATCTGCCTTCAGCTCAGGTGATGATTCCAGGGTTTGGGATCAAGCCCTGTGTTGGGCTCCCTGCTCTGTGGGGAACCTGCTTCTCCCTCTCCCTCTGCCTGCCACTCCTGTGGCTTGTATGAATGCACTCTCTCTCTCTTTCAATCTCTCTATCAAATAAAAAGAATCTTTAAAAAATGTTAATGCTTTAAAAAATTAAGTGTTTTAATTTAATTTCAGTATAGTTAACATGCACTGTTATATTACTTTCAGGTGTATAACATAGTGGTCCAACAGTTCTATACATTACTCGGTGCTCATCATGATAGGTGTACTCTTAATGCCCATCACCAAACCCCCCATCCCTCCACCCCCTCCCCTCTGGTGACCATCAGTTTGTTCTCTATAGTGAAGAGTCTATTTCTTGGTTTGTGTCTTTCTCTCTTTTTTCCCCTTTCCTCATTTGTTTAATTTATTAAATTCCACATATGAGTGAGGTCATATGGTTTTTGTCTTTCTCTGACTATTTAACCTAGCATTATACTCTCTAGCTCCATCCATGTTGTTGCAAATGGCAAGATTTCATTCTTTTTTATGGCTGAGTAATATTCCATTGTATGCATACATCACATTTTCTTTCTTTTTTTTTTAATTTTTATTTATTTATGATAGAGAGAGAGAGAGAGAGAGAGAGCCAGAGACACACAGGCAGAGGGAGAAGCAGGCTCCATGCACTGGGAGCCCGACGTGGGATTCGATCCCGGGTCTCCAGGATCGCGCCCTGGGCCAAAGGCAGGCGCCAAACCACTGCGCCACCCAGGGATCCCTATCCATTCATCTATTGGTGGACACTTGCACTGCTTCCATAACTTGACTTTTTTTTTTTTTAAAGATTTTATTTATTTGTTTATTCATGGGAGACACAGAGAGAGAGAGAGAGAGAGAGAGAGGCAGAGGCATAGGCAGAGGGAGAAGCAGGCTCCATGCAGGGAGCCTGACGATAACTTGGCTTTTCTAAATAATGCTGCTGTCTATGCAGGGGTGCATGTATCTCTTTCAATTAGTGTTTTTGTGTTTTGGTGGTAAACACCCAGTAGTGCAATTGCTGGGTAATACGGCAGTTCTGTTTTTAACTTTTTAGGAACCTCCATACTGTTTTCCTGAGAGGCTGCACCAGTTTGCATTCCCACCAACAGTTAGGGTTCCGTTTTCTCCACATCCTCACCAACATCCTTTGTTTCCTGAGTTGTTAATTTTATCCATTCTGAGAGGTGTGAGGTGATAGTTTTGATTTGCATATCCCTGATGATGATGATGAACATCTTTTCATGTGTCTGTTGGCCATCTGTGTGTCTTCTCTGGAGAAATGTCCATGTTCTTTGCCCATTTTTAATTGGATTATTTGGTTTTTTGATGTTGACCTATATCAATTCTTTATATATTTTGGATATTAACCCTTTATCATATATGTCATTTGCAAATATCTTCTCCCATTTGATAGAATATCTTTAAGCTTTGCTGATTGTTTCTTTCACTGTGCAGACCTTTTTATTTTGATGAATTCCCAATAGTTTATTTTTGCTTTTATGTCCCTTGCCTTAGAAAACATGCTTAGAAAAATTTTGCTATGGCTGTTATCAGAGAAATTACTGCCTGTGCTCCCTTCTAGGACTTTTATGGTTTCAGATCTCACATTTAAGTCTTTAATCCATTTTGAGTTTATTCTTCTGTATGGCATAAGAAAGTTGTCCAGTTTCATTCTTTTGCATGTTGCTGTCCAGTTTTCCTGACACCATTTGTTGAAGAGACTTTTTCCCATTGGATATTCTTTCCTGTTTTGTTGAAGATTAATTGAACATATAGCTGTGGGTTCATTTCTGGGTTTTCTGTTCTGTTCCATTGATCAATGTGTCTATTTTTGTGCCAGTATCATACTATTTTGACTGCTGCAGGTTTGAAATCTAACCTGAAGTCCAGAATTGTGATGCCTCTAGTTTGCTTTTCTTTGTTTCAAGACTGCTTTGGCTATTTGGGATCATTTGTGGTTGCACACAAATTTTAACATTGTTTATTCTAGCTCTGTGAAAGATGCTATTGGTATTTTTATAGGGATTGCATTTTTTTTTTTAAGTGGGCTCCACAGTGAGCCCAACATAGGTCTTGAAATCACCACCCTGAGATCAAGACCTGAACTGAAGGATGCCTGGGTGGCTCAGATGGTTAAGTGTCTGCCTTCAGCTCAGGTCATGATCCTGGGGTCCTGAGATTGGGTCCTGCATGGGCTTCTTGCTCAGCGGGGAGCCTGCTTCTCCCTTTGCCTGCCATACCCCCTGCTTGTATTCTCTCTCTCTCTCTCTGACAAATAAATAAATAAAATCTTAAAAAAAAAAAAAAAAAGGCCTGGGATGCCTGGGTGGCTCAGCAGTTGAGTATCTGCCTTTGGCTCAGGGCATTGATTCCAGGGTCCCGGGATCGAGTCCTACATCGGGCTTCCTGCATGAAGCCTGCTGCTCCCTCTGCCTATGGCTCTGGCTCTCTCTCTCTCTGTGTCTCTCATGAATAAAATAAAATAAAATAAAAATAAAATAAAATAAAATAAAATAAAATAAAATAAAATAAAATAAAAAAAATAAAATAAAATAAAATAAAATAAAATAAAAAAATAAATACCTGAGCTGAGATCAAAAGCCAATCACTTAACCAACTGAGCCACCCAGGCGCCCTGGTAAGGAATGCATTAAATGTGTAGATTACCCTGAATAGTATAGACATGTTAGCAAATATTCTTCCAATCCATGAGCATGGAATGTCTTCCCACTTCTTTGTATCATAGTCAGTTTCTTTCATCAGTATTTTATAGTTTTCAGAGTAGCAGTTTTTCACTTCTTTGGTTAAGTATATTCCCAGATATTTTATCGTTTTTAGTGTAATTGTAAATGGGATTGTTTTCTTAGTTTCTCTCTCTGCTACTTCTTTATTAGTATATGGAAATACAACAGAATTTTGTACATCAGCTTTTGTATATTGTGATCCAACTGAATTCATTTATCAGTTCTAGCAGTTCTTTGGTGGAGTCTTTAGGTTTTTAATATATAGTATCATGTCATCTGCAAATAATGAAAGTGTTATTTCTTCTAATCTGGATACCTTTTATTTCTTTTTGTTTCTTTTTGTTTGCTCTCAGTTTTTTACCAGTAAGTATGATGTTAACTGTGGGTTTTTCATATATGGCGCTTATTATGTTGAGATATGTTCCCTCTAAATCTACTTTGTGGAGAGTTTTTTTTATCACGATTAGATGTTCTACTTTGTTGAATGCTTTTTCTGCATCTATTAAAATGACCATATGATTTTTCTTTCTCTTATTGGTGTGATGTATCATGTTGACTGATTTGCAAATATTGAACCACCCTGTCAACCCAAGAATAAATCTTACTTGATCTTGGTGGATGGTTTTTAAAAATGTATTACTGGATTTGGTTTGCTTTCAGTGAGGAATTTTGCATCTGTTTTCATGAGAGATACTGGTCTATAGTTCCCTTTTTCTTGGTGTCTTTTTTTTTTAAGATTTTATTTATTTATTCATGAGAGAGACAGAGAGAGAGAGGCAGAGACATAGGCAGAGAGAAGCAGGCTCCATGCAGGGAGCCCGATGTGGGACTCAATCCCGGCACTCTGGGATCACGCCCTGGTCTGAAGGCAGAGGTGAGCCACCCAGATGTTCTGTTTTTTGGTGTCTTTACACCTTGGTATCAAGGTAATGCTGGCCTCATAGAATGAATTTGGAAGTTTTCATTCCTCTTTTATTTTTTGCAATAGTTTGAGAAGAATAGGTATTAACTCTTCTTTAAATGGTTGGTAGACTTTGCCCAGGAAGCCATCTGGTCCTGCACTTTTGTTTGAGAGTTTTTTGATTACTGATTCAACTTCATTGCTAGTAATCAGTCTGTTCAAATTTTCTATTTCTTCTTGTTTCTGTTTTGGTAGTTTATATGTTCTAGGAGTTTATCCATTTCTTCTAGGTTGTCCAGTTTGTCAGCATACAGTTCTTTGTGTTTCTGTGGTTTCATTTGTTATTTCTTCTCTATTTTTTTTTTGTTGTTGTTTATTTAAGACCCCCTCCCCAATTTGGGCAAGTAGTTTATCAATTTTAATCTTTCCAAAGAATCCACCCATGGTTTCATTGATCTGTTCTATTGTTTTTTAATTTCTATATCCTTTATTTCTGCTGTAATCTTTATTATTTCCTTCCTTCTACTGGTTTTGAGGATTTGTTTGCTCTTTTTCTAGCTCCTTTAGGTGTAAGGCTAGGTTGTTTATTTGATACTTTTCTTCTTTTTTTTTTTAAATTTTATTTAGTCATTAATGAGAGAGAGAGAGAGAGAGAGAGAGGCAGAGACACAGGCAGAGGGAGAAGCAGGCTCCATTCAGGGAGCCTGACGGTGGGACTCGATCCCAGGTCTCCAGGATCACGCCCTGGGCTGAAGGCAGTGCTAAACTGCTGAGCCAGCTGGGCTGCCTTCTTCTTTATATATATATAATATATATATTAATTCATGAGAGACAGAGAGAGAGAGAGAGGCAGAGACCTAGGCAGAAGGAGAAGCAAGGAGAAACTGATGCGGGACTCGATTCTGGGACTGTGAGATCAAGCCCTGAGCTGAAGGCAGACGCTCAACCACTGAGCCATCCAGGCATCCCAAGAGACTTTTCTTCTTGAAGTAGGCCTGCATTGCTGTATGCTCTCCTCTTAGAACAGCTTTTGCTGCTTCCCAAAGATTTTGTAGTGAGTTTTCGTTTGTTTCTGTGTAATCTGTAATTTATATTTTGATTTCTCAGTTGACCGATTTATTGTTTAGTAGCATGTTATTTAACTCTAGGTATTTGTGTTCCTTCCAGATTTTTTCTTATAATTTCTAGTTTCATAGCATTGTGGTCAGAAAAGATGCATGGTGTGACTTCGATCTTTTTGAGGAGGCTTGTTTTGTGGCCTGATATATGATCTCTACTGGAGAATGTTCGAAGTGCACTTGAAAAGTATGTGTTTGCTTGTTGTAGGATGGACTGCTCTGAATGTATCTGTTAGATCCATTTGGTCCAGTGTGTCATTCAAAGCCATTATTCTTTCTTTTCTTTTTCTTTTCTTTTCTTTTCTTTTCTTTTCTTTTCTTTTCTTTTCTTTTCTTTTCTTTTCTTTTCTTTTCTTTTCTTTTCTTTTCTTTCTTTTCTTTTCTTTTCTTTTCTTTTCTTTTCTTTTCTTTCTTTCTTTTTCTTTCTTTTCTTTCTTTTCTTGATTTTATTTATTTATTCATGAGAAACACAGAGAAAGATGCAGAGACAAGGCAGAGGAAGAAGCAGGCTCCCCATTGGAAGCCTGATGCAAGACCCGATCCTAGGACCCTGGGATCACAACCTGAGCCAAAGGCAGATGCTTATTTTTTTTTTTTTTAAGATTTTATTATTTACTCATGAGAGACACACAGAGGCAGAGACACAGGCAGAGGGAGAAGCAGGCTCCATGCAGGGAGCCTGATGTGGGACTCGATCCCAGGACCCCAGGATCACGACCTGAGCTGAAGGCAGAAGCTCAACCACTAAGCCACCCAGGCGCCCAAGATGCTTAATCTCCGAGCCACCCAAGTGTCCCTAAAGCCAATGTTTTCTTGATTTTCTATTTGGATTATCTGTCCATTGATGTAAGTGGGGTGTTAAAGTCCCCTACCATTATTGTATTATCAATTACTTCCTTTACATTTGTTATTAACTGCTTTAGATGTTAGGGTGTTCCCATGTTAGTTGCATAAATATTTACAAAGATATTTACAATATCTTCTTGTTGAATTGTCACCTTTTTGATTACATAGGGCCTTTCTTTGTCTCTTGTTATACTGTATTATTTTTATTTTTTATAGTGTTTGTTTTAAAGTCTATTTTGTCCAGGATAAGTATGCTACCCTAACTTGCTTTTGCCTTGCATTTGCATGACAAATGTTTCTCCATCTCCTCACTTTTGGTCTGCAGGTATCTTTCTATCTGAGAGGAGTCTCTTGTAAGCAGCATGTAGATGGGTCTTGTTTTTTTGTTTTTTGTTTTTATCCATTTTGTCACCCTATGTCTTTTGATTGGAGCCTTTAGCCCATTTACATTCCAGGTAATTAGTAATAGGTATGTATTTAGTGCCATTTTGTTACTTATTTTGGGGTGCTTTTTATAGTTTTTTTCTGATCCTTCTCTTGCTCTCTTTTCTCATGATTAGTTGGATTTCTGTAATATACTTGGATTCCTTTCTCTTTATTTTTTGCAAATGTATTAGTGGTTTTTGACTTGTGGTTACCATTAGGTTTATATATAACATCTTCTGCATATAGCAGTCTGTAGTAAGCCAATGATTGTTTAATTTGAAACCATCTTTACTCCCTCCACTCCCATTTTCAGGATATGGTGTCATAATTTACATCCTTTTATTTTGCAAATCCTTTGACTGATTTTTACAGATATACTTATTTCTACTGCTTTTGTGTTCCCTACTTTTCATACTCTCACTTATGGTCTCTCCTTTCCACTCAAGGATTCCTTTTTTTCTTCAGGGCTGGTTTATTGGTCATGAACCTTTTTAGTTTTTGTTTCCCTGGAAATTCTTTATCTTTCCTTCTATTCTGAATGACAACCTTGCAGTATAGAATATTCTTGGCTGCAGATTTTACCCATTTAGCACTTTGAATATATCATGCCACTGTCTTCTTGCTTGCAGTTTCTGCTGAAAAATTAGCTGGTAGCCTTATGAAAAATTACATTTTTCTTCTATGTAATTGTCTTTTTTTCTCTTGCTGCTTTTAAATTATTTCTTTATCATGACTTTTTGCCATTTTAATTAATATGTGTCTTGGTTTGGATTACCTTGAGTTTTGGGAGGATATCGCTGTGCCTCCTGCATGTCAATATCTGTTTCCTTTCCCACATTAGGGAAGATATCAGCTATTATTTCTTCAAATAAATTTTCTACTCCCCCCCCCCTTCTCTCTCTTCTACTGGGATCCCTATAATGTGAATGTCATTATGCTTCATGGAGCCACTGAGTTCTCTAAGTCTATTCTTGTTTTGCATAATTCTTTCTCTCTCACCTGCTCAGCTTGGTTAATTTCCATTACTCTGTCTTCCAGGTCATTAATTTGTTTTTCTGCTTCCTCTAGCTTGCTATTTATTCTATCAAGTGTATTTTTACTTTGGATTATTGTGGTCTTCCTCTCCAATTTTTTTTTTCCCCTCCATGTTCAGGATCTTCTAATGTCTTCTAGTATTTTCTCAAGTCCAGGGAGTACCTTTATGATCATTACTTTAAATTCCCTTCTGGTCATATTATTTATCTCTGTTTTGCTTAGGTCTCTTACTGTGATTTTTGTCCTGTTCTTTCATTTGGGACATATTCTTCTGTCTCCTCTCTGTTTTTCTGTGTTAGGAAGGTCAGCTGCATCTCTTGCTCTTAAAAGTAGTAGGCAGAGGTATGCACTTTTTTAAAAAATTTTTTTATCATTTATTTATTTACTTACTTACTTACTTTGAGGTATGCACTTTTAAGATGATGGTGTGGGTCCTCTTCCATGGGGGACCTGCAGCCCCAAAGACCGGGGCTCACTGGGGCTGCTCCATGACTCATGAAGGCAGTGGTGTGCTGCTTCAAGCTGTGTACCCTAGGCCTCTTCCACAGGGGATGCACAGCTGCTGTGGAGAAACTGAGGCTGCTCTGCACAGTACACACGGGCAGAGGGTACAGTTTTAGCAAGGTGCACAAGTCCTCTCTGGGAGGTTGAGAGACACAGTGTTGGCAAAGTTTGTACTTGTGTTCTGGGGGAGGGGATCTGCAGCACTGGGATTAAGATGGGCCCTGCTGGAGGGGGCAGAGTGTGGTGTATGCAAGTTGGGTAGTAAAGTCTGGTGCTGTGCTGGTTCCCACATTTGTTTATGCTGGTGAGTGGGGAGGGAAATGGTGCCTGCCAGTTCTCTGTTCCTAGAAAAGTTCCTCAGTGAACTCTGAGATTAGTAACTCACTCTCCCTCTTTTATGCCCCCTACTTTTTTTCCTCTACACTTTTTAAACTACTGCTTCTGTGTTCTATCTCTGCAGACTGTTTGTCATGCTATCTCTCTAAGGGCAGAGACTCAGCTTCTTGTCACCCTCTGGGCTCTTCTAAAGCCACGCCCACTGATTTTTTTTTTTTTTTTTTTTTAAGTTCCAGTCTTTATGTTCCACTGGCTAGCACTCAGAAAATGCAGCTGCTCTCATTTTCAAAACCAAATGTTATGGAGCTATAGCTCACTCTTGAAGGCTCCCCAGTGTGATGATCTGCTGGTGATCTGATGATCACCCCACCCCAAAACCATGGCTTCCTCCCCCTGGTGGCCAGACCTGTGGGGTTTAGCACCCCCACTACATCTCTGCACTTTCTACTCTCCTCGATGTGGACTCTTCACTACATTTAGTTGTGGCGTTTCTTCTCCCAGTCTTTGTTGTTGTTGTTGTTGTTTTAATTAATTAATTAATTTTAGTAATCTCTATCTCCAACATGGGGCTCAAACTCACAACCCTGAGATCAAGAGTTGCTTGCTCTTCCAACTGAGCCAGCCAGGCACCACTCTTCTGCCATTCTTTGGGTTGTTTTCTGGGTTGTTTGCATTGATGTGATGGTTGTTTAGTTATATCTGTGAGATGAGATCAATCTAGGGTCCTCCTACTCTGCCATCTTTGCCAGGAGTCTCCTGTTGAGCCTTGATTTAAGGTCCAGCATATAATCAACTCTTATAAATATCCCATCTGTGTTTGAAAAGAATGTTCTCCAATTTTTTACCTAATGTTACATATATGCTTATTTGTGTAAGCTTATTAAATTTACTGTTACAATTATAAATAAAATAGCCTTTTTATTTTATATTAGGTCAATCTAATAACTACTGAGAGAAAAACCTTGTTAAAAAATTTCCCTTTGTGGATATTTTTTCCATTTCTCCTTGAAGTTCTGTCAAATTGGTGTTTATTGTTTTAAAGATATGTTGGCAGGTACCTTCCAGTGTAAAAATCTTATGTCTTTCTGGTGAGTTGACCTTTCGTCATGATATACTGACCCTTCTCATCTCTAATGAATGCTTACTGCCTTCAAGTCTACTTTAGCAACTCTTACTGTAGTCATGCTGGCTTACTTGGTTATGTCCCACAGTTCTCTAATTACTCATGGCTGGACATAGAGTTGCATCTCCATTGAGGGTTTGTCTGGATTTCTGAAGGCTGCCTTGAGGCACATTAATCTAAGACCACATTGAATTACATTCAGCCCTTGAAGTTTTCTTGATTACAGATGAATGCAGACAGACCATTTGTGGGACTGGTAGTAATTACCAATTTTAGTGGGAGAGATATTTTGCCCTTCTCTATCTATTGTCAAGATGAAGACCAATTTCTTTGTTGTTCTTTTTGATAGGTTGGGTTTGTTTCTACCTAATACTCATGCATAGGGTATAGCCTTTAGTGGAGTCTCCTCTGAGATGGGCTGCTTTGGCTAGTTCCTACACTTCAGCCCACATCTGCATACAACGCAGCCATCGGAAAAAATCTCCAAGTGCTCAGGGCAAAGGCTGGCTTCTGCTCTTACCTCTTAAAGTTTCCAGTTTCAATTTGTGCTGCCTTCGGAAATTTTTCACTTCCTTGCTAGCACTATGATTCATCTAAAAAAATATTTTTGTTATTTTGTCCAGCCTAGAGCTATTTTTATTGGGAGGACCACTCTGATGCTCTTGTAAATTAAAAAGTGGATATCTCCATAGATTCTTTCTTATACATATACTATAATCACATTTTATTTGGTTGTGATTTCTGTCCAGTATAGTCAAAGGCTTCATAAATCCAGATGGAAGATGGTTCAGCATTAATCTCATGTATGCTACTCTTCTTCCAACTGAAATCATGAGTAGCTGTCAACCAAAAGTCTGAATTGGAATTCTCTTTGGCATTTTACACTGTGTATTCTAAAACCAGGATTTGGGGATATTTTTAAAAATAATAACTTTTGGGGCACCTGGATGGCTCAGTCGGTTAAGCATCTGATTCTTGATTTTGGCTCAAGTCCTGATCTCAGCCCTGTGTTGGCTCCACACTGGGCATGGGGCCTTCCTAAAACCCTCTCTCTCCCTCTCTTCCTCCCCTCCTTGCTCTCTCTCTCTTTCTCAAAAAATAATAGTAATAACATTTGAGAATAATTCAGTGCTCCAAAAAATAAAAATATATTGCTTCTTGAACTGTGAATTCACAAGACTAAACTTCCTTTTCATACTTTATAGTTAGTTTTCTGTCTTCAAATGTACCTTCATAAATACTGAATTAAGTTTGCTCTGCAACTTTAGGGAAGTCAATTCACTTTTCTGTGCTTTAGTGTCCTCTTATGTCCAGTGGGTACCTGGGCTTGTAGGTAGGATTAAATAAATAGTTCACCAAAAGCCCTGGCATGTAATAATCATGCCTAAATCCTCTTTAATTTCAGAATCTTATTTTATTCCAATGCTTTTCTCAGGTATGTGCCCATTGAAGATCTGCTGGGAATTTACAAGAAACTCTATGGCCGAGAAGTCATCACCAAAAGTGCAATTGTTGACTGTTCATACCTTCAATTCTTGGAAATGTAGGTGTGACCCAGAGGAGAATTTTTAGCTGATTTTCATGTGAATTTCCTTAGCGCACTTTTTGATATTTCAGTTTCCTGAGTTGGAGTTTGGATTTCTGGATTTTTGCTTACTTGAAAGCAGTTGCATGAGAGTAGATAGATGTTGATGGAGCTTCTTCTTTATTTGCTTCACTTCTTTGTACAAATCAAACTCAACAGGCAAAAAATTTTGTTCATGTTGCAGGTATGGTGAGATGTTAGCTATTTCCAAGGTAAGGGTTTTATTCTTCAAAATTTTAAAGGATTATAAAGATACCAGAAAGAGCACCTATTGATAAGTCTTCTTTTTCTGTGCCATAGCTTTATCCCACTTTCTCCAGAAAGTCCCCATTTTTGGTGGAACAATTCCAAGAATATTTCCTGGGGGGACTGGATGACATGGCGTTTTGGTCCACTAACATCTACCGTCTGATGAGCTTCATGTTAGAGAATGGGACCAGGTGAGATACTGCCGTCCCTCCTCGACCAGCCACTTCTGCCTCTTCCCTCCCTTCCCTGGTGCTGCTCTCACATTTCCAATTGGCAAATGCAAAGGTCTCAAGAAGTGCTAGCCTGTCCTAACTAAGGAGGAGAAGAATGGAAATGGTCATCTCAGAACCCAGATGCACTCCCATCTGGTGACATGTGCTGCTGTCTCCTGTTTTAGGGACAGAGAGGAGGGGGATCTTGAAGAACTGTGGCTGTGTCTCTTCTTCAGGGAGGACTGGTGCTGTGCACAGGCTCCAGCAGCCTGGCTCAGTGAGCCTCCTCTCCCCCTGCTGCCATCTCAGGTTCAAAGGGTTTCAAAGAGCACTTCACTGACCCAAGTAAAATCAGAAATGGGTGGATTTGTAAATCACAGCCTTCTGGTGGAGTCTGACATTCAGCCCATATAGAATGGTGTCTGGGTTCCAGCTCCTTTTCTGCTCCTGCCCTGCATGTCCAGGATGAGTGTTAGCCAGAGACGTGAACCAGGGCATGTAGACCAGGGTAGACTGCAGTACCCTACTTCCAGCTGCAATAGACCTGTAGGTTCACAGTCTCCCTGCTGTAGGAGAGAGCTAAGGATCCTCTCAGATCCAGCTTACAACCAGTCCACTGTGTGTGCAGCCCTCCCAGGCTGCCAAACCAAGTGGGGTGCGGTGGGGGTCTGGAGAGGGAGCAGTGGAGGGAGTACCCCATGCAGGAAAGGGCAGGGTGTGAAGCTCAAGCAGCAGCCATGCAGTGGGAAAGATGGTTCTAGAGCTGAGTCTGCACCAGGCAGTTGTTCCAGGCTGAGGAGCGTTGGGCAGATGTTCTAAATTGGAGGGGCCTGAATACTTGTAACTTTAGGATATTCTATGCTGGATGATGTTCTTTTGCCCTTAATAGCATTTGCTAGTATTCAAAGAATGTTGACCATAATTATACATTGTGATTTGAAACAAAATTCCCTTGCATGATAAATTTGACATTAGGCTGTAAATATTAAACCTGTTTTAAACAGTTGGTAAACAGTAACATAAATAATCCAATATAAATACTATTTTTTAAAATAATGAAACAAGCCTCCTGTGAACGCTCCAGGCTCTCCTTCTGTGGCTGTGTGTTTTTAGATGCACACAATGATAGAGGATGGGCTTTGGAATTTGCAAGACCTTCCTCTCACTGCTGAGTTATCCCAAGCAAGTAGCTAAACCTCCCTAAGCTTTGTTTTCTCATCTGTGAAATGGGGTGAATAATAATTCTCCCTTTATCATGGGGATGTTGGGAGGAGCATGTGAGGTCACTCTGTAAATGATTTAGCATGTAGGAAGCACTTAATACATGTTGGCTACTAGTATTATATTTTTTATTGGAAGGAAGTTAAGTTTATATTGGTCATGTGAGTGTGAATGACCTGCATTTATTTGTTTTATAAAATCCATGTGTAATGGTCCTTAAGTGGAGAACAGCTGTGGTGTTTGTTTGGTTGTCCAAACAGCTCAGACGGCTAGACTTTATTCTTCCATTAGGAGAACTATTTGAGAAGAAATAGATTTGTCTCTTGATATTCTAACTTGTCAAGGCAGAAAAGTGCATGGATTGATGGCACTTTACACACATAGACAAAGGGAGATTCATCAGAATTTATGGAGCTTTTGGCAGCCCAGGTGGCTCAGCGGTTTAGCGCTGCCTTTGGCCCAGGGTGTGATCCTGGAGACCCAGGATTGAGTCCCACGTCAGGTTCCCTGCAGGAAGCCTGCTTCTCCCTCGCCTGTGTCTCTGCCCCTCTCTCTCTTTCTGTCTCTCATGAATAAATAAATAAAATCTTAAAAAAAAAAAAAAAAAAGAATTCATGGAGCTTTATGGGAAATTTGGAGAAGGCTCCCAGGAAAGAGGATACAAATTCATGAGTGAAGGAAACATGTACACATTTCCATATTATAAGCATTTTTTTAGCTGAGAATTATCTTCCAAAGCACATTTGTTGCTTGAAGCTTTGAGTGTATCTTTTTAAAGAAACAGTGAGAAAATGGTGGTTACATTCCCAGCCAGAGCTCTACGTAATTAAAAAAACTATTGATAACTGTAGTGCTTCTGTTGCAAGGCTGCTGTCTGGATCCTGGTTGTGGCATTTGAGGAATTCCCATCCGAATCCTGGTGGGACCTTGAGGAGGAATCTTTTCCTAAGCTTAAAGCTGGCCCTCAGAAAGATTTTGATAGAAGTTTGCCTTCAGCTTCTCCCCACCTTGTTTTCTGACTCCTGGCCTGTAGGGAAGTCCCCCTACTGACCCCATCAGATCTTCCCCCAGAGCAGACTCTTCTAATGTCATACTCTGCACCTCGCACTGAGCGCTTCCTTTCAGAGTCCAAGGAAAATTCACTTCTTCCATTCTCTCGGTGGCCTTGTCTGTTTACAGATCTTTGTTTTTAAAGAAATGAGATTGAGAAAGTAAGACCTATTGGAGCAGAAATGGGCATCATTGGCAGAGAGGGGGTGCAGTTGGGAGTCTTTTTTTTTCCATCTTGAACTCTTGGACAGTTCGTGTTAGTGTGGGGTCGCTCAGCAGGTGGAGTGGGACGGGGGGGCGGGTTGTGAGTCGGGGTGACTGGAGCGTGGGGCTGTGTTACCGTAGTGCTGCCTGCACTCAACTCACCTGCCCTGTCAAGTAGGACCATGTTTTCTTCCGAGTTGTGTCAGGTTCCTTGATGAACACCCTGCACCCCTCTGCAGGAGGCGGTGTGAAGTGCACCACCTATTGTCAGTAACATTCATGCTTGAAAGGGAGGTGGGTACATGCCTGATTCCTTTGACTATTTCCCCAGTGACTGCAACCTGCCCGAGAACCCTCTGTTCATTGCATGTGGCGGCCAAAAAACAAGAACCCAGGGGTAAGTGGATTCCAAAAATATTCATAGAGATGATCTTGGGGTGCCTGGGGTGCCTCAGTCAGTGAAGCTTCTGACTTGTGGTTTTGGCTCAGGTCATGATCTCGAGGTCCTGAGGTCGAGTCTCGTGTTGGGCCCTATACTCAGTGTGGTCTGCCTCTCTCTCCTCCTTCTGCTCCTCCAGCACCCTCCCCATAAATTAATAAAATATTAAAAAAAAAATCTTGCCCAGAGAGATGCTCAGTAGACACTGAAGGCATGGGATGTATAGACGGAGGTTCAAATTCCAGTTCTGCCATTTACAGCCATGTGATTTTCAATCACTTAATTTTTTTTTTTTTTTGAGGTATAGCTTCCTCCTTTGACAAAATAGAAAAATCACATGTGCGTATTCCCAAAATCATGGTCTGGGTGGTGTGCAAGAATGGAGGTAAAGTTAAGTTTAATGCAACTAGGTCATATCAGTTAAGTTGTTCAATAAACAATAAAAATGGCAGTTAATAATATTCTTACTTTCCTTATTATCACTCATAACCTTTTCCCAGATTTCACCCTGAGAAAGTCATTTATGGATGAGACAGGGTGAGATTTCCAGGGAGTTGCTGAGGAAGAAGGCCAGTGGTCTTGATTTGTATTCTGAGAGGTGGTATGTATTCCCAACCACATGCACTTAAAAGCTGTGTTAATATTATAAACATTAATAAAGCAATATTTCCTCATCCCTAGCTGCCAGGAGCGGGTTTGGGTGCTAAGGCCTCACTATGCGTGGGACAGAGAGTGTTTCTGTTCTCCTGGGGCGTGCATTTGGCAGGCGCATGGACCCAGAACCGAACCCATAACTACTCTCAAGTGTTAGGAGGGAAAGGGATGCACCCCAGAGCATCCCAATCCTGTCATATGAGGGCTCTTGGTGAAGAAGTAGTGTTTCAACTGAGATAGTTTGTGTGAGCAAAGGTTAGATACTCAAACAGGGCAGAGCAGTAAAGGGTCCTAAGAGGGAGCGTGGAGCTTGGAGCGTGGAGCGTGGAGGAACAGGAAGATTCAGGTAAGCCCCTGCAGTCTGATTTATTTAAATTGTCTTTTTGTTTTGCTTTGCTTTCTTTCAACTTGTTTAAAATCACATGGCTGTAAATGGCAGATGGAATTTGAACATCTGTTTCTCTATAAATCCCAAATCTTTCTCTTTCTTTCTTCCTTTCCCTCCGTTTCTTTTTCTCTTTCTTTCTCTCTCTTTTTCTCTCCTTCTTCCCTTCCCTCCCTCCCTCTTTTCTTTTCTTTTCTTTTCTTTTCTTTTCTTTTCTTCTTTTCTTTTCTTTCTATGCCTTTAGATGGGGCGCGCAGTGTCTAGATCGTCAGAGTCCCTATACTGACGGCAGTTTACATGGGCCCCTTTGTCCATTCCTGTTCTGTAGGGTTCCATTTCCATCACTTCTGAAGCCTGTGTGGCTCCTCTAGGCATCAGGCTTGTAGTCTCTTTAGAATGCAAGAATTTGAAAATATACTTTCATTGTATGATTCATTCTCGCATGTCTTTGAAGATAAATCCGTGTGCCCACACACAGTGTCCCAAATAGCTACAGACTGTTTCTTGACCACGTGTGTGAAATACTAAAACACCTTTGATACTTTTTAATAATCTGGAAGAAATTCACACCTTTTATGCTATAGGACTTTGAGGCTCTGGGAAGTATTTTTGATAAGGACAGGCTTTTAAGCCTTGGAAACATGTTCACTAAAATTCTGTGGAATGTCCGATGAAGGTTTTTCTCCTTCAGCTTCCAGATATTAGAACTTTATGGTCTCCAACCTGTGATCAACTTGGTATATTCTTCAATGCCGTTATTCAGGGGCCTGTCGTTCACTCATTTTGTTTGTTCTCCCTTTCTCACAGCTCTAGAGTACAGAAAAATGATTTCCATATGAACTTGACTGCATACCTAACTAAAGATGTTGGGAAAAATATAAAATATACCCAAAGAGGTGTGTCCTTTAGTGTGGACTCCTGGACCTCGGTAAGAAATTTTGCTTGGGTTGGGGAAGAGGAACCTGCTGCCCCCGTGATGTTGTCCTGTGGACTCACTGGTGTTTAATCCCTCGCTGAGAGTCGCCTGCCCATGTGCCAGGTCATAAATATCTTTGGCCTCCAAATCTGTTTTTTTCCAGAGATGTTCTGGGGTGTGGGTCTGGATCTCCGTGGCCTTTGGCAAGTCCAGTGAAGCCTGAGGTGGCCCTGGCACCCAGGCCAGTCCTGCTTCATCCTTGGGAAAACTGTGTCCGCAGTATTGTAGGCTCACTGCATAGAGCCCCTGGCAGGGGTTCACTGTGTATGAAATCCTTAAATCCTCTGTATAAATCTCCTTAAAAGGGAGATCACCTTTTAAGTGTCAGACACTTGACTAGGGAGTATAAGATGACAGGGAAAGGGACTCTCATCTTTAGAAAATTTGTCTAACTGGGGTGATCAATAAATAATCATACGTAAGTAGAATGCAACAAGAAACATGTGGGTGGGGAATACTTTTTAAGATAAAACTTATATCTCCACTGTGAATCAGAGAAGGCTTCATGGCAAAGGTGGTCTTTGGGTTAGGTCTTGACTAGCAGATAGTATTTCAACAGTGAGAATATATTTCTTGGGAATGTTTGGGGATATTTGGAGATAAGAGTTTGCCTGGAAAACAAGACAAGGGATATAAGGTGTTAGGAGAGGATTGGGAAGGGAAGCAGGTGTTGGATTGTGAAGGGCTCTTAACATCCAGAAGTGGGTTCATAAAGACATTGTGTAACTGGTGCCTGTGGGAGCTGGGCCTGGGCCTGGGCCTGGACAGGCCTGCGTTGTGGGTGTGCAACCTGTGCTATCACCCAGGGGGGGCCATGGATGCCCTGAGAAGGGCCCCACACTTGGGTTAGTGCTCTGCTCTCACTGCCTTACAATGCTTAATAACTTAGGGGTGCTGGGTGCCTCAGTCCATTGAGCCTCTGACTCTTGGTTTGGGCTCAGGTCATGGTCTGGCTTTTGTGGGATCAAGCCCCGAGTTGGGCTCCCTGCTCAGTGAGTCTGCTTCAGACCTTTTCTCCCTCCGTTTTCGAATGTGCTTTCTCCCAAATGAATAAAATCTTAAAAAAAATTCGTAATAACTTTTGAACCAGGGGCTCTGTGATTTCACTTTGCGTGGGCTCCGTGCATTATGTCATGGGACCCTCTATCACAGACTTACCATTTTGTCCTATAGTTTCTTGGATCTGTTTCCTTTACAAAAGGGTGAGTCCTAGAGGGGAGGGGCTTTCTATTCCCACAACTGGTCCTGGTGCCTGGCACCCCTCTAGGAGCTGACTAGGTGCTCCCTGGATGAACAAGCAAGGTGGAGCTGGACGTTTGGATGAGCATCCATGGGCAGCCTGCCTGCCAGAGGGGTGAGAGGGGAAAAGGCACAGCCCCTTCCTGCAGGGCCCTTCGCCTGCTCTTCCCTGGAGCCCCAGCATTGCAGGGAGCCTACCGTTCTGAGCTGATTCCGCTCCAGGCAGCCGCTGGCGTTCCTGTGTGGTCTCCTGTGGCCCTTGGGTGGATTTAGAGTTGTATCCCTTGGACATGGAGGCATCTAGTATGGGGCCAGGTTCTTCGGGGCATGTTAGCATCCCAGGTTGGGGGCTCACCATCCCCTCGTTCCAGGCTTTGCAGATGAACTCTCATGCTGGAAGCAAATACAGCAGCCCCTCCATTTTGATTTTGGAGGCTATTTTTAGCATCCTGGTTTTGTTCCAGTTCATTTGGGGGAAAATACATACACACACCCATAAACACAAATAGAGTCATAGATCTAGGTTGAATAAACTTTTAAGGTGTTTAATCCATTACATTTATCTTGTTACGTTCAGACTCTCTCGACATTGGTTCAGGTTAAGGCCTAGCTGACTCTTTCTTGCCATGCTGGTGTGAACTCTAGGGCTGTATCTGCCCCCCTTGGTGCTTATTGGGGACTGTGATTTCCCTGCCCTCATTGCTCATCCCAAGTGATCTTACTTATTGATAGGAACCAATGCTTTATTCTTGAGCACTTGTCAACATGATTTTCCTTTAGAAAGTCTCATACTTTTGACAGGAAATAATAGTTTTGTTGATTTTGCCATGTGTTTTTATCTGCCTACAATGATTTTTGTTTTTCCAGGATTCCCTGACTTTTATGTACCAGGCTTTGGAAAGGAACATACGGACAATGTTTACAGGCTCTCAGCAGTCATGGAAACATGTCTCCAACCCTTTGGCCTCTTATTACCTGTCTTTTCCCTATGCAAGACTTGGTTGGTAAGTATCAATTTCTCCTACACCCAACAGCTGCCTTCAGTATGAAGTCCATTCAGTCATTCAATAGACGGTATAGAGACGGCACCTCTTGGCTCCTTGTATTCCAATCAATTCATCATCAACAAAAACATTAATTTAGTGGTCAAGTTATTGTAAAGATGAAACTATCTCCTCAAAATTGGTCATAATGTGTTTAAATACAAGGAGCAAAAAAAAAAAAATACAAGGAGCTTTCACTTTACTGAATAATTACAAAGATGAGGTGTTGTAGAACAATTATAAAGCTTTGATGTTCTTAAAGACCTAATGTTACAGACTTTTGGGAATCTAATGATACTAGAAGCGTATAAACAGAGCTCTTACAGTGAGTGGAACATCATCCCTTCCTATGACTAAAGTCGAGTACACCACTGTAATTTTATAAATAGAATGTTGGGGATTCCTCTGATTTTAATAACCAAAACCAAGCCCAAGGATAGAAAGGGGACTGTTTCCTGGGGGTTTTGTGGGGGGGAAGTTTTTTTCAACCACATTTCTTAAATCCAAATGACACTGTTTCCCTTGGAACAATTTGCTGACAGCCCTTCTGTCTTGGGTCACTGACGCGTTCAGCCCCAGCACAGGTGCAGGAGGTGAATGTTGTGTTTATTGGTGGTTCACTTGTGCATAATGGCTCTTCTTGGCTGCCTTCCTGAAAGAGCCAAAGAAGGCCTCCTGGGGGGCCTGCTGGCCCCAGGGGTGCTACAGAGGTCCGTCCTGGGCATCCAGCCCCAGGAGTGCAGGGACTGGCCCCAGGGCCCTCTCACCTGGCATCAACCCCTTCAGAGACTTCTTTTCTCTTTTTCCTCTGTTCTGCCATTGAGCCTTTATGTGGCCATAAGAACTAGAGGAAATAAGTGATTTCTGGTCCTTCTGGCTGCTCCAACAGATAATTGAGCCTTTGCTCTATAACTGGTAGGCCATAGACTCATTTAGAAAGACTCATCTATGAAAGACGTTGAACATTCAATTTCTTCACAGTACGAGGTACCTTATGCAGTTATGGTAGAAAGAACAGGACACTCTTAGCACATGCTTGTCTCAGGCCCCATTCAGTTGTTTGTTACCTGGTCACTCGGAAGCAGCCCCTGCCGTGGGCCGGGTGCAGCTTTCCTCTGTGTTCTCGGGGAGCCCGGGATCGCGCTTAGCCGCTCCGGGTTCTGCATACCAGACGCGGTGCTTTGTGAAGATGCTTTACACCTGCTTGGGTCCTAAGGTTCAGAAATACCCAGAGGCCTTCGCGTCTCCAGTGCTGTGCTTCTTGGAGAGCAAGACTGAGTCACACAAACGACACAACCTCAGAAGAGAGATTCTCCGCTGTCAGGCAGGGCAAAAACATTTACAGGGGGCAGTTGGAGGGTTGGGTTCTGGGGAGGAAAGAAGCAGGAGACTGTCTCACCCGGAGCGCTCAGCAGATATAGGAGAGCAGTGTGGGGGGGGGGTCCTCTCTTCTCCCCTGCAGGGCAATGGCCTCGGCTGACCTCAACCAGGACGGGTACGGCGACCTGGTGGTGGGCGCCCCGGGCTACAGCCGCCCCGGCCACGTCCAAGTTGGGCGCATATACCTCCTCTACGGCAATGACCTGGGCCTGCCCCCCATCGACCTGGATCTGGACAAGGAGGCCCACGTGATCCTGGAGGGCTTCCAGGTGAGGCACCTGTCCCTGATTTTCCCTTTTAGAGTCTGTAAGCTGCTGCGCATCGTCCGTGGCGGATTCTCCAAGTGAATAGCCAGTGACAGGGATGACGAGAGCGGCAAACAGCTGGCGGCCTACGTCCCTGTAACTCCTCATTTTGAAAAACCTGTTCAGTCCATTTATCTCATCCTGTCGTTACCTGAACGGTTAGTCAGATACCTGCCAAAAGCACACCTGCCATTTACTTGGAGCTGCTTTGATTAGCCAGTCGGGGTGTGATTTCTTGATATTACAAAACGGTCCCCCCCCCTCTTTTAAGCTTCCCTCTTTTTATATGTAAATTTTTGTTTTGTAAGAATGTGTTTCACAGGAAAGCTGTGCGGAGTTCCCACACGCTGCTTACCCGGTTTCCCTGTCCCTGTGTCCCCGGCTGCAAGGATGAAGGATTAGGAGGAGCCATCTCAAGTGTTTGCTCAAGGATTCAGTGCTTGTGGAGGGATGAGGGGGTACTCGCAGGAGGGCCTGATGGTGCCCCCGGTGGGGAAGGCACGGGTCGCCTGCAGCTGGCAGGCGCTGTCACCGGCTGCCCTGAAGTGCTTGCTCTGTGTCCTGGAGCAATCCTTTCTGGTTTATCGAGTTTCCTGCCCTGTACGAAGGCATCTTCACAGATGCCATTGTTTGCAGGCGCAGCACGATTGGCCAATCAGTAATTGATACAGGTTCTGGGCCCCACGTACGTGGCAAACCTCCCCTTGTGCAAGAGCGCTCCTTGTTCTATGTGTTGTGAAACAGTGGGGGAACCGAGTGTTGCTTTTCGGTCTGGGCTGATTCTAGAGAGTGGGACATGCGAGATGGAGAAAATCCATCTTGGAAGGAAATGGTCCCCGATGGGACCGGGTTTTCCGCTTGTAAACCGTGCACGTGGAGACAATAAAAGCAGCTGCCCTCCTGCGTGTCAGGTGCTCAGAGCGGCGTCCCTGGCAGTGCCGTCCAGCAGAACTTTCCGTGCCGACAGAGGTGTTCTGTAGCGGTGCCGCCCGAGAGGAAAGCCACTAAGTGCCCTGGCTTCTGCGCATTTGCCAGGCACCTAGTGGCGCTGAGGGGCTGAGTTTCTAGTTTATTTAACGCGACTGTAACTATAGGAGCCACGTGTCGCCAGGGGCCACCGCGCTGGACAGGGTGGCTCTAGAACCCCCTGAGTGCTGATCAGATGTTAGCTATCATTGCTGGTGTGTGCGGTTATTATTTTGGTTCCTTTCCAAAGGGAGCCTGGCCCTTATTGCAGGGCACAGTGGACACTAGACCATTTTCTAAAACCCTAGACCTTGTGGAAACGGACCCGTTTCTCTCTGGCACCTCGTCTTCCCCTCAAAGCTGACAGGCCAAGAAGGTCCTTGGGGCAGAGCCCTCCCATGGGCAGGTGGCAGGTCTATCACAGTTGCAGCAGATTTGTCCCTTGGCCTGGGCTTCCAGGTCGGGTGTCCAGGTCTCTGTACTCCCAGGGGATCGCGTGCTCATCCGAAGGCTGTGGCTCAGCCAGGGGTGGGTCACATGTGCCTCTTCAGTCCTCAGGTCGGTTTGGCTCGGCTGTGGCTGTGTTGGACTTCAACCAGGACGGCGTGCCTGACCTGGCCGTGGGAGCGCCCTCAGTGGGCTCTGAGCAGCTCACCTACACGGTAAGGCTGCAGCCCGTGGGGGGAGTGGGGACCTCAGGGAGGGGGAGGCGGGGCAGGGTGCAGCCTCTGTAGAAAGCAGACAGCCACCTGGGCCGAGCCAGCATCTGTAGGAAGACGGTCTCAGGCCCCCCGGCTAGGGTCCTTGATGTGACCTTGGGTTACCTGGCGGTGCCTACCTCCTGCCTCCCTGGCCTTTGTTTGACCTCCCCGTTTTCCTAATTCCACCAGAAATTTTACTCCCCCCTCTCCACCAAGATGCTGAATGCTAATTAGGGGGATGGAAATTCCAGCCACTCCAGGCCCCCCCCCCTCGTCATCACAGCAGAGTGGTAACCTCCCCAGACCCTCTCTCTCATGCACAGAACTCACCAACCCCCTGGTTTCTCACGGAGATCCTGGGTCCTGGAATGGAAGCTCTCGTCTATGTGGGCCCCGTACACGGCTGGGCACCAGCTTCTTTGCCCTATGTGACCCCAAAGGGCAAAGGCCCTTCATCACTGTCTACCTGCCATGAGCTCAGCTTCCCTACCTCCTCATTCTCTGCTTCTACACTGTGAGCCGTTTGTCATCTTCAGTCTCACAGGCCCCCTCACTTGAGGATATGGGTCAGACAGTTCCCTCCACCTGGAAGGTCCTGATATGGCACCTATGCAGGAGCTGTCATCCAGCCACACCTTGCTGTCCTACTCCACATCCTTTGCCTCTACTCTTGTACCTTCCACGCCACGGTGTCATTGCCCATTGGCCAGCTTTTCGGGAGGATAGAGTGTGGTCTCATTTATCACGGTCTTCCCTGCCCTTGGCTCGTGGTGGAACATAGACGCTTCTATAATGAGTGAGGAGGGAGACCAGCAAGCAATAAGCTAGGAACTGGTTTGTGACCACAAATGATGGCGTGTGTCTCAAGGCAAATGGACGCTGGCCACACCACCAGTCGTGTTTGGAGGAGTCACGGGCTGGGTCAGGGAGGGCCTCATGGAGGATTCAGAAACAAAGCTGGGCTCACAAAGGAAGGCAGGCGGGCCAGTTGTCCAGCACACTGAACAAGTGTGCACGGTGGGCAAGGGTAAGAGTGACTGTTTCAGCATTGGGGTCTCCAACAGTCTGATGGAAGTGACAGACTGAAAAACCCTGTTAAGCCCAGCAGCAAACGCACAGGCCCGGTTTCTGACTGTCACTGAGCTTCTGACAGTAGGGACTTGGGTGATTTATGTCATCGTCACCCGTCTATCCTGTGGTTGAGGTTCTTGGGTTGCCACCCAGGCCTTCTGACCACCCTGTGGCTTGCCTTTTGCCCAGGGTGCGGTGTACGTCTACTTCGGCTCCAAACAAGGAGGAATGGCTGCTTGCCCCAACGTCACCATCTCCTGCCAGGTACAGTTACCATCTGAGCCAGGGCTGGCAGGCCACACCTTGCCCCATCCTGCCAACAGCCTCTGACCAAGACGTGGTCTCCCGGTTTCCCCTAAAGGACACCTACTGTAACTTGGGCTGGACACTCTTGGCCGCAGATGTGAATGAAGATGGAGAGCCCGATCTGGTGATGGGCTCCCCTTTCGCACCAGGTGGAGGGAAACAGAAGGGAATGGTGGCTGCGTTTTATTCTGCCCCCAGCTGGAGCAACCAAGGTAGTGCTTGCAGGAGGGATGGGCGGGGACCTCCCTGCTCTCTAGTCCATCCTCATGCCTGTGGGCTTGCGTCCTTTCTTCCACATTCCATTATCAATTTCACTTAAAGTTTCTAAGAGCTCTTACTCTTGCAGATAAGAGTATCTCGTATCTCTTGTATCTAGATAAAATACTCATCCAAATGATCTGGAGTCACTGGATATACAAAAAGCGGTCCAACTTCTTGGTCCAGAACCCAAGGGGGCCCATAGGTTGTTGGCACAGGCTTTCCCTGTAAGCACAGGATCCCAGGAGGCATCTGGTGATGTTCCAAACCGCCCACTGGGGGCTGTTTATATTGTATTGCAGGTTCACTCTGCTGACCTGAGCTCTAGCAATTTACTTCTCATATGAGGTGTGGGACCCATTTCTGACACTGGGGCCCTGGAACAGCTTGGGGTGTGTAGGTCAGCCCACCCCCCCTCCAGCAGCCTCCCACGTAAGGTAAAAGGCATTCGTTTGTCTTGCATAGAAAAGCTGAACGTGGAGGCGGCCCCCTGGATGGTGCGCGGTGAGGAGGACTTCTCCTGGCTAGGCTACTCCCTCCACGGGGTCAGCATGCACAACAGAACTTTGCTGTTGGTGGGGAGCCCAACCTGGAAGAACTCCAGCAGGTGAGTGCCCCTATGGGGCCCAGGAACCAGTGGGCACAAGGAGCAGATGCCCGCAGCTGTGGGAGCCCGTGAGGGGTGGGACGCACTGAGGGGCCGAGTTCTAACCCTGCAGGGAAGAGCTACAGCTCTGGGGTAAGGCTGCAAATGCTCCTCCTTAGACGTTTAAAAATGAGATAGAAAGGTGCAAGAGTTTGCTGGGGCTGCTGTGACAAAGTCCCACAGCCCAGCTAGCGTAAGCCATAGGAATTAACTTTCTCCCAGTTCTGGAGACCAGAAATCCAAGGTCAAGGTACTGGCAGTCGATTTGAGACCTCTCTCCTCGGCTTGCAGGCCGCCACCTTCTTCCTGTGCCCACACATGGCCTCTTCCGTGTATGCCGCTATCCCTGGTGTTCTTCTGGTTCTATAAGGACACCAGTCCTATTGGATTAGGGCCCCACCTCTTT
Source organism: Canis aureus (assembly GCF_053574225.1). Taxonomy (NCBI): domain Eukaryota; kingdom Metazoa; phylum Chordata; class Mammalia; order Carnivora; family Canidae; genus Canis; species Canis aureus. The sequence continues at coordinate 4,145,139 of NC_135647.1, forward strand.
GAAGACCCTATCTCCAAATATACATATTCTGAGGTTCTGGGGTTAGGGTTCCAACATGTGGATTTTGGAGGAATACAATTCAGCCCATGAGTAGGCATCCCACTATCTGCTCTCAGTGGGGAGGCAGGTCAGTGAGCCTCGTATCTGGAGAGTCTTCATACTGCGAATTCACTCTGCAAGCCACCCCGCTCACGTGCCAGGGATCACAGGGAGTGGGGAGGGGAGGGGACGAGGAGGGTTGCCTTCGCCTGGACCTGAATACTCGGCCAGCTCTTAATCCTTCACCCCAGCAGCTCAGTTGTGTATACTTCCTTCCAGTCTGGGCCATCTGTTCCGTGCTCAGGATGAGAAACAGAGCCTTGGACGGGTATATGGCTATTTTCCCCCAAATCGCCGAAGCTGGTTTACCATTTCTGGAGACAAGGTATGGCTGCTGCTCCCTCCCCAGCAGAGCAAACACCATGGAGGGTTTTCGGAGCTGTGAGGTATTGATTCATTGCATTTCACAGACGATGGGGAAGCTGGGAGCTTCCCTGTCCAGTGGCCATGTGATGGTGAACGGGACCCGGAAACAAGTGCTGCTCGTTGGAGCCCCGACTCATGGTAGGTCATGTGCCATGAAGCTCGACTGCTTTTTAGTCAAGTGGCTCCTTGACTATGTCCTATTGGGGAAAAGTGAAATCTAGAGCCAGACACACCTGATTCTGAATATTCCCTTTTCTCATTAATAGCATGCAGCTAACCTTAGGGAAATTACTTAACTTCCATGAACATTAATTAGTATCACCATCTGCAAAATACAGATTATAGTATCCACCTCAAGGGTTTGTGAAAATCCTGCATGAAAGTAACCTAGTATGTTTTTAAAGCTCCTGTCCCACTGAGCTTGGAGCTAGAGGGAAATTCAGAAAATTCTATAAATCAGTTCACCAGGACTAGGTCTGCTCTGAGGACCTATGTTAATAAACCATTATTGTATTTACTTTATGGGAAAGAGTTTTAAAAAGCCAACAGAAACCTACTCCCTTCAGGCACCTGGGTGGCTCAGTTGGTCGAGCATCTGCTTTCAGGTCCAATTCCAGGTTCCTGGGATCCTTGGGCTCCCTGCACAGCGGGGAGTCTGCTTCTCCCTCTGCCTCTCCCTCTGCTTGTGCTCTTACTCTCTCAATAAATACATAAAATCTTAAAAACAAAACAACAAAACCTATTCCCTCCAAGATGATCAGAGTGAATCATGTTTATTGTATAAATTTATGAAAATACAAAGAAATGTTTAGAAATCACCCTTTATCCAGATATTTAAAAACTTAAGCTCATACTATATATATGTATATAAAATACATAAAATATAAAAATATACATAATATATACATGTAAATTTTCACACCTAGTTTTAAAATTTTATATTCCAAGTGTGTCCTCATGTTACTAAGATTCTTCTAGAATATGGTTTTCGATACTCATCACATTTGTTTCCATGTGCTTATGCCCAAATTTACTAATATTATCCTATTGCTGGAAATTTAGGATGTTCTCAAGTTTTCACTACTGTTAAGGTCTTACCTATCAAACATCCATGTACAGAAAACCCTGCCTTTCTGGATCTGTTTTTAAAAACAGATTCCTAGAGGTGGAATTCTGGGACTAGACGTCTAATAGTAAGGCTCTTCTTACATATTGTCAAACTATCTTTCAGGGAGATTGTTGTTTCACACATTAGAGTAAAGAAGCAGAGTGGGGGCAGCCTGGGTGGCCCAGCGGTTTAGTGCTGCCTTCAGCCCAGGGCGTGATCCTGGAGACCTGGGATCGAGTCCCATGACAGGCTCCCTGCATGGAGCCTGCTTGTCCCTCTGCCTGTTGTCTCTGCCTCTCTCTCTGTGTCTCTCATGAGTAAATAGATAAAATTTTTAAAAATCACTTAAAAAAAAAAAAGCAGAGTGGACTGGGAAATGAATAGCTAGATTTTTTTTCTCTTTCATTCCTTTTCTTTTTTTTAAACTACGCTCCATGTCCAACAGGGGGTTTGAACTCATGAGCCTTAGATCAAGAGGTTCATGCTCTATGGATTGAGCCAGGCAGCCACCCAAGAATGGCTAAATTTTTTCATTGCATGAAAAACACGGGAAGCACTGTAACAAGCACTTTAACACCGGAAACTTGCTGACTTACATTTGGAGTAATTGAGGTTTTCCCACCCTTTCACAGAGATTAGGTGGTGATTTCCAAACTCTTGCAACACCTACAAGTGATTTTATTTGCTTCACTTCTGCTCCTACTGGAGTGCTGTGATTAGAGCTTTCCAGACTTTGTTTTTTTTTTTTTTTTTCAGACTTTGTTTTAATGTTCCTACCATCTTAGGATTTTCCTGTTACAAAATACTGTATAAAATATAAAAAGGTTAGTTTACATATCTGTGTTATATACAAATTAGCCCTTCATTAATTTTCCTGTTTTTTACTTGTATTTTACCCACATAATTTGGTATAAAAGGCAGAGCACTTGTTGCAAAATTAATCAGGATTTCAAGCTGGTGATGGGAGTGCATTAAGCTGAGCATGGGGCCCCATGTGGCTGTGACATATATGCTGAATCTGTGTCCTAACAGCTTGGCTCCTTTGGGCACTGCACAACTTCTCAAGCCTGGAATCAGATTGGACACTACCATCTTCATTTTCAATCCACATGGTACCTGCATTTTATTATAACAACCCCTAAAATCCTAGTTTAGTTTTGCAAAGATGTGTCACTGAAAGAATTGTTAAAACCATGAGCTGCCTCCAACAGGTAGTTCATGTGGGGGGCAGACAATGTCACTGTGTCACCTTCAAAAGGTCAGAATATCCGCAGTATCCTCGTGAGCTCACCAAAGTGCTTCAGTGTAGTCTGGGCATCTCGGCTCTATGGTACAGATTCATCTAACTTTGAACAACCCATGTACTTTCAGGGGGATCCCCGAGGGCAGTGGTCTGGAGCTTGACTCTCTCAGACCCATCCCTCTCCTCCTGGGCTCTGTCTCTGGCTCAGCAGTCTTTGGTTCAGAATGTGGCCACTGCACAGAATGAACAACTTAAATGTTGAGTGGGGATTTTTTCGGGTACTTATGAATAACTATGAAGCATTTTCAGTATGAAAATGATAATACTCAAAAATGGCAAAGTTGAGATGAGGTGGGCACTCCTACAGAGCTGGTGAGATGTAAAATGATACTGCCCTTTCTGGAATGTTTGGCAAAATGGCAAGAGCATTAAAGATACTCATTCCCTTGGAGTTCTATGGACCACTTCTAAGAATCTGCTCTCAGAAAGTATTCAGAACTGCAGGGAAAGATATTTGTCGTAGTGTCAATTATAATAGCAAAAAGTTAGAGATGGCCAAAATCAAAAATAAAATGTATACAATTTTATAACCCCCAACAATCTCCATTTTGTTTAATACATATATGGTTATCAAGCTCCACAAAGAAACATATTCTATAGAACTTCTTTATACTTTTTTGGGGAGCACTTTCCACACCTTTTATTATGATAATGTAAAAAATCTTGGCATTCACAAGTTTGACACTCAAAGTATTGACTATTTTGTGGTAATCCTAAAGTCAGTGATACAAAATAACGTGATCCATAGTTTATCAGTTACAAGTGAAGCCATGCCGCAAGGTGGTGTCCCCTTCCCCGTGGCTTGGGAGGGAGCCCAGCCAGTGGGATGCATCTGTGCTTTACACCAGCTGTTTTCTGCTGTCACAGTAAGTGAACTTGAGAAATCATAAAAACACTTGTGGGTGTAAAGAAAACCTCCCCCATACCCTTTTAAAAACCAAGGGTCTGTTGAATTACTTTAGAGAGAAATACTAAGGCATAACCTTGGGGTTTTTTTCTCTTGTCTTAAATGTGTATGGTAAGCCCTGATTTGCCTCAACAGGGAAATGAGGTATATTAAAATTTTTTTATTGAAAAGTATCAGCTTCAGGTGTAGGTCACCATGATTCAATATTTTTATACATCATGAAATGATCCCCGTAAGTCTAGTTATCATCTGTCAGAAATGAGGTGTTTTGAATGGCCAAAGATTTAAAGTATCTGAATCCCTTTTTTATAGACTTATTTTTAAGAGCAGTTTTAGGTTTACAACAAAATTGAGTGGAAAGTATAGAGGTTTCCTGTAGATCCCCTACCTCCACCCATACACTGCTTCCCCTGCCTATGGACCTTCTGCACCAGAGACGGTGCATTTGGTATAATTCAAGAACCTACACTGACACACCATTGTAACTAAGGCTATAGAATGTAACATTAAAATTCACTTTTTGTGTTGAACATTCCGTGGGTTTGGACAAATGTGGAAAGACCTGTATCCACCATTACATTATTATATACAGAGCAGTTTTGCTGGCCTTGAAATCCTCTGTGCTCATCCCTTCATCCATCCCTCCCTCCCTCCTAGACCCTGGCAGCCAGTGATCTTTTTACATCTCCCTAGCTTGCCGTCTCTAGAATGGCATACGGTTGGAACCCCCCAGTCTGCAGCCTTTTCAGATAAGCTTCTTTAAGCATTATGCATACTATGCATTAAGATTCCTCCATGTCTTCGTGACTTGGTAACTGACTTTTAAGATTTTATTTATTTATTCATGAGAGACGGAGAGGCAGACACATAGAGAAGCAGGCTCCCTGCAAGGAGCCCCATGTGGAACTTGATCCTGGACCCCGGGATCCGCCCTGAGCCAGAGGTAGACGCTCAACCGCTCGACCGCTGAGACACTCAGGCGTCCCAGTAACTGATTTATTTTAAAATTTTTTAAATATGGAGAATTTAAAATTTAAAGAAACGTGATGAAATTATTCTAAATTATGCATTCTAATAGATTATGATAAAAATGAAGAGTTTTGGAAGTGATCATCACAACTCCTCCCCCTCCTCCCACCCTTGTGCACTTGGAGCCATTTGAGCAGCAGACCCATGAAGCCCTCATATAAAAGAATGTACCTTCTAAAAACCAGCCTGGAGAACCCAGTCTGGATGGGGCCTGCAAAGTGACCTTGGGGTGACTTCCCTGAGACAGTGGGTCTGTATGGCAGATGCACGTGCCTTGGGGCCCAGCAGCAGCAGCAGCGATGTGGACTCAGCCCTGCATGTAGAAGGCAGACTAGCTGTGGTCCACGTGTACACCCACACACAAAACAGCAGCACTCTGGGCCCCTCCAGCAGGCAGGCGGAGCGAGAAGCAGGGAGCTCCCAGGATTTCTACATTCTATATTCTGGGGAGCTCAAGTCCCTTAGGAAGCATGAGAAGGGAATGAGAATTTTTTCCTTCACTATTTCTTCAGACTTTGGACTTTCACCCTGAATATGATGAGCAATCATACTTTAGTGAAAGACTGTTCTCTTGGGAAAGTTGTTTTCGGTCAGGTTGCCCACTCTTGTGTTCAAGAATCCCAGACAGCCGAGCTTTCTGAAGTGCTGTTCTTCTTTCCTTCCCTCCCCATTATTTCTGATTGGGATTGCAGGCTCCTTTGAGCTCTCGTTTCTAGTGGGCAGTTGGCTATAAACAAAAGCTCAAGGGAAGGCTGCCCAAGAAAGCAGTCACATCAGTAATGTCAGTTTTGCACACAACACAAAGGAGACCCTGCCTTGGGACTGGCCCCATTTGGCTGGCTCAGGGGCGGACTTGTGGTTGGCCTCTCCAGACCCCACCCCCGAGCCGCAGATGCTATTAGGTTTTTCTGAGACGGTCCTTATTTCTGAAATCAAGGCTGTGTTCCAAATGACTTGCTACCTTTAAAAGTTCAAAATTCATTTCATTTAAAAAAATATTTACCCAACACTTGTGCTGAACCAGACAACGTAGTATGCGTAGCAAGTGACAAGGTCCTGGCCCCCCCACTTGGCACTGAGCCTGCTGTGGGTGTGGGGAGGCGGGGTCTATTCCAGGGAGATGGCACAGCATGTGCAGCACATTTAAGGGGTGCGTGTCGGGGGGAAGAGGCTCACACTGCTAGAACCCAAGTAGCATTCAGATTCTGGAAGGTGCTGTGAAGAATGTAGACTTGCTGGGAAGCTCTGTCAGGAGTGTTGACACTGGCAGGTTGCAGTGTAAAGATGGTTATGTGACTACTGAAGGGGTCAGGCCTGTCTGATGGGGTATCACTGAACTTGCCCCACGTTTGAGTCTCTGTGCCCAAGCCAGCTATACCTTCCTGACACCCAGAGCTGGTCGGTGCTACAACCACGTGTCCTGTGGGATTCAGTGCCTTATGTCTTCTCTTCATTCCTGCAATGGCAGATGATGGGGTGCCCTGGTTCTTTTCAGATGAGGTGTCCAAAATGGCATTCCTGACCATGACCTTGCACCAAGGTGGGACCACTCGGATGTACGAACTGACCCTCAACGCACAGCCTGCTCTGCTCACCACCTTCAGTGGGGACCGCCGCTTCTCTCGATTTGGTGGAGTTCTGCACCTGAGCGACCTGGATGGTGATGGCTTAGGTGGGAAAGGAATAGGGCCTCAGGCCAAGAATGGAGTCCCTTTGTTCAACAGACTGGTCCCCTAATTGGAGTATCTAGGCTCTGCCCTCATAATTGGCAGCTCAGTGATCCCAGGGCCTTTAGATCTATTTTAGGTCAGGTAAGACCAGAGCCAAGAGTGAGCTATACATCCTGAAGGTGGTAACACCAGAGCCACCCACATACGTGGTTGGAAGAATAAACTAGGAAACAAAGCCTTTCCTATGTGGGGATGAAATCAGGGCAGTCTATTTGAAGGATGCACTAACCTGACTTGTGACAGGTTGGGTGAGGACCCAGAGTGCACAATGGAAAGGCTGACCGTGAACTGTGAGACTTCCTTCTGACTTCTATTGTTTGCAGATGAAATCATTGTGGGAGCCCCACTGAGAATAACAGATGTCACCTCTGGACTGATGGGGGGAGAAGATGGTCGTGTTTATGTTTATAATGGCAAACATATCACCTTTGGTGACATGACAGGCAAATGCAAATCATGGACAGCTCCATGTCCTGAAGAAAAGGTAACATGCTCCCATACAAAATTCTATGCCATGTTGGGAAATGAGCTCACCTGCTGATCCCTTGTTAAAAGAACTTAGAGTTTTTAACTGAATGGTCTTGCACTCAGGACACAATCATGTGCCCGTTTTTGTAGGCACAAGTGGCCCTGCGTTCTTGCAGGCCTGTACCATTTACTCCTGTAGCTAACGTCTAGTTGGACGTGGTGTTACACTGGTTCTGGTCACAGCCTGCCACTGCCTGGTCAGGAGTCCACAGCAGAAAAAAACAGGCCATGACCACTGCAATTTCTTTAAAATACTCCCTTTTTTATTTCCTATTTCACTGCTTTTATTCGTTTTCTCAGGTGGGTTTCCTGAAGTTCCCTGGACATAAAATGCCCATTATTTAAAAAAATTTGATAGGCACTTGAGTGACTCCAAAAGCATCTGCCTTTGGCTCAGGTCATGGTCCTGGGGTGGAGCCCTGCATCCGGTTTCCTGCTCAGCAGGAAGCCTGCTTCTCCCTCTCCCTCTCCTATGCCACATGCTTATGCTCGCTCTCTCAACCAATTTTTATTTTTAGAAAAGATTTAATTGCCAAATTAGTTTATTGTAAAAGTTGTAGAAAATACACCGTGCAAAAACATTTTTAAAAAAATTCAAAAATCTGCCTAGAATTGCACTCTGCAGAAATATACCTTTTGATGTATATACTTCTGGTATTTTTTTCTATGACCTTAAGGGCTACGACTTACTGTGCATATACTCTGTGCCTAGCATGGTGCTAGCACTGGACAGAGCTCTCACTCCTCCCCTTCTGGAACCCCCATCAAAGCTAGTAAGTTGGCACCAAGCCAGCTGGAGACACTGGGAGGACAGTGCTCCAAGGCACAGTGCTTGGAGGTCAAAGGTCAGGAACCCACAGCAAGAGCGGATTCAAGGATTCTATAGCACACTCTCCATCATGACACTGTGGCTATATTCACAACTGTGAGCATATTGTACACAGATCTGTCACATGATTATCTTACTTGCCTATACAGGTAAGGTAAGACAATTACCTGTCTGTGCTTGCTTCTGTCCCTCCCTCTACAGCACCTCTCCTGGCTGCCTCCTATTTCATCTGTGGACAAGCCACAGTTTATGTAAGCGCTGAAGTGAGTGCATCGATTTCCCTGTAAGCAGAATTTCTGGGGCACACTCAAATTCAGGGCTCCTCTAGCCTGTAGAGATGTGTGCATGGGCTGTCGGATGCCTGGTTTAACCCCCCCAACACACAGTAACCAGTCCCCCTCTCACCCTTTCCTTTTAGGCCCAGTACGTACTGGTTTCTCCTGAGGTAAGTACCTCCTGAAGGAATGAAGAAAGAAAAACCACAGAAGTGCCGTTTCTCTTATTTTAAACTGGTAACATCTGGTATGTTTTCCAAAGACCATTGACAGACACTGTTTTACAGGCAAGTTCAAGATTTGGGAGCTCTGTGATCACCGTGAGGTCGAGAGACAAGGTGAGCAAAGACTGCATTCCTGACCTTTATATGCTAAGGCTGTGGGTGGGGCTGATCTCATTTTATGGCTCCAATTTATGGGGAAAAAGAGGAACACAAAAAAGAAACCGCCACTCACAGTTCCATTGCTTTCCCAATTTCATCCCTAAGGGAAGGGACTGGCATATCACAGCCCGTGGGCCAGCTCGAGTTTTATACAGCCTGTGAACAAAAAATGATTCCAGTTTAAATGGCTGGAAAAGGGATCCCTGGGTGGCGCAGCGGTTTGGCGCCTGCCTTTGGCCCAGGGCGCGATCCTGGAGACCCGGGATCGAATCCCACATCGGGCTTCCGGTGCATGGAGCCTGCTTCTCCCTCTGCTTATGTCTCTGCCTCTCTCTCTTTCTCTCTCTGTGACTATCATAAATAAATAAAAATTAAAAAAAAATAAATAAATGGCTGGAAAAAAAGGATATTACATGACCCATGAAATTTCTATGAAGTTTGAATTTCAGTGGCCTGAAATTAGTTTCCTAGGACCACAGCCAGGCCCACCAATGTCCTTGTGGCGGCGGCTGACGGGCTGAAGCCTCAGAGACTGCCGTCCCATGAAGTGTGATCTGGGCCCTTCAGAGGAACTTCACAACATAAATACTGTTAATATTTTCTTCCAGACTCCTGGGGTTTCTGTAGGACTCCAGTGACCAAACAAACCTGCATGCACATATTCTTTTTCTGGTCACTATGTTCACACATGATAGTATATTGTGCCTCTTCTCAAATACAGGTGGAGCTCTTTGCTTCTTTTTAATGACTGCAGAGTACTGTCTAGATGCATATTTTATTTGGTTCACTTTCTCATGGACATTTACTCAGTGATTTCCAATGTTCTTACTATTGTGAGTGTTCTTGCACAGCTATTATTTTTATGTAATTGTGCAAATACCCCTGCTAATAATATTCTTAGAACACTGCTAAATCAAAGGGTATGCATATTTTGGATTTTAATGGATATAGCAGTTAAAGGGTTTTATCTTCAAATATTCAGCTAAACCACTGAATCCATCCATTCGTTTCCTTTAGGGTGTATTATTGCACAGAACACTGTGAGCTTGGAGACAAAGTCCCTGCCTTTGAGGAAAAACACAATTTCATTTATTTATGGGAAGCAAAATAAAATGCAAATTAGGACTAAGGGCTAAAGAGTAGCCTGAACAGAAGTAACTGGGGTGGACCTGGCTCCAGCTTCTGGGAATTGGGTGAAGCTGCCCTCTGGTGGCCAACGGCTCAAGTGGCCCTTGCTTGAATTGATAAGCAAAAATTTAGGGTTATTCAGAACCAAAAAAGGATTAAGTTTATGGGAGGATTCTCAAAGGGGCTGGCTACAGAATATATCCTAAGCTTGGCTTACACTTAAATTCATTTTCTAAAAGTTAGACACCAAGAACCCATAAATTATACAAAAATTATTCATCTATCAACTTATTACACTGAGTGCTACAGATCATCTAAAAGTAATTTATAGTTGATTCTTTTCTGTACAACACTGCAAGTTCACCTTCGTAATTATAGTTCACTGGGGTGAACACTCAAATTATTTCACCTTTACAACACCTACCTGGGATTGGGGCACCAAAGCACCAAGTTCAGTTATATTGAAAAATGGACAGTCTGAGGGTGATCAGCGTGACCTCTTACTGAGCCTTAAGTAATGACATTGTTAGCAACAAGCTAGAATTAGGACGTGGCCCGCACCTGCGCTGTGCTACCATAGTGTGCCTCTCTGAAACCCTCCGCGGGGCTGCCTTCCTGAGCTCGCGGGCCCCAGCCAAGCAGTGTTACACTGAGGCCTGTGCCCTGGCCCCAGGAACATCCAGGTCAGTGTCTGACGACCAAGAGCCAAAAGCAGTCAGATGGCAAGGGCAGTGGAAGCCTGTGCTGGTGGAGAAGAGGGAGGCGAGCATGGGGATCAGGAAGCTGACCAGACAGAGGGCAGGAAGGGAAGGTCTGAAATGGAGAGGAGACCCAGCTCACAGCTAAACTGTGGGCAAATCTATAAACAGTACTAATTCCATAAATAAAACAGAGGCGAGTTTTTTATTTTTCCTTTTGACACTGGGGTTTAAAAAAGATACAAAGGGCAGTATGGTAAAAGGGCACAGGGTGAAGTCTCATTAATCCTGGATTCAAAAAAACAAAAAAAATTCCTAGATTCCATTTGTAGCTTTCAAAATGAAATCCGTGAGAACTTTTCCCAGGAGGTTCAGTGGTTTCATGGTCATGCCCTGCTCTGAGCAAAACAGCCATTGGTCAGTTAGACACGGACCAGCCTTGGTTTAGGATATGAAATCCAAGCTCAAAGTATGTAGATATGCCTCCAGTGAAAATGTTACCAACGTGCTGCAGGCTTTGAAGATGATTCTGAAAGACGGTTCGTAAACTCTTTGAAGCAGCAGGGCATCTGAAAAAACAGGCAGGGATGTATTTTCCTTTATTCTTTATGCTCCAGTGAAGGGACTGGAGTGAATGTGCTTGGTTATGGTTTCTGAACTCACAGATTTGAGAATGTGGCATCTAAACAACGTTTCCATGTGTCATCAGAGCCCAGCATGATACCTGGACAATAGCAGGAGCTGAACAACACTGTTGTGTCTCCTCTACAGAATCAGGTTGTCGCTGCTGCTGGGAGGAGTTCTCTGGGATCCCGGCTCTCTGGGGCCCTGCACGTCTACAGCCTGGGCCTTGATTAAAGACTTCACCGTGTTTTCCTACCCTGCGTGCCCTCCCTCGTGCCAAGTCAGCTCCAGGGTGAGCATTCTGGTGGATGAAGCGGGACATCAGGGGAGCCCTGGGAGATCCTGCAAGAGGATGCATGCCTCCCTGGGAACATGATACAGTCTCTCCTTCCTTGCTTCCCTTGTGTTTAAGCTTATTCCCAACTTACTGCCTGTGCTTGGACCTGTTGTACAACCTCTTTCCTCTTCCACATGAATACCTGGGTCTTTCTGATGCTTGGAAAGGCTCTGTGGTTCTTTTAGGAAAACCTCTGTCACCATTTCTCCTAAAATAAATGTCCTTTTAAAAATGGTGCCCCAACCAATAAAAGTGAACTAGAAAGCATAGTTTACAAGGAAAAAATGAGCAAAGAAATAGCAGTGGCAAGTACGGTGGTTCATCTGCTGTAAGCGAGTTGGTCCTTTCTTAGAAGGACTAGTGCATTTATATAGTGAAAGACAAATACAAAACTAAAACCTCACCTCGTTCCCTCAAAGGCTTTTGTAGAAGCAGCTGTTCCAACAGTTGAACCTAGGACTCTCCAGGGGAGAGTCCTCCCAAGGGAAGCCGTTGTTGCATTGGGTTGATACAAGCCCTGCCAAGGCCACTGCAAGGGACCCGAAGGGGTGAAGCAAGCCATACCTGTCTTGGCTCCTGGGCTGGTTTTTGTAGATTTCACTGCCTATCCTGCAGGAGGGCACATTTGAGGGAAAGGAACCTATCAGGGGCTTTTAGCTTCATGAAACATGTGAAGGCGTTATTACTAATTCTGCAGCAATCAGGGAAGAGCCTTTTTCTCCTGGCACTAGCAAAAAGGGTACTAAAAAAAGCAGGGAAAACTGATGACAAGAACCCTTTTTAGTTTCTGTAGAGGCAGTGGAGACTCGTTCAAAGAAGACAGGAAGCCAGCTGAGGAGTAAAGTTAAATTAGAAATCAAGGGAAAGCTACTAGAGTTAAAATCGTGAGCATAAGGTGAGTATATAAAGGGGAAAAATAGGCACGTATCTAGATGGCACCTCTGTAGGACTTCTGGGACTGTCATCTTCCTAAAGAGGTATGCTAACTGCATGGTTCCCTTGGGCACAGCAAAAAGCACAGACACACCATTTAGCTTCATTTGGGTAATGATTATGGGTAGCTCAACTTACATGAAATACTATTAGTTAACTGTATTCACTTACGAATTGAAGTCTGCATTCTTTCATACTGCCATTGCTATAGAAAGTGTCTATGCTTCCCTAATGGACAGGGCCTGTTTGAAACATGATTACCATCTACCTAAGGATTCATATTTTCCGCAATGCCTAAACATACCAGATCAGATTTCATACAGGATATTTAACCATCAAGTGTTCAAGGTCAACCTGGATGGCAAAGATGTATAAACCTAGGATACAGATGCTAATGCATCATCCCAATAGGTGGGTTAAATTTTCACTCCACTAAGTATTAACTGTAGTTCTAAGCACGGATTCTAAAATGCTTAACAACAATGGAAATACCGGGGATCCCTGGGTGGCGCAGTGGTTTGGCGCCTGCCTTTGGCCCAGGGCACGATCCTGGAGACCCGGGATCGAATCCCACGTCGGGCTCCCGGTGCATGGAGCCTGCTTCTTTCTCCCTCTGCCTGTGTCTCTGCCTCTCTCTCTCTGTGACTATCATAAATAAATAAATAAATTAAAAAAAAAAAAAAACAATGGAAATACCTTGTAGAGTTTTAATCTCTCATTAACACAAATCTGAACTATTTAATAACTCCATTACCTTTATTTCAAGATATCAAAACACATCTACATATGTGCGATTTGTTTTTATATTACCTGCAAATGTAACAACTTGCTGCAAGACAAGAGTGTTTCTATGCCTTTGAACCCCAGCCCTATGCCCCATCCACTCACCATCCAGTAGATCACCACCACAGGTATTACACTAAAGTAATGAAACTCAATCCTGAGATTAAAGTGTGTTAAATATTGTGACTTCAAAAATAAAGCTGTATACAACTCCTGAGATTTCTCAGTCTGTTTATCAAGAATAAAGTATTTAGTAAACGTCACTTTCAGATGCTATCTTCTGCTCCATTTCCTTAGGCTTCCAAAAACAGTCCATTAAGAATATCATTCCTTGACCTTGTTAAACGGAGGTAAGACTGCTCGTTCATTTACATAACCAAACACTTGTGCTTCAAGTGATTTTAAATTTGGAATTAAAATGATTCACTTATTTAATACAAGAAGCATCCTGCCGTCAGCAAACCAGAGCTAGTTGACATTTGACATTTTGAAATCCTACTTGATCTAACTACCTTCAAGAACTTTATAAACCATCAGTAACTTACTCTTCATCAGACTTAAGAGGTAGTTGCTTTTCCCTTTATTAAAGAGACATGACTCCTGAAAAAAAATTTTTACCCAAGTCCACAAACTAAGTCACACCAAAAGGAAAAAGGCCAAAACTCTATTCTGTGTCTCAACTGGGCTTTCAGTTCTTCCCATGTCACAGCTGATACTTATAACCTATGTACAGTGATGAATAAGATCCTAAGATCAAAAACAGCAGCAGTGCTGAGGTACGACCAAGAGTATCCCAAGGATTATGAAAATCATCACACACATTCATGATGCTAGAGTGTTATGTACATCCAAGTCCAACACCCACACTACGGGTGCCCCTGACCCACGGGGAGGTGCCAGGTGGGCCACTCAGTGCTGAGACCAACCCAGCTGGTGCCTTTGTATTTGCCAGCTTCTAGTGGCTTCTTATAAGCACACACAGGAGTGAGGAAAACCACTTACAACTCCATCTGTTTTCTTTCTATAATCAGCTACTGGAATAGCAGTTTTATTCCCATCATCAAACCACTCAGTAAATGGACTCAACTTCTTCATATGACATCCTGTTGTAGTATTAGGTAACCCCAACATTATCAACACATCTACTGTTTTACTACTATTATACTATAGTTTAAGAGCTGCTCTGGACACTCTGAAGTTTATCTACTTTCTGGTGTCAGGAGGCCCATCTGTCAAGCTCTAAGGTATAGGCATATAGATTAACTGGGCTACATATACCTTCTTTGGTGGGTGAGGAGTGGTTGAGGGACACCTCTATCTACTCTAAATCAGGGAATGACCACAGAGCTAGAAGACAGTAACAGAATGGAAACAGTTTCTTTCAACATTACTTCCAAAGGCTTCCATTATAGCCAAGCAAAGAAAAATAGTTTTATGTGTCAAGGAAGCAAAAATCTTAATTAAATGGAATCCATTTAAGCTGATATTAAATCACTTCCTTGTTATCTGCCTTATACGAAAAGGGGACAAATACAATAATATAAAGTATGTTAAAGATGGATTTAAAGCACAAACTTTCAGAGTTTAAGGTTAGTATGTATTTTCCTACCTTTCCAGGCTCCTGAGAGTCAGGAAGGTCCCAAGAACATGATCCCCTTACTAAGAACTCCTGCTGCCTGATGTCACTGTGAGCCTGTCAAGTTTTCAGGCTTCGCTTGGCAGGAAAACCACACTTTTCTTGATATGTATACATCAGGAAATCTATACAACATCTACTCTCACATCATGTGTATGAAAGCAGCATTTTAAGGTTGTGGGAAATAGAATTTTGGCTTTTTAGAGAACATGTACTTTGCCTTCCTTACTCAATTTTGAAAATGCAGTTAAGTTCTAGCATTGTGAGTGCCAGGAGATCTTCATCACCAGACATTATAATTTAAGTGATTTTTTTCAAGTCCTGTCTCTATAAAAGAAAATAATGAGAGTACCAGAAGTTTCCCATGACTACCATGAAAAAGAACCCAGTCTCTACAGGGTTGATGTCGTTAACGGTTTGTTAGGATACTCCTTCCTGATCCGAGTCCATCCAGCCGGATGCTGTGCTTCATTTCCATCCTTCTGTCTGTCTGAAGGGACTTTTTGGGTAAAGAAGCCATCTAAATAAAGCATGAAAATTAACCATTTTAGTTTGTGTCTTAAAAGAAACGCCACTAGTAAAATGAGAGGTCACTCACTACCAGATGAGGGGAGGACTACAAGCCCTGAATCCATATCCTAAGTATTCATTCCTGCTGTAAATTACAAGTAGAAAGGTAAGAAAAAGGATCAACTTTACATCTTTTCTTAATGAGAACACTAGGTTCTCCACACTTCAGTCTGGGTCATGACAAGGCCTGCAGCAGAACTGCCAGTATCTGTGTAAATGCAGAATGCTCAAAGAAGAGCTAGGTATTCTGCACCGAAGACTGTCCTGTGTATGTGCCAGGCACTGCGCTTCACAGCTCCTACATAATTCTCCTGTTAACACGATGAAACAAGTGCTTCTGACTTAACTGACAGATGGGGAAACTGAGGGATGCTTAGAGCAATTCAAGAACTTGCTCAGGGTCACAAAGCTGACAATGCAAGCCTAGGCAGTGTGCCTTCAGAACCTGGATGTCGTCCCTCAGCAATGCTGCTGCAAACCACACCCTTCATACCACGGGAGGCAAAGGAGCTTCTAGTTGTCGTCCCAGGAATGACAGCAAACGCCTCCAGATGAGGCCACTTCCCATAAACATAATTCCTGTAATCAGCCAAAACACTCTATGGTCCTAAAAGAGAAATCAGAGTTCATTTCAATTACAAAAAGTTTCCTTAGCAGCAAAATTCCCCAAATTATTACTGCCCCAGAGCTTAAAAGAAGCCTTTGGTTATTTGTACAGCTTTCTCCTACAGAAAGGAATGAAGAACAAGGCTTTAAAGCACCAGAGACCAAGAATCAGAAAATAAATTAGAAGGGAAACATGATATAAAAGGGTTTAAGTATTTTAAAATCATCTGTAGGCCAAACAGAACTACTTTTTGTTTCCTCCCAGTCTGTGTCTACATGTACACAAATGTGAATAGCTATAATCATATAGGACATACAACTTGATTTACATTTTTTGCTTAAAGCGGTGATTCCCAAGCCATGAGGTAAGGTGTCCTAGGTATCACAAAACCTCTGAATATTTTAAGTTTTCAAGGAAAACACAGTGACATCAGCAAAACAGACCTAGCTACTTCATAAACAACTTGTTAGGTAATATCATAGAACTACAATGTAACAAAAGAAACTTCGGGTTTAGTAATCCTATGAAAAAATTACTAAGACACTAGACACTAAACATCATGAACCAAGAAAGTTTGGGAATCTCTGGTTTACAGTAAACATTTCCCTGTCATTTTCACACTCGTACCATTTTGGCAGTGTAAAGTACAAGGTTCATGCATCAGTGTATACAACCACACACATTACGTTTCCTCTCCCACAGAAAGGGACCTCATCTACAGCTATGCCACTAGCTGGCCCTTAGCCACAGCTTGGTTACCTCCAGTGAGAACTCCCCTGCCTCAAGGCAGTCCCGTTACCCAATGATTAGTTCTCCCCAGTGCAAGTGCATACCCTCTATGAAAGAGAAACCCATTGCTTTGGAACATGAATTTAGACATATGTATCAGGAAGACAAGTGCTAACATGAGTTAACTGTTTTTCAGGGAACGCATTTCCAGTTATCCGAAAAGAGGGCCCTAGTTTATTAAGTAAAAATTATATTTAAATGAGATTTAGAACAGATTACTACCTTCTTTGCTATAGACTGGTTCTATAATTCACCTATGAATAAAAATCTGGGAATGCCAAAATGTGATGAACTAGAGAGGTAAGTTCCAACCAAGCTCCAAATTCCATATATGTGAAGAAATTATGGGAAGATGGCATAGCAGGAGGACCCAAAGCTTGCCTCATATCACAGGTACAACTAGATAACACATTAGTGTAAATAACCCAGAAAATGGCCTGACGACTGGCAGAACAAACTCCACAAGGAAATGGGAGAGGAAGCCATACCAGAGAGGGAAGGAAGTGCAGAGCCACGGTGGGGAGCTAAATGAAACCTCCAGATGAGAACACTAGGTTCTGTGGAGCTGTCCATGAGAGGGAGGAGCCTGCCAAAACAGAGAAGGGAGAGTATCAGACTATCATGCTGGGGAACCTGCACGGGAAGATGAATCCCCATAACATTTGGCTCTGAAAACCAAAGGGGCTGAATTCTGTGAGTTCTTACAATCAACAGGACTTAAAACCTGGGATTTTAAAAATCAGCAGGCTCAACTTTAAGAGAGCTGAGAGGGTGAGAGGAAACCGAATCCCTACCATTAAAGAGACAACACAAAGAACAGCCTGGGAAGATGAAGCACAGAAGCAGCAGTCTGAAGACCGTCTGGGGCATACAGCAGGTGAGTTGTTCACTCAGCTCTGAGAGTGTCCTGGAGAGACCGAGATCTTGGGGGATTCCTCTAGGAAGAAAGGACCTGTAGGGGCTATTCCACATTTAGAGTGGAAATGAAAGACCATAAGTGATGAGAGTATGAAATGTAGGAAACACAAAAGCAGTAGTAATAAGTCTAAGAAATAAGTAGAAATCAGTCAAAGGATATAGTAAATAAAAGGATGTAAAGTGTGACATCATATCCCTAAAATATGGAGGGGAGAGGAGTAAAGAAAGGGTTCAACTTAGGCAACCATCAGCTTAATACAGACGGCTACCTGCAGAAGATGTTCTATATCCACCGGTGGTAACCACAAATCCACCAGCCATAGATATGCAAACAATAAAAAGAAAGGAACCCAAGTCTATCACCACAGCCAGCCAGCTGATCATGAGAGGAGAACAAGGGAAAAAGAACACAGAAGCACTACACAACCCAGTAAACAAGTAACAAATGGCAACAAGTACACATATATCAATAATTACTCTGAATGTAAGTGGACCAAATGCTCCAATCAAAAGACAGAGGGTGATAGAATGGATTAAAAAAACAACACCCATATGTGTGCTGCCTACAAGAGGTGCATTTCAGACTTAGAATGACACCTGCAGATGGAAGGGGAGAGGATGGAGAAGCGTTTCTCATGTACATGGATGTGAAAGGAAAGCCAGAACAGAAATACTTATATCGGGGGCGGGGGGGGGGGGGGGGGCAGACTTTAAAACAAAGACTGTAACAAGAAGCAAAGAAGAACACTATATAATCATAAAAGGGACAATCTAGGGATCCCTGGGTGGCGCAGCGGTTTGGCGCCTGCCTTTGGCCCAGGGCACGAGCCTGGAGACCTGGGATCGGGTCCCACATCGGGCTCCCGGTGCATGGAGCCTGCTTCTCCCTCTGCCTGTGTCTCTGCCTCTCTCTCTCTCTCCCCCTGTGTGACTATCATAAATAAATAAATAAAATAAATAAAAAAAGGGACAATCTAACAAGAAGATATAACAATTGTAAATATTTCTGCACCCAACAAGGGAGCACCCAAATACATAAAGCAGCTAATAACAAACATAAAGGAAGTACAATAGTAATGCAAGAATAGCAGGGGACTTTAACATCGCACTTACATCAATGGACAGATCACCCAAACAGAGAAGCAACAAGGAAACAGTGGCTCTGAATGACACACTGGACCAGATGGATCTAACAGATACATTCAGAGTATTCCGTCCTACAACAGCAGCATACATCCTTTTCAAGTGCACATGGAACATTCTCCAGAAGAGATCACATATCAGGCCACAAAATAGGCCTCAACAAATTAAAAAAGAATTAAGTCATACCATCTATCTTTTCTGATCACAATGCTACAAAACTAAAAGAAAAAACCTGGAACAAACATAAATACATGGCAGTTAAATAACATGCCACTAAACAACAAAAGGGTCAACCAAGAAATCACAGAGGAAATAAAATTACAGGAACACAAAGGAAAATGAAAAACCAATGATCCAAAAATCTTTGGGATGCAGCAACACCAGTCCTAAGAGGAAAGTTCATAGCAATACAGGCCTACTTCAAGAAGCAAGAAAAATCTCAAACAATGTAACCTTATGCCTAAAGGAGCTAGAAAAACAAACAAAACCAAAAAATCAGAAGGAAAGAATATTTGAAATAAAATAAAAACTAAAAAAGTACAACACATCAGTGAAACCAGGAGCTAGTTATTTGAAAAGATCAACACGACTGATATACCTTTACCAGACTCATCAAAAAGAGAAAAAGAGGGCAGCCTGGTGGTGCAGCGGTTTAGTGCTGCCTGCAGCCCAGGGCGTGAGCCTGGAGACCCTAGATCAAGTCCCACGTCAGGCTCTCTGGGCTCTCTGTATGATGCCTGCTTCTCCCTCTGCCTGGGTCTCTGCCTCTCTCTCGCTCTCTCTGACTGAATAAATAAATAAATCTTAAAAAAAAAACAAAAAAAAACAACCTCCCAAATTCATTCTGTGAGGCCAGCATTACCCTGACATCCAAACCAGACAAAGACACTATAAAAAAGAGAACTACAGACCAGAATCTCTGATGAACACAGATGCAAAAACCTCAATAAAATACTAGCAAACAAAATCCAACAATACATTAAAATAATCATTCACCACAATCAAGTGGGATTTATTTCTGGGTTGCCAAGGTGGTTCTGTATATGTAAATCAACCAACATGATATACCATAACAAGAGGAAAGGATAAAAACCTTATGATCATTTCAACAGATGCATAAAAAGCATTCAATAAAATACAATGATTCACTATAAAAAACCCTCCACGAAGTAGGTTTAGAGGGAAAATACCTCAATGTAATAAAGGCTACATATGAAAAACCCACAGCAAACCTCATACTCAAAATACTAAGCTTAAAAAAAAAAAAAAAAAAAAAAAAAAACTAAGCTTTTCCCCTAAGATCAGGAATAGGACAAGGATGTCCACTTTCATCACTTCTATTCAACACAGTACTGGAAGTACAGCAATTAGACAACAAAAAGAAATAAAGGCATCCAAATTGGCAAGGAAAAAGTAAAATTTTCACTATTTGCAAATGACATGATACTATATATAGAAAACCCTAAAGACTACACCAAAAAACTGCTAGAACTGATAGAAGAATTAGTAAAGTTGCAGGATACAAAATCAATGTACAGAAATCTGTTCTATTTTTATACACCAATGATGAAGCAGAAGAGAAACTAAGAAAACAATCCCATTTACAATTGCACCCCAAATAAGAAGATACTTAGGAATAAACATAACCAAAAAGGTGATAAAGACCCGTACTCTGAAAACTATACTGATGAAAGAAACTGAAGACAACACAAAGAAATGGAAAGACGTTTTATGCTCATGGGTTGGAAGAATACTGTTAAAATGTCTATAACTACCCAAAGCAATCTACAGATTTCATGCAAACCCTATCAAAATACCAACAGCTTTATTCAGAATTAGAACAAATAATCCAAAATTTTTATGGAACCACAAAGACCCCAAATAGCCAAAGGAATGTCAAAAAAGAAAAACCAAAGCTGGAAGAATCTCAATTCTGGACTTCAAGTTATATTACAAAGCTGTAATCATCAAGACAGTATGGTACTGATACAAAAACAGACACAAAGATCAATGAAACAGAAGAGAGAATCCAGAAATAAACCCACAATTATATGGTCAGTTGACAAAGGTCATCTTCAACAAAAGAGGAAATAATATCCAACGGGAAAAATACTCTCTTCAGCAAATGGTTTGGGATAACTGAACAGCCTCATCCAAAAGAATGACACTGGACCACTTTCTTACACCATATACAGAAATAAATTCAAAATGGATTAAAGACCTAAATGTGAGACCTGGAATCACAAAAATCCTAGAGAGGAGCACAGGCAGTAACTTCTTTGACACTGGCCATACCAACTTCTTTCAAGATATGTCTCCTGAGGAAGGGAAACAAAAGCAAAACTAAACTATTGGGACTACATCAAAATAAAAAGCTTCTGCACAGCACAGGAAACAATCAGCAAAACTAAAAGGCAGCCTATAGATTGGGAGAGGATATTTGCAAATGATATACTTGATAAAAGAGCTAGTATCCAAAATATATGAAGAACTAAAATAACACCCAAAACCCCAATAATCTAATTAGAAAATAAGACTGGAACAGACATTTCTACAATGAAGATACCCAGATGGCTAACAGGTTCATGAAAAGATGCTCATCATCACCTATCATCAGTGAAATGCAAATCAAAACTATAATTAGGTATCATTTCATACTGATCAAAATGGCTAAAACCAACAGCACAAGAAACAACAGGTATTGTTGAGGATGCGGAGAAAAAGGAACCCTCCTGCACTGTTGGTGGGAACGCAATCTGGTGTGGCCACCGTGGAAAACAGTTCGGAGGTTCCTCAAAAAGGTAAAAATAGAGCAGCCTGGGTGGCTCAGCAGTTTAGCGCTGCCTTCAGCCCAGGGCGTGATCCTGGAGACCCGGGATCGAGTCCCACATCAGGCTCCCTGCATGGAGCCTGCTTCTCCCTTTGTCTGTGTTCTGCCTCTCTTTCTCTGTCTCTCATGAATAAACAAATAAAATATTAAAAAAAAAAAAAAAAAAAGGTAAAAATAGAACCACCTTATCATCAAGCACTCTTCTGGGTACCTACCCAGAGAATACAAACACAGTAATTCAAAAGGGATATATGCACCCCTGTGTTTATATTTACAGCAGCATTATGTATAATAGCCAAGATGCGGAAACAACCCAAGTGTCCATTGATGAATGAATTAAAAAACGGTGTGTGTGTGTAAATACACAAAATACAACGGAATATTACTCATCCATAAAAAAGAATGAAAATCTTGCCACTTGCCAAGACATGGATGTTAGCCAGGGTATTATGCTAAGTGAAACAGAGAAAGACAAATACCATATGATTTCACTCATAAATGGAATTTTTAAAAAATTTTATTTATTTATTCATGAGAGAAACAGAGAGAGGCAGAGACACAGGCAGAGGGAGAAGCAGGCTCCATGCAGGGAGCCTGATGTGGGACTGGATCCTGGAACTCCAGGATCACACCCTGAGCCAAAGGCAGACGCTCAACTGCTGAGCCACCCAGGTGTCCCGATAAATGGCATTTAAGAAAGAAAACAAGCAAATGGAAAAAAGAGGAGACAAACCAAGAAACATACTCTTAACTACACAGAATATGCCCTAATGGTTACCAGAGGAGAGGTGGATGGGGTGTGGGGGAAATAGGTGGGGAATAAGGAGGACATCAAGTGGTGGATGGAAGTGTTGAATCACTATATTGTAGACCTGAAACTAATAGAACACTGTAATTACTGGAATTAAAATAAAAACTTAAAAAAGAAAATCACCATTTGGTAACTATCACAGTAATATTTGATACAGGCATGAATTAATTTTGGATCAACTGAGGCATGTGAAAACTAGAAGGTGAAAATTTAATGAATAACAGGATTTTTTACACAGTCTCAAAGTATCTTCCTACAAGATGCTTTGTTCCACAGAGAAACAGAGTAACTTTATAGGAGAGAAAGTTGGCAGACAGTACCTTAACCTAATGATCAAAGTTGTTTTCACCAGTGAGAGGAAAGACAAACGTCACATGCCTCCTGATGGGACTCAACAAAAGAACATACGGACATAAGGCATAGGCAGAACCTATTAAAAGGATATGAAGAGGGTAGCCCAGGTGGTCAGCAGTTTAGCGCCGCCTTCGGCCCAGGGCCTGATCCTGGAGACCTGGGATCAGGTCCCGCATTGGGCTCCCTGCATGGAGCCCGTTTCTCCCTCTGCCTGTGTCTCTGCCCCTCCCCCCCCCCAGTCTCTCATGAATAAGGTCCACAGACCCTTCAGCACTGTTTCAATGTCAGCTTCCCGATTTTGACATCTGCACTGCGGTTAGGTATAAGAATGTCCATGTTTTTAAGAAGCATATACTGAAATCTTTAGAGGTAAAGGGGCATCACATCTGTTGCTTACTCTCACGTGGTTTTAGGAAAAAAAGGCTGTAGATAAATATAGAAGGAGAGAGGGAATGTGATACAATGTTGGTGTTTAAAGAATTTGCTCCAAGCCTCTATGGCCATTCTTTTGACTATTCTTAGAACAGCCTGAAAATATCTTAAAAAGTAAAAACTGGGACGCCTGGGTAGCATAGTGGTTGAGCATCTGCCTTTGGCTCAGATTATGATCTCGGGATCCTGGGATCCTGAGATCCAGTCCCACATCAGACTCCCCACAGGGAGCCTGCTTCTCCCTCTGCCTATGTCTCTCATTCTATATCTCTCATGAATAAATAAAAATCTAAAAAAAAAAGAAAAAAAAAGTTTTTCCTATCCTAGGCTGACCATTGCCAATACTAACCCTGTCTACAGAGAAGCAGAGACTTTGACATCTGTGGATTTAATAAACATGCCTGAGCTCCTTTTCAGGTAACCTAGACATGTAATTTGTAACTGATGAAACCCTGACTGGAATCTTGTTCTAAGGGAGCCAACCACCCCATACTGAGCACACAGCTGACCACTGACCATGAACCACTTACATCTCATTATAACTGGGTTGCTCTACACCTAGGACTGCATATTCCGCCAGTATCAGAGAGGAATTTCTAAAAGTCCTTTTTAAAAAGAAATACGCATTTAGTGAGAAAATATTTAGGTATAAAATGAAAAAAAAAAAAAGTTAGCCTGTAGAAAGTACATACAAGGGGATTCCTGGGTGGCTCAGTGGTTCTGCGCCTGCCTTTGGCCCGGGGCGTGATCCTGGAGTCCGGGATCGAGTCCTGCGTCGGGCTCCTGGCATGGAGCCTGCTTCTCCCTCTACCTGTGTCTCTGCCCCCGATCCCCCTATCATGAATGAGTAAATAAAATCTTTAAAAAAAAAAAAAAAGTACATACAAAAATATGATTCCTAACAAAAATGATCTAAGAGAATGACAGGAACTTGTATAAAGGGGTTCTGTAGCCACACGGTACAGAATCTACAAAGGTCTTTAGAAGTTATCTTCGGAGAATTTCCAGGGTTGGTCTACATGGCACAAAATTTTTGGTTACTTCTGAACTTAATAATTTACATTTAGGCTTAACAGCCTCCTAACAGATGCCCAGCACACTTAAAATAAATCCAAACCCTTATTAGGCTCTACAAATTCATCTCCCACTTGTCTGCCCTCTGCCCTTGTTTCCTACCTCTCCTCCTGACTCACTCTCCTACTTCCCCCAGCCTTGCTGCTTCTTGAACAAGCACAGTCCATTCCCATTCACTCCAGTAATTATGTGTGTATTCCCTTGGCTTAGAACACTTTCCCCCCAGACCTTCCCACTTCCTAGTGTCATCTCCTCAGAAAGACATTCCTTAACCACCCTATCTCTAAAATGCTCTTAATCTCACCTCCTGTGAACATTCTCTGTTTTTTCACTGTGCTTTTTCTTCATGGCACTTGCCACCTAACATATTGTAAGTATGTTTGCTCTCTACAATCACATAACCTCCACGAGGGCAGGGACTCACTGCTATTTCCCCAGGGCTGAAAGCAGTGCACAGTATATAGCAGAAACACACACAAAAAACTGTTTATAAGATAAATGAATGCACTGCATTTATTTTTCTTTTACGTATATCATAAAGAGCATTAAAATGACTAACACCGTCAAGATTCTCCTTGGAAGCAGCACACAAGTTGAGATGTGAGAGGTAAGCAGAAGCTATCCAGGCAGAGGAGGTGGGAGCTTAGGGGGCTGTCAGGAGGAAGCATACCTGTGAAGAAATACTGATGCAACACCTATAGCAAGAGCAAGACAGCTGACTTCAGCATGGAGATGTCGGCACACATGCCAGGAAAAGCCCTTCAGGCCAAGGAGTCTGGATCTTTAAGGGCATCAAAAACCACTGAATATTTAACAGAAGAGTGACCATCAAGATCAGCTTCTTTTACAGATCACTTTTCAGAAGTGAAGAGTGATCCTAATAAGAGACAACATGGGTTCAAGTAGGATGACAGCCAAAGAGACAGAGAACAGATCTTTTAGATTAATGAGGACACAATCGACAGATGAATACATAAAGAAGATGTGGTATGTGTGTGTACACACACACACACACACACACATACACACACACACAATGGAATATTCCTCAGCCAACAAAAAGATATCTTGCCATTTGCAACAACATGGATGGAACTAGAGGGGGTATTATGCTTAGTGAAGTCAGTCAGAGAAAGACAAATACTGTATGATCTCATATGTGGAATTTCAGAAACAAAGCAGGATCATAGGGGAAGGGAGGGAAAAATAAAATAAGACAAAATCAGAGAGGGAGACGAAGCATAAGAGACTTAACTCTAGGAAACAAACTAAGGGTAGCTGGAGGGATGGGGTAACTGGGTGATGGGCATGAAGGAGGGTGCGTGATATGATGAGCACTGGGTATTCTATGCAACTGATGATCATTGACCTCTACCTCTGAAACTAGTAATACACTATGTTAATTAATTTAAATAAAATTAAGGAAAAAGATTAATAAGGACACAGAGCCAGAGTGTGTTGAATACATATTATTTTCTTTTTTTTAAGATTTTATTTATTTATTCATGAGAGACAGAGAGAGAGAGAGAGAGAGAGAGAGGCAGAGACATAGGCAGAGGGAGAAGCAGGCTCCATGCAGGGAGCCCGATGTGGTACTTGATCCCGGGTCTCCAGGATCATACCCTGGGCTGAAGGCAGAGCTAAACCACTGAGCCACCTGGGCTGCCCTTTTTTCTAGAAATTCTATAGTAAAATATTTTCTGAAAAACCAGGCTTTGGTGACATTAAGAACTCTGGCAGCTTATATTATATTAAAGTGAAAAAGCAGCAAAATGTAGAGTGTAAGTCTTGGGCTCAGATCACAACTGTGATTTTATAGCACTGTGCCCCTGAGTAAATCACTTCAGTTTCCTGAGCCTATTTTCTCATCTATAAAGTAGGGATAACACATCCATCTCAGAGCTCTGTTCTCACTGAACCAAATAAAGGAAGTAAACTACCAATGCCTGGCACATGAGAATTAGAAAAAAGAGTTCTTCATTAGCATGGCCTCACAGTGAAATTCTGCTTACCACCACCTCATTGCATGATTCTGCATAAGCACCATCTCATGGTGTGATCCTGCATTATCAGTGCCTTTTGGTGCCATTCTGCCCGAGCATGCCTCAAAGTCCAATCCTGCATCACCACAGCCACACAGTATGATCCTGCAAGACCACTGCTTCACAGTGTAATACTGTCTTGTCAAACTTTCCCACGCATGGCCTCATTTTTTGAGAAATGTGAGTCAACCACAGCTACAGTTCTATTTATGTTACAACAGGGTCTAAAAATACTGCTTGAATTTTGAGTAAATTAGAGTATACATTTTAATTCACTAAGGGTGTATACAGGTTAAAACTCCTTTTAAAATCCATTTTTTAGAAGATTTTATTTTTAAATAATCTCTATTCTCAACATGGGGCTCAGACCCACAATCCCAAGATCAAGAGTTGCATGCTCTACTGACTGAGCCAGCCAGGTGCCTCTTAAAATCCATTTTAAAAAAATGATCTTTGGGATCCCTGGGTGGCTCAGCAGTTTAGCACTTGCCTTAGGCCCAGGGCTTGATCCTGGAGACCTGGGATCAAGTCCCGCGTCAGGCTCCCGGCATGGAGCCTGCTTCTCCCTCTGCCTGTCTCTCTCTCTCTCTCTCTCTCTATCATGAACAAATAAATAAATCTTAAAAAAAAAAGATTAAAAAAATGATCTTCAAAACAAAAAAATAATCCCTAGATTATTGAAATAATAGTCTCACCTCTTCAAGGGAAGATTCCAAATTCATTCCAAAAGCAACTCCCATTAGTCCAAAGAGAGAAAGAGAGAAGGTTCCCATGGTCAACTGTAGATTCAATCTCATCATCACGTTACGGTGGCTAGAGAGGAGAACATCTACTCAGATCAGAAGGGCCCACTAACTGTACACAACAAATTCACCAAATAATCTATTAAAGACCCCAAAGATTAAATCTACACCTTTAAAAAAGGACATACTTCCATGTTGCATTTACAGGTGATAATGATGGTATAACTCCTTCCAAAATGAGAG
The DNA here is from genome assembly GCF_053574225.1 of Canis aureus. Classification (NCBI taxonomy): domain Eukaryota; kingdom Metazoa; phylum Chordata; class Mammalia; order Carnivora; family Canidae; genus Canis; species Canis aureus. The sequence goes on from NC_135647.1 coordinate 4,172,391, forward strand.
TTCCTTCAAAGTTTTTATCACTTTAGAATTATTTTAAAATAATATATTTACTGATTGTTCAATAGAATGCTTTCTTACCTGTCCAGATTGATGAATATAATGCTTTGTGAATCATCAATCAGTACCCTGAGTTCCCGTGTTGCATTGGAAAGATCGTCAGCTAATCGGTAATAGTTTTCCAAGAGCAATTCCATCTCTTCTGCATGGTCAATTCCAGCACTGCTCTTTTCACTTCAATTAAAGAGTTAATATAATTAACATACTCCCAATGCATCATCATACATTTAGTACGAAAAGCTTTCTGAATCTGTTTATAGTATTCAACTACTAATGAAAAAAGTGGCCTGTCTTTTCTATCATTGTGATTGAGGCCAATCAGTGCGTGGCTTTGTCAAGTGATCCTCAACACTAAAAAGAGTAAGTTGAGGGTACAGGCTAGTTGGGTTTACTGTATTCAGTAGCCCCAAGTAAAGGGATTCTCATGCACAGGTGCATGAGTTTACAGTTTACAGTAAAACCCAGATTGGTAAATGCTGGTGAATGAGGGCAAATTGGTGAAAATAAGATAAAATAAAACTAAAAACAAACAAAGAGCATTTCCTTTCCAAGGTAGGAACATAATGTCATTTTCATATATGAAAAAAAAATGTACCTGAATGATCTCAAAAGTCACTTTGAGTCCCTTATTCCCACTACCACCCTACCACGGAGAGTAAGTAGTACTCTGTGAAAGACACTTATTATCATAAAGTATATTAGACACAGATTGGCCTAATAGGCAAAGTAAACAAGAGTTACAAGTGTGTTCAAGTTTCTACTACTAGAGGTGCCTGGGTGGCTCACCATTTGAGTGTTGCCTTTGGCTCAGGATGTGATCCCGGAGTTCCAGGATCAAGTCCCAAAGTGGGCTCCCTGCAAGGAGCCTGCTTCTCCCTCTGCCTATGTCTCTGCCTCCCTCTGGGTCTCTTATGAATAAACAGATAAACCTTTAAAAAAAGTTTCTACTACTATATCTATCAGCTATATAATAGTTTAAATTTTTTTAAAAGATTTTTATTTATTGACTCATGAGAGACACAAAGAGAAGGCAGAGACATAGGCAGAGAGAAGCAGGCTCCTCGCAGGGAGCCCGATGTGGGACTTGATCCCGGAACTCTGGGATCACACCCTGAGCTGAAGGCAGCACTCAACTGCTGAGCCACCCAGATGTCCCTATAATAGTCCTTTAATCTTAATTTTTCCTTATCAGAATAGAATCTAAATAATGAATATCCCAAAATGCTTAAAAAAATATGTACAGATTGTGAAAGCTATATACATTACAATGGTGTCTCCATTAATTTCTAACACTGTCTACAAAGAACAAAAATGAAATATTTTGAATACTTAAAAAATATTTAACTTGAGTTAAATATCGAGTGCACATAAGAGTAAACGACTTCTAATTCCGTAAGAGAGAAAAGTTTTAGAAGATAAGCATTTTTACATTAGACCAAAGTTACAGAATATATGCCAGTGTCTTACCTTCCTTCACTCCCCACCCCTGTCCCCACATGAGTATCCTTCCCTCTCTTCCACTGTGTTCCCTAGGTTAAGTTATTCAGGTAGATGTCGTGACACTGTGGTGGTCAGTTCCTTGAAGATAAAGGTAATGGAGTGTTTATATTCATCACAGTGTTTATATTCATCACAGCCCAGCACAGTGGGTGTATACAGCTGTGTATAAAGTAAACAATATATCCTCATTAAACTGAATTGGAGGCCATACATATGCAGAAATAGTAAAACAACTGGAGATAAAAAGTGCCTGTATTTTCTAGTCTGGAGAAAATATTGCATTCTCCAAGAAAAACCATCTTGAAGAAGACAGAAGACTGATCCTAACCAAACAGGCAACATAGCATGATGACATAATAATACTTACAAGACTTGGGGGTCAGTCCACTTTGTTAGGCAGAGCTCTTCCAGCAAATCTTTTTCATCCAAGATCTCCAAAACAGACTCTTTGAAAATTTTAATATCGGTTTCTAACTCTGACAGACTATAAGAGTAATTGTATAGAAATGATCAATAACAAACTTATAAACATATTTCCCTATAAGAAAAATACCTTTTTAAAATACCTTATCAAGTAAATCCACCTATATGTTCATGGTAAACACGGACTTATAAAAAAAATTGTTCATGTGCATAGTAAATATCAAAATCAATTCCCATACCAAAAATAAAGACCCTGATAGAGCATTTCATGCATAATAGCTTTTCAATAAACATTAGTCTATGTGCCCACCGAGGCTACTTTCCTACTTTGAAGGCACAAAGAGAAAGTCATTACCATTAGTAAGACTAATTGGTATTTTTAAAACAGGGAATAATCATATTTATTTTGTATCTGAGTTAATGCTATGCATTAAGCTGTTAGAACAGCTAAAAGAGAAGTCTAAGATGTTTGTGTCTACCTCCCAAGTTGGTGAACATCCAGAGTTACCTCTTGCCATTCTGTAGTAGGATGTGGAGTTTGCTTCTGTCCACAGAAGAATGTCTGGGATCCACTAAGGCTTCCAGTGTCTCAAGGATCAGGGGCTGCAGAATGCTGAGTTTCCCCTGAAGAGAGCTGATCTAGATAACAACATGACCTTTCATAAGAATCAAAACAGTCTTTTTTAGAATATTCAGGATCAGTGGATCCTCTGATGAAACACAGAAGTCTGTAATAACTAAGAAGGCTGGTAATGTTTCAGAACATGGTCATTGCTGGAATGCCTACTTCAGATGATTAAAAAACTGGATCTACCAACCAGGTTAAAAGATAACCTTGCATAATGTTGCCAGGCTTGCATTTGGTTGACAGGGCATTAACTCTCATAAGAGTTTGCCTCACATACATTTATTATGAAAAGAATGCAAGATTGATTAATTAAAATAAAACCTGCCATTCCATGGTTAAAATATATACTTCACATTTGGTAAATAATACCTATGTTCTTTGTAAACAGAATATAGTTCAAAATTTCTATATATAAAAAAACCTCTTCTGAAAACCAAAATATAACTTGGGACTTTAAGAAATAAATCGGCATCAAGTCAAAAGTATACTTATTATTCAAAAAAAAGAAAGTATACTTGTTATTCAAGTAAATTCAGGCATGGTAGACATTCAGCAGGAAAACACTGATACAGCTATACCAGTTGTTAGAATACTGAAATATTTCCATACCTGTTGGTGAATAGCCTAAGAGAATGAAGCAGTGATTAATCAAATAATGGCATCAATTCCAATATGTACTGTTTGTCTCAGCATGAGCCCAAGAGCTTATTCGGCCTATGCAGACTGTCACTGACCACTGGTTGCACCTTCTCTTCTTTCCCTCCCCTGTATTTTTCCCTTTAGTAACTGTGCTCCAAGTAGTCCCCATCTACTTGGCTGGTACTAGCGGGTGCTCCTGCTTCATGAAACCGAGTGAACCGAATGAAGCCAATTCCTACTCCCTCGGTACAGCAGGGCAGACAGAAGAGAAGGGTCCCAGGTTCACTCCATCCTCACCCACTTTACCGGCTTTGCCCACTCTGGTCAGTATGCTCCTAGAACTAACTGTTGTATTCAGGTGGTTCCTGCACAGTACTATCCTGACTACTAGGGAGAAGAAAGATAATGACCAATTTGCGGGGGCCAGGATGACAGTGACCACTGTCATTCAGGGCCTGACAGGGTCCTCAGATACCCAGTAATTATCAACACAATGAGGGAATCACAAGAATTATACACAGTTCCTATGTCCAAGTAGGTCTCAAACAGTGGCATCATCTAGCTGTCTCAAAGGATTATATACACATATTAAAGAGTAATGTGGAAAGTATTAGAATGACTTGAGCTATAATGTTTATGTGTGTGCAGTTTTACAATATGCAATTTAGTTACAGAATAAGATGGAATACATTTGAAACTTTCTTGATATGTTCTATCATATTCAGGAAGTATTCTGAATTATCACTCCTAAAATACTTACCAAAATTGTACAAAGGACAGCCAATTTAAAACATGCTTAACTGAACATTATGGCTCTCAAAGAGACTCTATAAACTCTACCTAGAGATCTCAGATCTATTTGATTAGACCATAGAGCTTATGCATGTACTTTCTCCACACAGGACCTTTAGAGATGTTTTTGTTTGGAGGTAGGGTGTGGTTAGGGAAGGTGCCATTGATACCAACTTATCTTCCTTCTCAGGAGCATTTTAAAACAACAAATTCAAGAAGCTAAATAAAAATAGGCTTACCCAGTATTGTAGGAGTGCTTCAATAGCCCTGAACTCAAAAGGTAAAGGGTATGTGACAAGTTGTCCTTCTCCAGCCAACTGTGAAGGGAGTTCCCGGAACAGCCACTGCTCTAAATTTAAATTACGATAATCTAGTATCAGAAGACACTCTGGAGTTATCACAGCTTTCAAATACTGTAAGAAATTAAAAAAAAAATTATATATACATACACACATACACATGCACATGCAAGTTGTGGAGCTATAGGAAAATAATATTTATAAAATAGAGTTTAATACGGTTTTAATTTTGGGTTAAGCCTCAACTAAATCCTAATTAAAAAAAATTGTATATATACATACACAATATATACTTTTTTAAAGAAACGAAGTCTAAAATATATGTACTTCTAATGCACTCTCAACAGAACTAGAATAAAACTACATATTAAGAATTCCAGGGTAATCAGGAGACCAACAGGGAACAATAAAAAAAACAAGGTAAGGTTTTCTTAGTTACATATTTGGTAGACTTTTGGAAAAGACTGTTTAGTCATGATTACTTTGGCTGAAATGGGAAAGCTGTCTTTTTAAAATGTCACCAAAACATATTAAGCTAACTTCAAACTATAAAGCTAAAACACAGCCTCAGTGCTCTAATTTAGAACACCAAGAAATTAAAAATTTATTCTGAAGACTGACGTCTTTTTTTTTTTTTTAAAGAGTTCTTTTTTTTTTTTTTAATTTTTATTTATTTATGATAGTCACAGAGAGAGAGAGAGAGAGGCAGAGACATAGGCAGAGGGAGAAGCAGGCTCCATGCACCGGGAGCCCGATGTGGGATTCGATCCCGGGTCTCCAGGATCACGCCCTGGGCCAAAGGCAGGCGCCAAACCGCTGCACCACCCAGGGATCCCAAGACTGACGTCCTTTAAGTTAGGAAAGTAGCTTGTGGCCACTGTATTAGTGATATAAATATTAGAGATTTTTCACATTTTCCCCCAACATATTATGAAGACTTTTATACAGAAAAATTGAAAAACTATGCAATGAATACCTATATATATATCATTTAGATTGTACAATTAACATTCTGCTAAATTTACATTATCAGACACTTCTCTCTTCATGAGAGATAATTTTTGTAAAAATGATCAGGGGCAAGAAAAAATTATTTTAATTCCAGTACACTTAACAGTATTCTATCAACTTTGGTGTACAACAGAGTGGTTCAGCAATTCTATACATTACTCCGTGCTCATCGTGATAAGTATACTCTTCATTCCTTTCACCTGTTTCCCCCATCCCCCACCCACCTCCCCTTTAGTGAACACCTGTTTGTTCTCTAGAGTTAAGAATCTTGTTCTTATTGTCTATTTCTTAAATTCCACATAAGTGAAAAATCATACGGTATTTGTCTTTCTGATTTATTTCACTTAGTATTATACTTTCTAGCTCTGTCCATGTTGTTGCAAATGGCAAGATTTCATGTATTTTTTTTACGGCTAACATTCATTCCATTGTGTGTGTGTATACAGCACACTTTAACGACTCATCTATTGGTGAACACCTGGGTTGCTTCTATAATTTAGCTATTGTAAAAAAAAAAATGCTGTAATAAACAGAGGGCTGCATAGATCTTTTCAAATTAGTGTTTACATTCTCTTTGGGTAAATATTCAGTAGTGTGATTACTGGATCATAGGATAGTTCTATTTTTAATTTTTTTTAAAGATTTTATTTCTTTATTAATGAGAGACATAGAGAGAGAGGCAGAGACACGGGCAGAGGGAGAAGCAGGCTCCATGCAGGGAGCCCGATGTGGGACTCGATACTGGGTCTCCAGGATCACACCCCGGGCCGAAGGCTGCGCCAAACCGCTGAGCCGCCGGGGCTGCCCTATTTTTAATTTTTTCAGGAACCTCCATACTGTTCTCCACAGCAGCTGCACTGTTTACAGTCCCATCAACAGTGCACTAAGGTTCCTTTTTCTCCACATCCTCACCAACACCTGTTGTTTCCTGTGTTACTGGTTTTACCATTTTGATCAATGTGAGGTGATACCTCATTGTAGTTCTGATTTGCATTTCCCTGATGACAGGTGATGATGAGCATCTTTTCATGTGTCTGTTGGTCATCTAGATGTCTTCTTTAGAGAAATGTCCATGTCTTCTGCTTATTTTGTAATTGGATTTGGGGTTTTTTTTGGCATTGAGCTGTGTTAAGTTCTTTATATATTTTGGAGACTCTTTATGGGATATGTCATTTGCACATATCTTCTCTCATTCTGTAGGTTGTCTTCTAGTTTTGTTTTGTTTTTTCCTGTACAGAATCTTTTCATTTTGATGTAGTCCCAATACTTTATTTTGCTTTTGTTTCCCTTGTCTCAGGGGACATACCTAGGAAAATGTTGCTACAGCCTGTGTCAGACACATTACTGCCTGTGCGGTCTTCTAGGATGCTTATGGTTCCAGATCTCACATTTAGGTCCTTAATCCATTTTAAGATTCTATTTATTTATTTATTTTTTAAAGATTTATTTATTCATGAGACACACAAAGAGAGGCAGAGACACAGGCAGAGGGAGAAGGAGACTCCTCGCAGGAAGTCCGATGCAGGACTCAATCCCGGATCCCAGTATTACTCTTTAAGCTGAAAGCAGACATTCAACCACTGAGCCACCCAGGCGTCCTGTTTTTTTTTTTTTTTAAGATTTTATTTATTCATTCATGAGAGACACAGAGAGAGAGGCAGAGATCATAGACTTGATCCCAGGACCGTGGAATCACAACCTGAGCCAAAGGCAGACATTCAACCCTTGAGCCACCTAGGCATCCCTTAAGCTTACTTTTGTGTATGGTATAAGAAGGTGGTCCAGTTTCATTCTTTTGGATGAGGCTAAATGGTTTTCCATAGCCGTTTGTTGCAGAAACTGCCATTTTTCCCCACTGCATATTCTTGCCTCCTTGTTGAAGATTAATTGACCATATAATCATGGGTGTTTCTGGGTTTTCTATTCTATTCCTGATCTATGTGTCTACTTTTGTACCAATTCTATACTGTTGTGATTACTGTAGCTATGTAATATATCTTGATATCTGGGAATGTGAGGCCTCCAGCTTTTCTTTTTAAAGACTGCTTTAACTATTTGGGGTCTTTTGTGGTTCCACAGAAATTTTAGGATTATTTGTTCTACTTCTGTGAAAAATGCTGACCCTCTCTACCTGACTTTACACCAAATCTCACCACCCCACGTGCTGGTGGAACAGGCTCAGTCACACTTGCCTCAGTCCAAGCACAGCACCACCCCTCGCCCCTCAGAAGACCAGCCCAAACCCCTGCTTATACCCACATCTCCTGATTCAGGAGTTTTGCAAGGCCTGGGTTCCCATAGGAGTAGCAACAGTTCTCATTTCACAAGACGACCAGAGCTCACCTAGTTAAAATGTGCCACATTTAGACCAGGGACCAAATGTTGTCCACAACAGACAAAGAAAGCCTCTACAGACAACTGGCCTGAAGGATAAAGTGGCCAGGACACAATAGCAGAGCTCTCCCAGCACATATTGGAGATACTCCCAGAAGTGCCAGGCCCTGGAACATGGGGACACTATGCTACAGGGAACTACAGAACCTTTTTTTTTTAATAAGGCCATTATTATTTTAAAGAATAGGAGACACAGCTGACTTTCCTAACACACAGAAATAGGCACAGAGACTTAGACAAAATGAGAAGATAGAGGAATTTATCCTAAATGAAAGGACAAGGACACAGCCAGAGATCTTAGCAAAACAGATATAGATAACATGCCTGATGGAGAATTTAAAACAATGATCAGAAGGATACTCACTGAACTTGAGAAGAGTAGAGAACATCAATGAGATCCTTAATGAGATGAGGAATAATAAAGAGATAAAGGGATCAATAAATGAAATGAGAAACATTTCACTTGACAGAATAAATAGCAGACTGGAAGAAGCAAATGAATTACTGACCTAGAAGACACAGTAATATAATCAAGCTGAATAAAAGAGAGGAAAAAGAATTATGCAATAGAAGAGACTTAGGAACTCAGTGACTCCATCAAACTTAATAATATTCATATTGTAGAAGTCCCAGGAGAGAGAGAAAAGGGGGTAGACAATTTAGTTGAAGAAATAATAGCTGAAAACTTCCCTAATTCGGGAAGGAAACAGATATTCAGATTCAGGAGGCACAGAGAATACCAAACAAAATCAACAAAGGCATATCCACACCACTGTAATTAAAATGACAAAATACAGTGATAAAAAGTATAAAATGCAGAAGACAAAGATGATGGTTACATATGGAAACCTCATGAAGCTATCAGATTTTTCAGCAGAAACTTTCCAAGACAAAGTGGCGGCATAATATATTCAAAATGCTGGATGGGAAAAACCTACAGCCCAAAATACTTTATCCAACAAGGCTATAATTCAGAAGAGTAAGTCAAAGTTTCCCAGAGAAACAAAACTATAGGAGTTCATGACAACTAAACTAGGCCTGCAAGAAATATTAAAGGGGAATCTTTGAGTGCAAAGGAAAGACCAAAAAGGACAATATGAAGTTCAGAAACACAAAAGCACTAAAAATGAGTATTTTTGTAAAAAAAAATAAACATCAGTCAAGAACTCACAAAATGCAAGGATGTAAAATAAGACATCATATACCTAAAACATGGCAAGGAGAAGAGTAAAGAATGGTTCCAAAATTAAATGAACATCAAGTTAATAAAGACAGTAATATGTAGATGTTAAAAATGAACGTAATGATGACTGCAAATCAAAACCAATTATAGATATGTAAAAAATAAAGGACTCCAAGTACATCACTAAAGAAACCCAGCAAACCATGAAAGACAAGAAAGAATCAGAAAAAATCTTGAGAAACAACCGTAAAACAAGTAATAAAGTGGCATACATACATTTCTACCAATAATTATTTTTAATGTAAGTGGACTAAACACCCCAATCAAAAGACACAGGATATCAGAGTGGCTAAAAAAACAAGACCAATCTATCTGCTTACAGGAGACTCATTTTATTTTATTTTTTTAAAAAGATTTATTTATTCATTCATGAGAGACAGAGAGAGAAAGAGAGAGGCAGAGACACAGGCAGAGGGAGAAGCAGGCTCCGGGACTTGCCGGGAGCCCGACGCGGGACTCGATCCCGGGACTCCAGGATCACACACTGGGCCAAAGGCAGGCGCCAAACCACTGAGCCACCCAGGGATCCCCCAGGAGACTCATTTTAGACCCAGACACCTGCAGATTAAAAGTGAAGGGATGGAAAAGTATTTATTGTGCACATGGAAGTAAAAAGAAAGTCAGAGTAGCAATACTTTAATCGGAAAAAATAGATTTAAAAAAAATAGATTTTAAAACAAAGACTATAACATGAGACAAAGAAGAACACTATATAATCATAAAAAGGACAATCCAACAAGAAGATATAACAATTATAAACATGCACCCAATATGGGAGCACCCAAATACTTCCTTTATGCTTGTTACTATTGATTACATAATACAGTAGGGGACAACACCCCACTTATATCAATGGACAGATAATCCAAACAGAAAATCAACAAAGAAACAGTAAATCTAAATGACACATTGGACCAGATCGATCTAACAGATATATACAGAACATTCTATCCTAAAACAACAAAATACACATTCAAGTGTACATGGAACATTCTCCAGAATAGATATTTTAGGCAACAAAACAAGCCTCAACAAATTAAAAAAGACTGAGGTTATACTATGCATCTTCATTGACCACAATGCTATGAAACTAGAAATCAACCACAAGAAAAAAGCTGGAAAGAACATAAATTTATGAAGTTTAAATAATATGCTACTAAAACAATGAATGGGTCAAACAGGAAATAAAAGAATAAAAAGGTACACAGAAACAAAAGAAAATGAAAACACAATGGTTCAAAAACCTTTGGGATACAGCAAAAGTAGTCTGGAAGTATATAGCAGTACAGGCCTATCTCAAGGAGCAAACAAACAAACAAACAAAAAACAAAAAAACCTCAAACCATCTAATCTTATACTTAAGGAAGCTAGAAAAAGAGTAACAAAGCTGAAAGCCAGCAGGAAAAAGGAAATAATAAAGATTAAAACAGAAATAAATGATACAGAAACTAAAGAAACAATAGATCAATGAAACCCAGAACTATTTTTGGGAGGGATGGAGGAGGGGAACAATAAAATGAACACCTAGCCACACTTATCAAGAAAAAAGAACTCAAATAAATAAAATCACAAATGAGAGAGGAGAAATAATAACCAACACCACAAAAATACAAACTGTAAGAGTATTATAAAAAACTATCAACAAATTGGACAATCTTGAAGAAATGTGTAAGTTCCTAGAAACAATCTACCCAAAGTGAAACAGAAAATTTGAACAGATTGATTAGCAGCAACGAAATTAAATCAGTAATCAAAAAACTCCAAATATTCAAAAATCTGAAATCTGATGGCTTCACAGGCAGATTCTACCATTTAAAGAAAAATTATTATCCATACCTCTCAAACTATTCCAAAAAACTCAACAAAAAAAATTCCAAATTCATTTCATGAGGCACTATCACTCTGACAAAACCAGATAGTTATCAAAGAAAGAACATAACCATAGCCCAGTATCTCTGATGAACACAGATTCAAAAATCCTCAACAAAATACTAGCAAACCAAATCCAACAATACATTAGAAATACATTAAAGAATCATTTGCCACAATCAAGTGGGATTTACTCCTGGGATGTTAAGGGTGGTTCAATATTCACAAATCAGTCAATGTGATACATCACATCCATAAAAGAAAGGATAAAAAGCACATGATCTTTTTAATAGATGCAGAAAAAGCATTCAACAAAGTACATTCGTGATAAAAAACCCTCCACAAAGTAAGATTAGAGGGAACATACCTCAACATAAAAAGGCCATATATGAAAAACAGCAAACACCATACTCAAAAAACTAAGCATTTCCCCTAAGATCAGGAACAAGACAAGGATGTCTACTCCCACCACTTTTAATCAATACAGTAGTGGGAAGTACTGGCCATAGCAATCAGACAACAAAAAGGAATACAAGCAGCCAAACTGGTAAGGAAGAAGTAAAATTTTCACTATTTGCAGATGACACGATACTAAATATAGAAAAAACCTTAAAGATTCCACCAAAAAACTACTAGAGTTGATACACAAATTCAACAGTCACACAATACAAAAATCAATGTATAGAAATATCTTGTATTTCTATACACCAATGATTAAGCAGCAGCAAGAGAAAATAAGAAAACAATCCCATTAACAACTGCATCGAAAACCATACGATACCTAGGAATAAACCTACCCAAAGAAGTAAAACATCTGTACTCTGAAAACTATAGAACACCTATGAAAGAAACTGAAGACATGAAGAGAGACATTTCAAGCTCATGGGTTGGAAGAACAAATATTGTTAAAATGTCTATACTACTCAAAGGAATCTACAGATTTAATGCAATCCCTATCAAAATACCAACTGCATTTTTCACAGAACCAAAACAAATAATCCTAAAGTCTGTATGGAATCACAATCACAATTCCACAATCATGGAATGGTAGAATAGCCAAAGCAATCTAGAAAAAGAAAAGCAAAGCTGGGGGCATCACAATTCTGGACTTCAAGCTATATTACAAAGCTATAGTCATCAAGACAGTATGGTACTGGCACAAAAACAGACACACTGATCGATGGAAAGGAACAGAAAACCCAGAAATGGGCCCACAACCATATGGTCAACTAATCTTGACAAAGCAGGAAAGAACATCCAATGGAAAAAAGACGGTCTCTTCAACAAATGGTTTGGGACAACTGGATGGCCTCATCCAAAAGAATGAGACTGGACCACTTTCTTACACCATACACAGAAATAAAAGGGTTAGCATCCAAAATATATAAAGAACTGATATAACACCCCCAAAATAATCCAATTAAAAGTGGGGAGATGACATGAACAGACATTTCTCCAAAGAACAAATCCAGATGGCCAAAAGACACATGAAAAGATACTCCTTATCACTTATTATCAGAGAAATGTGAATTAAAATTGAGTTACCACCTCATATCTCACAGAATGGCTAAAATCAACAACAACAACAACACACACACACACACACACACACACACACAGATGCTGGTGAGGATGTAGAGAAAAAGGAAGCCTTTTGCCCTGTTGGTGGGAATGCAAACCAGTGCAGCCACTGTGGAGAACAGTATGGAGATTCCTCAAAAATTTAAAAATAGAACCACTCTATTATCCAGTTATTGCACTACTGGATATTTACCCAAAGAATACCAAAATATTCATGTTTGGAATACCAAAACATGAAGGGATACATGTTCCCCTATGTTTACAGCAGCATTATTTACATAGTCAAGATATGAAGCTCAAATACTCATTGATCGATGAATAGATGAAGAAGATGTGGTATACATGTACCATGGAATATTATTCAGCCACAAAAAAGAATGAAATCTTGCCATTTGCAAAGATATGAAGCTAGAGAGTATAATGCTAAGTGAAATAAGTCAGAGAAAGACAAATACCATATGATTTTACTTATAAATGAAATTTAAGAAAGAAAACAAAGGAGCAAAGTTAGAAAAAAAAAAAAAGGCAAAAAAGGAGACAAACCAAGAAACAGACTCTTAAGTATAGAGAACTGATAGTTACCAGAGGGGAGGTGGATGGAAGACAGGGGATATAGGTGATAGGGATTAAGGAGAGCACTCGTTATGATGAGTACTGCTGATTAAAATAAAAACTTTAAAGAAAATGCAGTCAGTATTTTGATAGGGATTGCATTAAATCTGTAGATTGCTTTGGGTGGTATAGACATTTTAACAATATTTTCCTCGTCCTTAAGCACAGAATATCTTTCCACTTCTTTGCATCATCTTTAATTTCTTTCTTCAGTGTTTTATAGTTTTCAGAGTACATGTCTTACACCTCCTTGGTTTTAAGTTTACTCCTAGGTATGTTACTTTTGACACAAATGTAAACGGACTGTTTCCTTAATTTCTCTTTCTGCTGCTTATTAGTATATAGAAACTCAACTGATTTCAGGGTACGTGGGTGACTCAGTGGGTTAGGCATCTGCCTTTGGCTCAGGTTGTGATCTCAGGTCCAGAGATCGAGCCTCATAATGGGTTCCTTGCTCAGACAGAAGTCTGCTTCTCCCTCTCTCTCTCTGCCCACCCACCCTCCCTTGCTCTCTCCCTCTCTCAAGTCAATAAAATCTTTAAAAAAAAGAAAGGAAGAGGGATCACTGGGTGGCGCAGCGGTTTAGCGCCTGCCTTTGGCCCAGGGCGCGATCCTGGAGACCCAGGATTGAATCCCACGTCGGGCTCCCGGTGCATGGAGCCTGCTTCTCCATCTGCCTGTGTCTCTGCCTCTCTCTCTCTCTCTCTCTCTGTGACTATCATAAATAAATAAAAATTAAAAAAAAAAAAAGAAAGGAAGAAATGTAATTGATTTCTGTACATTGCACCCTGTGACTTACTGAATTCATTTATCAGTTCTAGTAGCTTTTTGGCGGACAAAGAGATAACTTTTTTGAAGGGTGCTACCTACCAATAAAAGTGAAATATTTTCTGAAGACTGCTTCTATTTTTAGTTACTTAAAAATTCTAGTTAAATGGAAACCTGCCATCAAAGACTTTTTAAAGAAAGGTCTGAGGTGCCTGGGTGGCTTAGTTGGTTAAGCATCTGCCTGCCTTCAGCTCAGGTCATCATCTCAGAATCCTGGGATGGAGCCCTGCATCAGGCTCCCTGCTTCTCCCTCTGCCTCTTCTCTCCGCCACCATGCTTGCACTCTATCAAATAAATAAAATCTTAAAAAAAAAAAAAAAAAAACCCAAGAAAGTAGGTTTAATGTCTACCATAGAGCCCATACCATTGAGAACCATGTCACATCTATTTCTGAATCCTAGACTTTAGCTCACCAAAATTATGTATATTCAAATTTATTCCAAATCACTAAGTCAAGTCAAATTTAGTGTACTCTCAGTAAGCAGAGGAAGATGCAATTTATTTTAGGAAGCTTTCTGTTAAAAATTTAAGATTACAAACTTTAAGGGATATTCATGGTCTATTTGGAGAACCAGAATATGTTTTTGGTAGCTAAGGTTATACTATAATGAAATGTAACTATATACAACTGAAAATGTCTATTATAAACCAAGATTCTTTCTCTTATTTCAGAAACGAGAGACTAAATTCAAGCAGCAAGAATACAGACTGCAATCATAACTTTTCCAACATAAAACATCTGCTGAACATATGTACAGAATCCTGGAAGAAGAGTTATACTCACAATGATACGTTACACTATAAAGCATCCTGTGTTACACAGACCCATTTCATTATAAAACTGCTTTTAATTATGTATTTATCAAGATGACTAGCAAGTAACTTCTGTAAGATGCCAGTAAGAAATGTAGATGACATAAAACCCTTTACCTCCATTCTCATGATAATTCTATTGTTTCTAGTTGTGATGCTCATCACATGCTGAAACCTCAAATCTCTGGCTTGAAGACCTAATTCTTGATATAGGTCAGTTTTCTTCTTTTCTATAAAAGAAACATTTTTAACAAAAAGAGTGGGCCAACCTAATAAATGAAAGAGTTCATATTTTTCTACCAGAGCACTCCTCCCACCAACATCGACATTTTCTACTACCAGAAACAAGTCAAAATAAGTCTTTTTATTAGCCATTTTTACCTCAAACACACAAGCTGATTTTGGTCAAACTCTAATAGTTCTTTCTTCATTTTATCCATACTTCATAAAATTTCTTTGTATTCAGAAGTCCCTTGGGACTAGCATAAAACCACAGCCTCACCTGACTTAATATATCTATGTCAAGCTCTAGAGACGGGTTATTATTTTAAAATACAAACTATACAGAACTACATTTCCTAGGTTTTCTGCTTTCAGGATTTTAAATCTGAACAGATAACATAAATTTTCTTGGTTCTTGGACTAATAATACAAAATGAATAATTAAAGTCAGTTTTCTCACTAAATTCTCCCACCTGAAAACTAAACTTATTATCTAAGAGAAAGTATAATGAAGCAGCTCAAGAAATGGTTATAGTGGCATCTGTACTTGTAGTGTCAAATCACACCTGTGACAGAGCACTAAGTAGGATAGTCACCTGAAGGAGGTAACAGGCAAAAAAAAAACCCACCCAAAATATCCCATCAGGATCTCAGGCAATAGCAAGTATAGGATCATGGGGCTAGAAGCACAGGGGAGATCCTTATGAAGCCTACATCTGGGGTCAGACAGTAAAGAGAGGCTTAGTTTCATTTTAAACAGTAACTGTCCATAAGAATGATCATCAGCAGATCGCCATCCAGTGCTCTGACCCTGTCTTCTGTCCCCCCCCCCACCACAATATCAGTAGTACTATGTAAGTCAGCCTTAAATGTGGAACAAGAGATGCATATGTGGACTAGGGCGTGGAAAGGGAGACTAAAGAAAAACAAAATGTGCTCCAGCTGCATACCAGTCTCTGCTTTCAAAATATTCCTTTTACATCCGTTAGAAAGTCTCTAAAACCAATTCTGGGAGAACATGCACAGTCCAGGTATCACCAGTTCCAATTAGGACCGATGGACAAATGCTGAAAATAGATCTGTTTCAATACACCCCTCCACACAAAGAATATTCTACTCAAAACACTACAATTTATTGATTTCCATCAGCTTCACTCATTTACTGGTGGGGGGGGTTTGGGGGGGGTGGGGAGTGATAAGGGAGGAGGGAAGTGATAAGAAAATGAAAGACACTTACCAAAAGAAGTAACATTTCCCTCTTTGTCAAATTTTGTCTAAAGAGAGATAATAAAAACAAAATATTATTTTCTCCCAAATGAGTATGCTCTTTATAGATAGTATTATACTACACGGTATTATGCTATCTCCCAAAAATAGATATGCATAGATAAACAAAAACTGTTTTTTAAGGTAAAATTCAGTTATGAGTTAAGGGTTGAAAGAATTCCTTTTTCCTCTGCTAGGACAGATGGGACCTTTAACTTTGTTTTGGTTCCCCTGGAAATCTGATAAGGGAGTATCAGTGCCATTGCTTATGGTAAAAATGCCCAATGCCTGGTCAATTGCATAGGATCAGGAAGACTATGGACGAATTATAGATAACCTGGCAGGAAGCCACTCCCCTGCTTTTCCTTGCATGGGGTGGCTCTTGTAACTGGCCGTGTTTCTTGCATGGGGATTTTTCTGAAGATTATTTATTTATTCATGAAAGACACACAGGCAAATACAGACTAGCTTTCCTCAAATTTCTTTCACAAATACACCTTCTGCAGAAAATTTGAAATAAAGCAAAATAAAACTAATCATGTGAACTAAGAAATTTCAGAGAAAACCATGCAAATATTTTACATGTCCTTCCAGACTTTTCCTAACCATTAATGTCACACTTTTTTGCAGTCTTTCTTCCATTTTCAACTTAATATTTTTGCATTTCAATATTTATCTTCACCATTTTTTCTTTACTGAGATATTTTCTGATAAAAAACATACAAACTTATTTTCTTAAATGTTTATCTTGTAAAGTAACATCATCTAGAGTGAGCTGATTAGGAAGCTCTCAAACAGTATCAACTACTTTTCTTGAGTATTTTGGGTGCTCAATGATTTTACCTGCAAAGAATCTTCTTTCAATATTTAATATCTGACTTTAATCTTCATCAAACTGGCCAAATGTTTAAAAACACTGAATAACATGATAACTTTGACATATAATTCTGGAGATTATCTTGTTAGTATAGTTTGTAAAGAAAAGTTCTTATGTTAATAAGCCTAAATAATGATGATGGCTAACATATTGAATACTTACATGTGTGGGCATTTTATACAGCTGTGAGTTAATTCAAACCAAAAACAATTCTATAAGGTAGGTACTATTCGCAGTTTATAAATGAGAAACTAAGGCATAAAGATGTTATCATGCCTGGTCCAAGTCCACCGGTTAATAGTAAGAGGCAGAGCTGAGATCTGAATTTAGGAATGATAATTCAAAACAAGCACATTACTTTTTTTAACACAACTTTTCGAAAAAAATAAAGCCCTACAAAAAAGTTACAAGAATATCCAATTCCCATGTAACTTTCACCTCGAGTAATCTTTTGCTAACATTTTGCCCTAATGGCCTAATTTTTCTCTTTCTAGATATGTGGGTGTAATACACATTATTTTGTTCATTTTTCCCTTGAATCAGTTCAGAGAAAATTACAGAGATCATGAACCTTCAGAGCATACACTCTTAAATATACACTTTGCTCCCTTCAAAATGTTTCTGTATATATTATGTGGCACAGCACAGGTTCAAGCCACTGTGTAATAGTCCTCAAGGACTTCTAATCAGATTCACAAATCTTGAGTAGGAAGTGAATGATGATTTGAACAACCAGTTCCAGGATTAAAAGGAGACATCCAGTGGGGCACATGGGTGGCTCAGTGGTTTACTGTCTGCCTTCCACTCAGGTAGTGATCCCCTGGTCTTGGGATCGAGTCCTGCATTGGGCTCCCGATGGGGAATCTGCTTCTCCCTTTACCTTTGTCTCTCATAAATAAATAAATAAAATCTTAAAAAAAAAAAAAAAAAAAAAAGGGAGACTTCCACAGTCAATAGCAAAGTTTTAAGGGTGCTGTTAAGTAAATCTAGCTGGCACTCAGGTCACTAGCTAAGCAAAACACAAAGACGAGATGACTTACAAGTATAGTGATTCACTGTGAAACAAAAATAAGTATTATCTTGGCCGACTAGTCCAACCCAGTTAACTTAGTAAGTACAGAAGTACATTCTCTAAGTTATCAAATATACCTCACATACTCACCACAGTAAACACTGGGGCTACACTGGCTAAAGTAGCTTGAGAGACATCAGAAGTTCTAAACCGATGCATTTCACCTGAGGAATAAATTAGAGAATTTTCTGTGATAATACAATAGGTACTGACATATGGTTATGATATAACTCTCATACTATGTGGTCTTTAGATTCTTACTTTTTAAAGAATTTTTCCTGGAGGGAAATGAAGAAACACTCTTACTTGCTAAAGTTAACACCTGTAGGGGATTATGTTAGATTTGGTAGGGAATGATTTTTGAAAGTAATGGCTCAGGTGAGGAACTAGAGTAATTTATGGATTCCAACCACCTCTGTTCTGATTATTACTGCTACCTCAAAATCAAATCTACAAATGAGTTAACAGCATTCTGAAATTAAAAAAAAAAATGCCCATCATTTTTGCATAATTCAAAAAGGCTCTTTACAAAAATTATATTGGTAGATTTATTTTAGAAAACATAGATCCTGGATACCAGTTTCAGCATTCCAATCCTGGGGTCCCAGGATTCAGTCCCATATCGGGCTCCCTGCTTCTCTCTCTGCCTCTCTCTCTCTGTGTCTCTCATGAATAAATAAATCTAAAAAAAAAAAAAAAAAAAAGACTGAGTTGAACTGAGCTCTGGAGTGTAACCTTGTAAATTTAATGACAAAGGACACCATTTAAAATACTAAACATAAAAGGAATGGGCAGAAGGTGTAAAAATATTCCCATTTTATGCTCCCAAAGTAATCAGGCTGACTGTAGAACGTGCAGATACATTCTCATTTCTGATCTTACTTTTTCCCCATTATAGACATTTAGTGACTCATGTAATTTGAGTCTGAGGTCTCATGTAATTACTCATGTAATTTGAGTCTTAGCATCTGAGGTTTGTTTCCCTTTTATAAAAGACAAACTATCAGGGTCAGACAAACAAGAGGTAAAAGAGCTATAAAGCAGCATTTGCCAATCAGCCACAAATTAGATAAAATGTTTCTACTGAGATCCTGAATCTCAAGGTCTTTCCCAAAACAGCAGATGGGCTGAAACGGGCGCCACCACTTATTTGGTGAAAACATAACCCCGATTCCTCCTCCTCCCCTCTACCCTGACCCCTGTGGCTTTGACACCGCAGTGGACGGCAGAGCTTTCTCAGGAGCAACTGTCGCTACGAGCCTCCTTTACAGGAGCGTCCCCATCCCTTCTGTGAACAACTGGGGAAGTGCACCAATGTCCTTAAGGGAAGAGGACTAAGAGAATACGTCGAGAAGGGAGGGAGGAACTCTCGTTTAAAACAACACCCTTCGGGGATCCCTGGGTGGCGCAGCGGTTTAGCGCCTGCCTTTGGCCCAGGGCGCAATCCTGGAGACCCGGGATCGAATCCCACATCAGGCTCCCGGTGCATGGAGCCTGCTTCTCCCTCTGCCTGTGTCTTTGCCTCTCTCTCTCTCTCTCTGTGACGATCATAAGTAAATAAAAACAAACAAAAAAAAAACACCCTTCGGGGATCCCTGGGTGGCTCAGCGGTTTGGCGCCCGCCTTTGGCCCAGGGCGTGATCCTGGAGACCCGGGATCGAATCCCACGTCGGGCTCCCTGCATGCAGCCTGCTTCTCCTCCTCCTGTCTCTGCCTCTCTCTCTATCCTAGGTAAGTAAATAAATAAATCTTAAAAAAAAAATAAAATAAATAAGACAAAACCCTTCCCACTAGAGCACTCCGGCGGGGTAGGTGCGACGGGGGCGGTGGAGACCCCGAGGTCACGGCGCACCTGCGGGTCCGCCTAGCGGGGATGGGCCCGGGGACGCGCGAGGGGCTGGGGGCCCAGGGTCAGGGGTCAGGGGTCAGGGCTCCGCTCGGCCGGCGGATCTCCGCGGCCAGGACTCCCGGGTCAGGCGGTCGGGTCAGGGCCTGGGTCGCCGCAAGCCTGGCGCGGGCCGGGCCGGGCCGGGGCGCGCAGTACCTGCCACGCGGGGCCGCTGGGGCTCGCAGAGCGGCGCAGCCCGGGTCCCCCCGAGGAGCAGGGCCGCGGGGCCGCAGGCGGACCCGGGACGCGCCCCGGGGGTCAGGCCCAGGGCCGGAGCACACAGCGTGCGGCGAGGCAGCCCCGCGGCGCTGGGCAGGAGCCGGCTGAGGCTCCGCAGGCATTCCATGGCGCTGGAGCGAGGAGAGGGCAGCGACACCCCAACCCTTCATGCCGGTCGGTGGCGGGTCAGCCGGCACCGACGCGGCCCAGCGCCGGCGCTTAGGGCCCGAGCGCTGTGTACTGAGCATGCGCGGGACGCGCCTGCGCCTCCGCTCCCGCGCATGCTCGGAAGGTGGCCCTGGGCGCGCGCCTGGCGTCCCGTAGCCAATCGGAGTTCGCGTCTCGTACCTGGACGGTGCGGAGGGCGGCTGGGGGCGGGGCTGGGGGCGGGGCTGGGGGCGGGGCTGGGGGCGGGGCTGGGGGCGGGGCTGGGGGCGGGGCTGGGGGCGGGGCCGGGGCGGGGCGCGCTCTCCTGCGCCGCGCGAGCTGCCCAACCTGGACCCCACCCTGGCGCGGAGGCTGGCGCCCTTGGAGAGGTCAGCTCCGCCTGAAGGTCACTGACTAGGAATCTGAAGAGTTGTGGAGGCGTGCCCGGCCTGTGTATAACGCATCGCAGTTTCTGGAGCATTTTCGTGCATTTGATAAAATGCACAATTTGGAAGTGAGGAAGTTCTGCCCATTTCTTACTCAATTTGTCTTTGAATTTACTGTAGTACAAATAAATAACCGTCCTAATGGAATGATGTACCAAGCCTTTGCGAGTGAAGACATACTCTGATTTAATCAACTGTAAGGTAGTGTCAGTGTCAAGGAACCATTATTGTACCACCGGGAAAGAAAACATGCTGACCTAATTGTTTCAAGACTCATCCCAATTTTAGTCTTTAAAATACGAAAAAAAAAAGGTGGGTTTTAATAGTGATTAAATATAGTAGTATGCGTATTTTATCTATTTTTATTTTTTAAAAAGATTTTATTTATTTATTTATTCATGAGAGACAGGCAGTGACACAGGCAGAGGGAGAAGCAGGCTCGGGCGGAGAGCAGGATGCAGGACTCTATCCCAGGCCCCGGGGATCACACCCTGAGTCAAAGGCGGAGGCTCAACCACTGAGCCACTCAGGTGCCCCCAATATGTATATTTTTAAAGAGTGAGTTGATAGACTTGTCCCTTCCATGATAATAATGCAAGACAGTTAAGAGTTTCAAAGATTCCCATTCAATCACTATCAGTATGTATAAACACAGAGCTAAGGAAACACAACAGAGAGTTGTTTTTGTTTTTGTTTAAGGGTATTGGGAATGAAGCTGAATTAGGAATCCAGTAGACAAAAGGCTTCATAGAAGAGAGGATGTTTTGACTTAAGCATTGAAAGCAAAGGAGAACATCAAGCATTAAAATCTGATTAAGAACATACCTGGTAGATTTTTCTAAGGCCTTCAGTGATGAAACATACCTTCCAAAAACATGCCTTCAGAGAGCTTTCTTTGAGACAATATATGGTAACTCTTTTTTGAAAACTTGACCCCGGCTCAATGAGACAGCTCTGCTGAAGATATCCTTGCAAACGCTTAGGACAGCTCTGGGGGATCCCTGGGTGGCGCAGCGGTTTAGCGCCTGCCTTTGGCCCAGGGCGCGATCCTGGAGACCCGGGATCAAATCCCACATCGGGCTCCCGGTGCATGGAGCCTGCTTCTCCCTCTGCCTTTGTCTCTGGTGCTCTCTCTCTCTCTGTCTCTCAGTCTTTCATGAATAAATAAATAAAATATTAAAAAAAAAAAAAAAAAAAGGAAAGCTCTGGGACATGGCCAGACACATTGCCTTGCAATGCATGTCAAGGATTTGGAATTTAATATAGGATGGGTGGAAGCCATGGGGGGAACTTCAATGAACAGAAAGGTAATGATATGATGTATGTTTAAATGGATCATTCTGGTTGCGTGGGGAAGAGATTACAGAGGTAGTGATGATGGTGTGTGCCGAGGTAGGTGATGGAAAAGGGGAAACAGGGTGAGCTTGGTGCTATATATTGAAGACTGAGTTGACAAGATTTACAAATGGGATGTAAGAGGCATAGAAATTGCCTCCAAAATATTTTGCCTAAACAACTGGGACAATCATAGTGCCATCTGCTGAGAGAGAATTTTAGAAAGGAAGAAGTTTAGCTGGAGATCAGGTTATGGCATGGCATTTGTTTCTGAGCATGTTAAATTTGAAAGCTCTACTAAACAGATATCTAAGCAGAGATATCAAGTGAGCAGTCTGAAGTTTGGGAGAGATGTTGGTGGGACATTTATACCGGGGACTGTACAGATATTTAAAGCCATAAGAACTGGGTAAGATCTCTTAGGAAGTGAGATAGCAAAAAGTTCCAGGGAATCCTTGGGTGGCTTAGAGGTTTAGTGCCCGCCTTCAGGCCAGGGTGTGATCCTGGAAACCCAGGATGGAGTCCCGCGTCGGGCTTCCTGCATGGAGCCTGCTTCTTCCTCTGCCTGTGTCTCTGCCTCTCTCTCTCTCTCTCTCTCTGTGTGTGTGTGTCTCTCTCATGGATAAATAAATAAAATCTTAAAAAAAAAAAGTTCCTATGATTGAGTTCTAGACCCTCTAGTATTTAATGGCTAAGAGAAGAGAGAGATCCAGCAGAAGAATATGAAAAGGGGTGGCCAGGAAGAAAGAGTAAAATCCGAGGGAGGAATCCTTGAAGCAAAGTGAAGAAAATGTTTTAGGAATGAGGAAGTCCTCAATTATATCAAATGTTACTGACAGGTAAGATGAGAAATGAGAATTGCCTATGTTGGAAGTGACACTTTGGAGTTTCCTGGTGATCTTGATAGGGGCAGTTCCCATAGAGTGGTAGGGAATGGGATCTGGATTGTCATCTTCCTATTCAGCCCAAGCCATGATAGGTTCTCAGAAGATTTCTGCACCCCTATAACAATTTAGCCTTCAAGTTCTTTAATCTCTTTCCTTAGCTCTTGAGTTCCAAAGCATGTCAGTTACCTTAACCCAGCCTCACACTCCAGACTGTGTTCTCACCCAGAACGGTTTCATGTCAGAAATGTTATACCAATGATATACTCTCTGACCTTAATCTCCTGGAGGCTTTTATACCCACAGCAATTACACAATTATATTCTCCCATCAGACCCTTGCCAGCTCTTCTCCCTTCTCTCTCTAGCCCAGATTATGTAACTCATCATGTGAAACTCCTCTGACTAGTACTTGGAACACATGGCATTCATGGGGTGTATCATAGAAGCCACTTTATTTTTGTCCCTCCAAACCTGCTGAGTGAGACTAGTCCTTCTCTGGCCTCTTGAAAACTTGGTTAGGTTCCATGACTCTTCTGGTCTCTCAGTCCTATATGTTCACTCCAGTATCAATTCAGTAATTGAAAATGTCCACTCCATATACTGATTTCAATTCAATTATTTGCAGCGTCAGACCCTGTATACTAACATGAAAAGACTTGATTCCTCTCTCCTTGTTGGGCCTGGAGGCAAACAAGAATGTTTGATGTGGATGGGGATCACAGACAGCTCCCCCAATCCCTACCCACTCCCTTTCTTATTCTGTGGCTCCATTTCAGACTTTGCTGGGGGCAGTGAAGCCAAGTAAGAATGAATGAAACATTTTTACCTAAAGATGGCATCATGCTCTCTATAGTTGGGGCAGATTGTAAAACTGACCTCTTTGTGGGCTGGTCTATGAGTTCTCTGGAAGACTATCCCCCAGGCCTATCTGGTTGCCATTCTTTTGATATGAACAGTGACCCTCCCAGTCATTTACAGAATCTTCCTCTTCTTGCCTCAAATTACCAGGTTTGTTTCTTCCCCACGTGGTGCTTTTTGGGGCAGGATCCTTTAAGAAACAACCCAGACTGATTTTCCCATTGTCACCTCTGCACCATTAGAGGGAATGCAGCTACTTCCCTTGCATAGAGGTGCTATCCTCTGCTTGGATAGGAGCTTGTGACCTTTTCAAGCCCTTGGAGGTATCTTAAGGAGTTCCTCTCACTAGGCTTGAAGTGAGTGGCAAGCACCTCCCTTACCCCTTTCTCTGGAAGCATTTCTAAATCTTCCACACAGCTTCTGCCTGAGTCTTCAGTCTTCTAATCCTTTTATGTCTTCCACCCGGATGATAAGTCCAAGAGTTTTGTAATGGCTTCTCAGAATATTCTCTATGGAATTTGCATCTGGTACCAGACTCTGGTGTTGGGACCCCCTCTTGGCACCTATATTCCTCAGCAACCTTGATTCTTTGCACTTCTTGTATTTGTTAATGAAGTCGTTTATTTCATACATACTTGCTGAGCATGACTATTTCAGGTTCTAGGGATAGAGGAGTGAGTGAAACAAAGCACCTGGCCCCCTCAGAACCTCAGAATTTGACCCTATTTTTTAAAAAAAGATTTTATTTATTCATGAGACACAGAGAGAGAAGCAGAGACATAGGCAGAGGGAGAGCCCAATGTGGGACCTGATCCTAGGACCCCGGGATCACGACCCGAGCCAAAGACAGATGCTTAGCCACTGAGCCACCCAGGTGTCCCAGAATGTGACTCTATTTGAAAGCAGAGACTTTGCAGGTTTAACTAGCTAAGGGCCTCAAGATGAAATCATCCTGGATTTAGGATGTGTCCTAAATTTAATGACCAGTGTCTTTATCAGAGAAAAGAGAAGGACACTTGAACACTCAGCCCCATGTGAAGGTGGGGGCAGAGATTGGAGTGATACAGCCTCAAGCCAAGGATACCAGAAGCCACCAGAAGCCAAAAGAAGCAAGGATAGATTCTCCCCTAGAGCCTTCAGGGGGAGCATGGTCTTGCTGATACCATAATTTTGGTCTTTGAGCATAGAGCTGTGAAAAAATAATGTTCTGTTGTCTTAAGCCACCTGGTTTGTGGTACTTTGTTTTGGCAGCCTAGGAAATTCTTACATTGCTCTCCTGTAGCTTAAATACTGGTTGATTTGGGCCCATAAAATTCATGGCTTTGGCTCTGCCCTTAGTACCACTTGATAATAATTTTACTGCCTTCTCTCATTTCCCTAATACCTCTAAAATTTTACTGTTACCCTCAAACCTCTTATTTCAGCCAAGTTCCATCTCCAGGTGGAGTACTCTGTGATCATTTAAAGTACAAAATAATTTCCCTGACGGGAAACAGACCAAAAGACATTATAGTTTTATATTTTCTTCCAATTTAATTTGCTGTTAAGTTCAGACTTTTGTGGCTCTTTAATATTTGGCTTCAGAATTCAAATCAAAGCCTTCTCCCAAAGTATTTTGGACCTTTAAGAGAAGTAAATTCCTTTGGAGCCTTAGATGTGTTTATTAGAGTATGTGTGCTTGTTCCTCTTCACCCCTTCCACAAATGTGTCCCAGGCTCAGGTAATACAAAATAAAGAGAAGTGGTACTTAGTTTAAAAGAGTTTACAGGTCGGAGACAGACATGAAAAATATGCTAATACAGATAGTTGTTTGATTTCGCTTGTGAGAAAACTGTCAATGACTAGTGCAGGATCTCAGAGGACTTATAAGGGTGAACGAACATGGGAGGTTAGGGACAGCCTTTATCAGGAAGTGACATTTTAGTTGTGACTGGGATGTATAAGCATTAGCAACATGCCAAGGAGGGACAAAGAAAAATTTCCAACAAGGTAAAAAAAGGGTGGGAAGAGCAAGCAGTGTTAATTGATCATTGGAAGAACTGCCAGAGGTGGCTGAGTCTGGAGCATGGCATTCGAGTGGGTCTAGGTGAGGCCAGAGTGGCAGGCGTGAACTAGATCATACTGGGCTTTAGATGAGTTAAGGAGTTTTGATTTCATTATTTGAGAAATGGGGAAACTATCAAAAGGTTTTAAACTAGGGGAAGGATTCCATTTTCATATGTATGTATGTTTGTATGTATTTAGTAGACTCCATGACCAGCATTAAGCCCAATGTGGGGCTTGATCCACAACCCTGAGATCAAGACCTGAGCCAGAATCAAGAGTCAGACACTTAACCAAATGAGCCACTGAGGCGCCCCTCCATTTTCATTTATTTTTATTATTTTATTTTTTAATGATTTTATTTATTTATTCATGAGAGAGAGAGAGAGAGAGAGAGGCAGAGACATAGAGAGAGAATCAGGCTCCTCACAAGAAGCTCAATGTGGGACTCAGTCCCAGGACCCCAGGATCACGCCCTGAGCCTAAGGCAGATGCTCAACTGCTGAGCCACCCAGGTGTCCCCATTTTCATTTTTAAATGACTGCTCCGGACTATCTTTGGAGACAGGACTGTATGGGGCAGGGGAAGAGTGGAAGCAGAAAGATCACTGACAGTTTTATGCAGGCATCTGTACAAAACTTGATGGGGCACTGTGTGAGGGCAGGGGAAGAGGTTATGGAGAGAGAAGACTGGAGAGATATATGGAAGTAGGGTGGGTAGGATTCCATGACTGGTAAGAAGAAGGCACGCTAGTTTGAGAGGGCCACCATGACAAAATCCCACAGACTGGGTGCGTTAAGAAACAGAAATTTGTTTTCTCACAGTGCTGGAGTCTAGAAGCCCAGGATCAAGATGCTTAGCAGGTTTGGTTTCTCCTGAGGCCTCTGTCCTTGACTTGTAGATGGTACCTTCCTCCTGGGCCCTCACATGAACTTTTTCTGTGCATGGACAATGCTGGGGTTTCTCTGTGTCTTGTAAGGACACCTGTTTGATTGGATCAGGACCCACCCTTCTGACCTCATTTTTATTTAATTACCTCATTTTTATTTAACTGTATTTGGCCTGTCTCCAAATACAGTTACATTTTCAGGTACTGGGGGTCAGGGCTTCAACATATGAACATGGGGACACAAGTCATTCAATAATAGAAAGTAAAGATAAAATCGTGATTCTGGGAGAAGCAAGATGGTGAATGATGGTGCACTGGACTGAGTCAGGGAAAGTTGGAGGAAGAAGAGTTTAGGGGAAAGATTGGAAATTCTATTTTGGACCTGGGACCTGTTGAGTTTGAGGTTGCTGGGTACATATCCAGATGTGTTGCTCCGCAACAGGGAAGAAAGTCTAGATTAGGCAGGTACGTGTGGGAGTTTGGGCATGGAGACCATAAGTGGGGCTGTGAGTGTGCAGGAGGTTGCCTGGGGAGGGGGTGAGAGAGGGAGGAAGGGTCTGGATCACGTCTCCAAGACACACCAACCAACTCTAGAGGATCACGGAGGAGCTCACCAGGAGATTGAGAGGGGTGGAGCCTTGGTCTGTTCTAGTATGTACTGGCCCAAGTGGTAGGAATCCTAAATAAATAGTGGCATCACCCCCGAGAGCATACTACTTTTGACTATGGGGGAGGGTAGTGGAGGTAAGGGGACTAGAAGTTACCATGACTTGAGTTTTCATTGAATTCTAAGAAAACAACCCACATGCGTCCTTAGAAAAAACAAAGGCAGATCCTCAGGGGTGGTGTGGGAGAAGGATTCTCTGAGATAGGTTTGGAAGTCTGGCCTGCTGTCCCTCCACTTTTCCCTTAGGGCTTTAATACTTCGCCTACTATCATTCTGAAGCTGAGGAGGGCCTACTCCTTTTTTCTTTTCTTTTCTTTTCTTTTCTTTTCTTTTCTTTTCTTTTCTTTTCTTTTCTTTTCTTTCCTTTTTTCTTTTTTCTTTTCTTTTTTCTTTTCTTTCTCTTTTCTTTTCTTTTCTTTTCTTCTTTTCTTTTCAAAGATTTTATTTATTTATTCATGAGAGACACAGAGGCAGAGACAGGTAGAGGGAGGAGCAGGCTCCTCACAGGGAGCCTGGGATCACGGTCTGAGCTAAAGGCAGATACTCAACCACTGAGCCACCCAGGCATCCCGGGGCTATTCCTTTTCAAAGTTCTGGCTTCAGCCAGAGCACTTATTGTATTCCTCAAGCAGGTACTAAGCACTGCAAGTAGTAAACTGGAGGGAGAGGTTGGTGCAACATTGTATCATGGGTTTATCTTTCTATACTTACTCATCTAACTGCTAGGCTTCCTGGGGCAGTGGTTTGCAACTTTTTATTTAACCACAAAGGATGCTTTGTGTTATCCCCCCATCCCCACCCCCAGATATCTAGAAATTCCTAAAATATTACATCAGATGAAATGAACTTGTATATAAGTGTCTGCACGTGGAGTTTTTTGACTTAGAGAGTCTGATACATTTTCTTGTACATAAATGGTCAATTATGATTATATTATTTCTAAAATGTTGAAGATAGCTTTTAGATTCTCCTCAAGATTCAAGCATCCCAGGCTGGGGATCCTGGTCTGAGAAGAATTGCCTTTCCTTGGTTGCCAGAGGGGTGACTGCGTTGCCATAGATCTTTCTCTCTCCTCTCTCTTGCCCTCAATGCACCTGTTGCTACCAGGCACGTTTTTCTAATGAAAACATTTTGCATCCACTTGGAGTTAATTAATTAATTAATTAATTATTTTCACTTGGAGTTAAACAACCTTGCCCTTCCGGTATCTCTCCAAGGGGCAAGGCTATCTAAATCGACATCTCATGGAAGATATCAACCAAAACACCAAATACACTTTCTATTTTGAAAAAGAATGGATGAGCATTGTTAAGCACATCACACTAGAATATATACTCCATAAGAATGTGGACATGGGAATGTCAGACATGGGACTAAGTTCAAAAGAATCATCCTTTCTGAGTTCTGACTTTATTGCTGGAAATTTAGCAAAATGTATTTGATTTGCTGTTGCGTGCTCTGCAGCAACACGATCAGGGTCCTGAGGGTAAGGGGATGGGGAAATAAAAGAAAAGTAAAGAGATGGGGACAGGAGGAACACAGTGGATGATGTCCAAGCAATGTCAGTTTTATTCAAGGTTCTACAACATTGTATAGCATAAGCAAAACAAAGATAAGGAAGTGTCCATTCTTAGCATATTTGTGAATCCCTCCAAGCTTTCCCTTTATCAGCATGCAAGACAGACCCACAGGCGCCAGAAGATTTAGGGTCCTGGTCAATAGATAAGCTTGTTGCTCCAGGTGCTCCAGGTGCATATACCTCGAAGGAACATTATATATGGTTATCAGACCAGCAAGGACAGCACAGACCCTTATTTAAGTTTATGACCAGGCCAGAATAAACTGTATCTGTTGTGTTATGTATCTGTATCTATTGTGTTATGTGGGCGATCATGTAAAACCATTGCTCAAGCCCTTTCTCAAGCGTCAACCAACTATTTACCCTTTAGGCTCCCGAGCCTTTTGAGTGAATGAGGAATGCAAGTCCGGGCTTGGTTTGGTTTAGTTATTCCAGCTAGTCCGTGGCTGCCCACAGTTTGCACTGAATAAATAATATGTACAAGCTGAAAGTTTATATATTGCATATTAATGAAAAGTATTAGAGAATGTTCTTATATTACAGTTTTTCAACCTCAACTCTATTGACATATTGGACCAGATAATTCATTGTTAGAGGGAAGGGCTGTCCTGTGCATCATAGAATGTTCAGCAGCATCCTGACCTCTACCCACTAGATCCCAGCGGCATCCCTTCCCTGAGTTGTGACAACCAAATATATCTCCAGACATTGCCACTCTTTCCTGGGGAGCAGAATCACTTGACTGAGAACCACTGTACTTTACAATAAAGAGAAGGTTCTGCAAACCCCAAGATCATTTTTTTTCCTTTTAGAAGATCTATCCCTTTATATGTTGGCAGACAGAATGTCTGGATAGCTCAGTGGTTGATTGTCTGCCTTCAGCTCAGGGTGTGACCTAGGGTCCCTGGACGGAGTCCTGCATCAGAGTCCCTGTGGGGAGCCTGCTTCTCCCTCTGCCTCTCTGTGTCTCTCATGAATAAATAGATAAAAGCTTAAAAAATAAAAAAATGTTGACAGATGTTTTCTTCATACATAGTTGACATTAAAAAGTCCAAATCTAATGTTACCAGACTCCAGCCCTGAATTAGATTTTATTTTATTTTTTTATTTTTTATTATTTTTGTTTTATAACAAACATGTTATATATAAACATGTGTCCTGATTTATTTGCATCCATTATTCCAAACCACAAGCCCAGCTTTTGAAATCACGATCTTCTTTACACACAGCAACCTGCCGTGGTAAGTAGGCTTCTCTGGGGTCTGGCTCTGTTGTAATCCACCTGGGGTTTGCAGGAGCTTCCTTTCTTTAGCTAGTTTTCCCTGAAAACTTCCCAGGACTTTGGCCACAGGAGGGAGCACCATTCCTATGCTTGCTTAATTATTTATTGATTATTTTAAAATGTACTTTCAGAGAGAGTTAAGTGATGCAGGGAGTTCCTAACCTAAGACTCAGAAGCACGGGTTATTATATTAGTCAGGATTTTGCAGAGAAACAACCAATAGAAGAAAGGGAGATTTATTATGAGGAATTGGCCTGCTCGATTATAATGGCTGAGAAGTCCCATGATCTGCCCAACTGCCTTCTGCAAACTACAGACCCAGGACAGCCAGTAGTGTGATTCAGTCTTGAGTCTGAGGCCTGAGAACCAGGGGAAGCAGTGGTATAAGTGCCAGTCTGAGAGCAGGAGAAGATGAAAGCTGACATCCCAGGTCAAGCAGTGAAGCAGAGAGAAATAAATGGTGAATTCCTCTGCTTCTCCCCCTCCCCTCTAATCAGGCTCCCAAACAGATTAAATGATGCTTATCCATGCTGGAGGCAACAGTTTACTGTGTCAATTCACACAGTTTACTGTGTCAATTCAAATGCTAATTTCATCTGGAATCACCCTCACAGACACCCAGAAACAATGTTCCATCTGGGCACTCTGTGTCTCTGTCAAGTTGGCACATAACATTAACCGTTAAAACTGGATTATACTTCAGGACTCTTTTTGTTTTTTCTAAAGATTTTATTTATTTATTCATAGAGACAGAGAGAGAGAGAGAGAGAGAGAGAGACAGGCAGGCAGAGGGAGAAGCAGGCATCATACAGAGAGCCCGACGGGGGACTCGACCCAGGGTCTCCAGGGTCTCCAGGGTCTCCAGGATCACGCCCTGGGCTGCAGGCGGCGCTAAACCGCTGTGCCACAGGGGCTGCCCTACTTCAGGACTCTTAACTACATCTCCAGTTTTATAAATCTAAGCTCATGCCCTCTTGCCATTGCATTTTTTTTTTTTCAGTTAGAATTTTCGAAATCAGTACTGGAAGGATTGTATAGGAAAGATTGCTGCACCACACAACCGTTTGAAAGAATTTTTCAGATTAAAGTGTGTGTTAAGGGCAGCCCTGGTGGCTCAGTGGTTTAGTGCCGCCTTCAGCCCAGGACATGATCCTGGAGACCCAGGATCGAGTCCCATGTCGGGCTCCCTGCATGGAGCCTGCTTCTCCCTCTGCCTCTGTCTCTGCTTCTCTCTCTCTGTGTCTCTCATGAATAAAAAATAATAATAATAAAAATAAAGTGTGTGTTAAGACTAACATCTGGTGCACATGGTATGTGCACACATCTAGTAATTAATGCAACCCCCACCTTTATATATGATCTGCAGGTAATTTGACAAGGTGTTAAATTTAAGGCAGTGTTTTCTTTTCCTTTTTTTTAAATTCTATTTATTTATTTATTTGACAGAGAGAGTGCACAAGCAGAGGGAGCAGCAGAGGGAGAAGGAGGAGCAGGCTACCTGTTGAGTAGGAGCCTGATGCCAATGTGGGGCTCCATCCCAGAACCCCGGGATCATGACCTGAGCCGAAGGAAGATGCTTAACTGACTTAGCCACCCAGGTACCCCTTTTCTTTCTTTTTATAAATATTTAGCCTCTCACGTCAAAAGTTTAATGTTAGCTTGTGAACAGTAGGCCTAATAACTGTACACTTCTATGCTTTAAATAAAAAATAAATGTACATGCCTTTCATACTGTAATACACTCAAATTGGCTCTAAGTAACAGCCAAGACCATGATACAGCAAAACTGATGAAATATTACTTTCAAGTATTTCAGATTGGGAGAGACAAAATTAAATAGACTGCTGACATGCATGACGTGTATTCTATTTATTAAATTTTGCGATTCTAGTGTTCTAAATGCCCAGCTTGTCATATGGGAAGCCATGTTAAGAGATGATAGGAAAATGTGAGAAGAATGGTGTTTCACTTTTCTGGGAGGATTGGAAATGGTTTAGGCCTTCCCCAGTTTACCAGACATGGGGAGAGAAGTTTCTAAACTGATAGCAATTCATCCATACATTTCTAATATAGCCCTAAATATAGCCTAAGGAAAAGTCTCATATGATCCAAATTATAATCCAGGATGGCATCTTTTAAGCTTATGAGAAAGTGCAGGGAGTGGGTCCCAGATTCAGCTGATGGGTAGGTAGGTAGTTAGATGCTACTTTTGTTCCAACCTTTCCTTTTTTTTTTTTTTTTTTTTAAGATTTTATTTATTTTCTCATGAGAGACAGAAAGAGAGAGGCAGAGACACAAACAGGCTCCATGCAGGGAGCCAGAGGTGGGACTCAATCCTGGGTCTCCCGGGCCATGCCCTGGACTGAAGGTGGCGCTAAACCGCTGAGCCACCCGGGCTGCCCTGTTCCAACCCTTCTTATTGGGAATGTGTCTAACTCTATTATTCTTTTCTGCGACAGTCAGACTTAAAAATATTTCAAATAAATGATGACATAATGCTTTCTTATGGGTTTTTCTTTTTTCTTTTTCTTCCCTTTTTTTTGAGAGAGAGAGAGGGAGAGAGTGCACAGGCAGGTGGAGAGGCAGAGGGAGGGGAGAGGGATAGGAGAAGGGGAAGGGGCAGAGGGTTCTCTCTGAGTAGGG
The DNA here is from genome assembly GCF_053574225.1 of Canis aureus. Lineage (NCBI taxonomy): Eukaryota > Metazoa > Chordata > Mammalia > Carnivora > Canidae > Canis > Canis aureus. The sequence goes on from NC_135647.1 coordinate 4,205,399, forward strand.
AGGCCCTTAGGGGGCTTGATGGGCTGGGAGCCTGACAGGGTGCTGGATCCCAGGCCCCCAGAATCATGGCCTGAACCAAAGGCAGATGCTTAACCAACTGAGCTACCCAGGTACCCCTCTTTCTTATAGGTTTTTAAAAGTTTTATACTTGTTAAAAGCTGTTTTTCAGATTTTATTTAGACATAGATTTCTGTTGTATAACATTCTCATACATAAGTAAGAAAATGTAAGCAAAATGTTGGTGAAGACATTCCTAAAACTTTGTTGCTTCAATGCTAAATCATGGTGCAATCTTAAGAAAATGCATTTAAAAAGTCAATTAAGCTTAAGATATGTGGTGCTGACCGTACACATATCAGCTTAAGTGGCAGCAATGTACACAGTATGGCCAGATTCCTCCTTGCTCACACAATAAATACACCACTTGGTCAAGGGCAGATGTGAGACTTTCTTGACTATAAGGTGCACCCTGATTTCAGAGATTTAAAGATGGCCCTGGGGGGAAATGTGCGTATAGGGATAAATGTAATGTGGTGATTTGTTTCTTTCTTCCTCTCTTCCTCCTTCTGGCTTGAGTAAATTTCTGATACTAACTTTTTCTTTGTTTGTCATTTGTTGAGTTAATCATGGGGAAAATAAGCTAGGCAGAGTTCAGAGTGTGCTGGGTTTTTAATAGGTAAGGTTTCACTGCATTTTCACTTAAATGGGCTTAAAGCATTCTCATTTGTTTGCATAGATGTTTTAAGAAGTGCTTTTCAAATCTATACCCCTTATGGTTTTACTACACTATCTAAAAATGTCACTAGGAAATAAAACCGATGGGCTGAAAAATGTTGTATTGTGCAATCACTGAAACTTCTGTAGTTAGTTTAGAATTAAGTTACAAATCAATATATGTGAGGAGAAAATATGAAGGTGCCTGGCCTCAATAATACTACCCCCTACTTGAGTCACCTATACAAATTTTCTAAACTGGAATTTCTAAACTTTGAATGACATCAGAACATCATAGTTCACTAAAGCAACTCTTTCCATTAATCCAGAGACTGGACTGCAGTTAATCAATAACTTCTGCATCAGTGACATAATTTCCTGCAAAATTGGTATTTTGTAATGGTTAACTTCTCTCCTGGCTGTTCACAGCAGGGGGTAGTTTGCTTTCATCAAAGTCTGCCATTTATTACAGTTTTCTGTGGCTTAGGACATTTTCCCTTATAACTAAACCAAAAAAAAAAAAAAAACCAAAAACCCAAAAAACAACAACAACAACAACAACAAAAACCCATCCCAGGTACTAAGAGATAGTACTGTTTTACCTCACTAATTGTCAGTAAATTAAGGAAACTCTTCCAAAGCAACTTATGAAAAAACTGGTAGTTCAAATGGGGAATCTAAGATTTTACCAGAAGTGGCATCTTAATGATGATAGAGCCAGACACAGAGTCATCTAAGCATATTTGCTGGTGTTAGAGGATAGTGAATTTAATTTTGGAATTAAAAAAAAAAGAAAGAAGAAAATTTTCTTCCAAGGTCATCTAGAATTAAGGTCAGTGGAAAAAGTTTGCCTGCCTGTCGTGTGAAAATATGAAAGTAGCCCCCGGAATAGTGGAGAACGGACCTTAATGCAGTTTCATTGCTTTGTTTTATTGCTTCAAATCTGAATTATGAAAGGACACTCACAGTTTACCAACAAATCTTTCAACCTTGGATGTGCATTCCTGTAATTTCCCCTTTCATGAAATCTGATAAAAGCTTGAAGAGACAGCAAGCCCCATCACTGACCCAGAGCTCCTAGAATTCTTTAGGTGGGGTGAGGGAGGCATTAACTTTTAAGTTTTGGCTTTAGTTGTTTTGGTAAACACCCCTTCTGACTTATATAAATAAGATATTTACACCGCTTACTTAATGATTATACATATAAATAATTTGGAGCTGATAAACAGAAAAACAAACTTAGTTTGGCAGAGTAAAACCATTTCTGAGGTATGTGTCAGTTCAAACTCAAGCCAAAGAAGAAGGGGAACAATTTTATTAACTTGGAATTAAAGAAAGTCTTGCTTCTGATGCAGGGGACAAAAATAATTTCATTGTAAGTAAAGGGAACGGAGACTTACCTGAAGTGTGGAAAGGATTTTGAGCTAAGGTTACCTCCTTTTGTGAAAGCTTTTTTCTCCCCATTGCTGGACTGGCAAATCACCACAGAGGAGAAATTGCTTTGTTTAAACAGCTTTTCTCTTCCAAGAACTAGAGTATCACAACAAATTCTTTGTGAGAGTGAATAAATTGGGCCATAGTTGAATTATTCAAAGAAAAGCTTTTTTTTTTAAAGCATTTATTTATTTATTTATTTATTTATTTATTTATTTATTTATTTATTTATGAGAGAGGGCATGAAAGGGTGTGAACAGGAGGAGGGGTAGAGGGAGACGGAGAGGGAGAAGCAGATTCTGAATTCAGCGGGGACCCTGATGTGGGGCTCTATCCCATGACCCTGGGATCATAACCTGAGCTGAAATCAAGAGTCTGACATTAACTGACTGAACCACCCAGGTGCTGCAAAGAGAAGTTTCAATATTACATCTCCTTCCAGCAGTCCTGCAGGCATCTCCTAGTTTCTGAAATGCTACACCAGGAAAGTCCTTTAGAAATGGGGCACCTGGGTGGCTCAGTGTTGAACATCTGCCTTCTGCTCAGGTCATGATCCCGGGATCCTGGGATGGAGTCCTGCATCAGCCTCCCCATAGGGAGCCTGCTTCTCTCTCTGCCTATATCCCTGCCTCTCTCTCTGTGTCTCTCATGAATAAATAAATAAATAAAATCTTTAAAAAAAAATGTGTTATGGGAGTTGGTTGGGTTCTTGGGCCTGACAATGACAGAAATGAGGCCAGACTCCCAAATCAAAGGCACATAAAGGCTTTATTGGGGCTATAGCTTGAGCTGAAAATAAACACAGCACCAACATAATAGTTTGGCTGACCTCCAGGAACAGAGGGGACACCCTGCTTGCATAAAGAAAGTTCCTGCCCAAATTCCCACTGTGGTCCCATATGCCAATAAGGGAAAGGAAAAAGAAATGCCTCGTCCTGATTGGTTGGAAGGGCCTCATCCTCATTGATGATATTGGCAGGCAGCTCAGGCAGCCCTTGGGTGCTTTTTGGAGAAGGGGTTCTCTGTGTTAAGTCTGGCTTACAGATGTGGCCCATCCTGGCAGCATCCTGGTGATGCTGTCTAAGAGAAGCAGTTTAACAAGAACAACCAACAGCCAGCACCCCCAGTTTTGCATAATGTTTTTCACTTGGGGCTGGTTCCCATGGCCCCTGACTGTCTCAAAGCTGGATTAGAAACTACCTGGCAACTGAAGGGAAATAACTGACCACTCCCGGTCCACCAGTGAGAGGATGGGGGAGCTGAGAGGTGTGTGTGCACATGACCCTGAGATCCACATGAGCTCAGCTGGAAACAAACCTTCCTTCCCTTACTTCTTTTTCTTTCTCTCTTTCTCTTCTTCCCTTCATTCCTGGGTATACAGTTGAGTATTGTGGAGTGCGGGAGAGAGAAACAGAAGATGCAGGTGGATGGAGGAAGGGCAGAATGTTAGCCACACCGTGTACATGACAAATAGTGCTACATACAGAGTAGATTCTAAGCCAGTATTTGTGAATGAATGAATGAATGAATGAATGAATGAATGCATGCATGCATTAAGTAGGCAGCTAAGGTCTAGGACTAGAAGTTAGGAAGTCAGAATGCATAAGGTCATAGGTTTATGTACAGTGACTTAGTACGGAAATGCTTTCAGGGTAATTGGTAAGAAGCCAGGTGAGGGTGTTATTTCAGGCAAGATCTCACCAAGGGCAGCTTCACTTGGTTCCACAGGGAAGTATGCCTTATGCCTTAGAAGTAACCGACCTAAAGCAAGGTGTCTGGGCTTTCACATGCCTGCACTGGGGTTACAGAGTGAGGGACAGTGGGCAGGTGCAGGATGGTGGAAGCTGGGGAGAGAAAGAAATTCTCAGGCACTCTGCTCTCTGCTTGTTCAGATGCTCCAGTGGCATCAAGGCCGCCCGTGAAGTAGAATCTCAAGTGTGGCAAAGAGAAGACAGGGTTAGGACACACACCGGGTCATAGGCATCCAAGAGGACCTGGGCTGAGCACTAGCCTGTCTCCGGTGATGAGACTGAACCTAAAGCAGGGCTGTCTTTTCCCTGCTCTGTTACATTCCCCTGAGCCTGCCAACTGCTCTATAGGTAACATCTACAATTAACCACATTGATTTCCACAAGAAAAAATTCATTCTAAAAAATAAGAGATAGCGTTTATTTGCTGCAAACTATGTGGCAGGCTCTTCTTCAAACACCATACATTTGTTATGTTTTAATCCTACGTGCATAAGGTTTTGTAGCTCACTTTATAGATGAGAAAATGAAGTCTTAGAAATGTTAAGCAACTGGTCCATGGTGACACAGCTGTTCAGTACTGGAGCGAGGATTCAAAATGAGGTTACAAGAACCACGGACAACTAGAACAGCACAACTCATCTGCTTTGAAGTGTAGAGATACTTTCAGTGAACCACATGAATATCATTTTTGAGGCCATATCTGTGAAATAGATGTAAATATTTCCTAAACTAAGAGATTTAAGTCATTTGATGAATGCACTACAATGTATATGCATTTTAAAACAAAATATGTCAGCAATTTTCTTCATCTGTCTTTTGTAATAAAAGTATATGGTCACCAATAAATATTGAGTGAGTTGATTTTGGTGGTCAGATTCTATGTCATCTGGAATATATGATTTTTGGTCACATCTACACACTATCTAGTGTAGGACATGAGCAATCCTTTGAGAGCAAAGTTTTGTGTCTAACCAACTTGCAGCAGCTAAGGGGATCGTCTAACATGTTGACTCCAATGAATTTAAGTTCTGGCTGAAAACCTTGGGCAATTTTTTTCTTCCTTACTGTGAAATAATTGTCTAGAGATGGGAATTCTCCAGGTGTCTAGTTAAATGCCTCCAGAAGGCATTGGGCATTGATGAATCCCTCTGAGAATTTCTGTAGTTTACAAGTGGCTTTTTTGGTTAAAGAATCTCATTAACCATACCCCTTAGAATGGAATCTCCAGGAGTGGCATGTTAGTGAAGAAATAGTCATGTAAATCTCAGCATCTCTGGATGAAACTCTAATGTAGAGTTGTTTTTTATCTTAAAAAAAAAAAAAAAAAAAACCAAAAAAACCAAAAAAACAAAAAAACACCTTGGGCCGCCCTGGTTGCTCAGTGGTTTAGCGACGCCTTCAGCCCAGGGCCGGATCCTGGAGACCTGGGATCAAGTCCCACATCAGGCTCCCTGCATGGAGCCTGCTTCTCCCTCTGCCTTTGTCTCTGCCTCTCTCTCTCCCTCTCTGTGTGTCTGTCATGAATAAATAAATAAAATCTTTAAAAAAAAAAACCTTATTTTAAAAATAGTTACTAACTTGTCTTTTTTAACATGACTGGATTCTATTAATTTTCTGCATATACCCCACTCCCTTGCTCTTAGGACTCAAAAACCTTTATTTTCCCGGGCCATATTGGGCCAGGGAGCAAAGTTGGTCAAAATTAATAAGGCACATCTTGGCAGGCTCTCGCTTCCTATGAAAAGTACATGAGCATCTCATAACCCTCCATACCCCTGAAAGTTCCCTTCAGTTATTTCTAGAAAGTCCCAGGGAATGAGGTCTTTAACCAGCACAGTTTATGTATGTCTCTCATTCCCTGCTCTAACTCCTTTTGGTGCTCTTTACTGAGGCATCTACTGCTTGTGAAGGCAGGTGCCAGACCTGTGCATGGTTGCCTCTATGAAGTGATACTGTGTCTTGTCAGGTGCTGTTGCCATGGATGCCATGTTACAGTCCTGGCGAGCTCAGGAGGCACTGCCAAGGTGACTGCTCCCCGCACCAGAATGCCTCTCTTCTTCCTCCCTCCTTCCCACATTGTATTTTACACATGGTATAAAAGAAGGGCTGTTTGTACTCAAACAGCTTTATAGAATTTACAGCAAAACATTTATTTCATGTTTTGCAGCCATAGTTTGCCAACCACTGATAATGGATAGATGCAAAAAAGCTAAAGAATAAACTTTTATCTTTGGAAGTTGGTGGGGGCGGGGGGAAGCAAAGTAAACTCAAGGAAATAATAGGAAAGGTAATTTTTTTTAAAGCAGCAGAAATAACTGACAAAGTAACAAAGCATATAGAGATAATTATTAATAAAGCCCAAAGTTGTTCTTTTGAAAAGATTTGCAAAATCAGCAAAACTCTGGTGAAATTAATGAAGAGTAAAAGAACGTAGCATTAAGGAACAATGGTAGAAGTGCTGTAGACCTTTAGAAGAGAAGAGAATCCTGTGGATGACTTTATGCCACTGAACTTGAAAAAGAGCAGACATGTTGCTGAAATATAGAACTTCCCAAATCTGATTAAAACAAAAATGACTAACAGGACCCAAATGATTTCCCTAGTGATTTCACTGGTGAGTTTTACCAAACATTTAAAGAGCTATAATTTTATTGGAATACCAGATCTTCCAGAAGCTAGTATAACTTTTACATAACAAAATCTGGTAAGGCCAACAAAAAAACCCATAAATTACAGTATGCAAAAATTGTAAACTAAATACTGGCAAACAAAATTCAAGAGAGCTTAAGTTTCTGGACATAATAAAGATCTATTGCATTTATATACATTATCAGCAATAACTAGAAAACAAAGTTCTTTAAAACATCACTGCCTGAGTCAGATTATTTAGTTCTATATTTAGAGAATTTTTTACTGTATTGGTTTTCAAATGTATTGGTGTAATGTACAGAACATACTTTTTATTTATTTAAATTCAGTTAATTAACATGTAATGTATTATTAATTTCAGAAGTAGAGGTCAGTGATTCATTAGTTGCATGTAACACCCAGTGTTCATTACATCACATACCCTCCTTCATGCCCATCACCCAGTTACCCCATCTCCCTACCCCTCTCCCCTCCAGCAACCCTCAGTTTGTTTCCTATGATTTAAGAGTCTCTTATGGTTTATCTCCCTCTCTGATTTTGTCTTGTTTTATTTTCCCTCCCTTCCTCTATGATCCCCCATTTTGTTTTGCATATTCCACATATGGGTGAGATCATATGATAATTGTCTTTCTCTGACTGACTTATTTTGCTCTCTAGTTCCATCCACATCGTTGCAAATGGCAAGATTTCGGGTTTTTTGGTGGCTGCGTAGTATTCCATTGTGTGTGTGTGTGTATATATATATATATATATATATATATATATCACCTCTTCTTTATCCATTCATCTGTTTATGGACATCTGGGCTCTTTCCAGATAATATGGCTATTGTGGACATTGCTGCTATAAACATTGGGGTGCAGATGCTCCTTTCGATCACTGCATTTGTATCTTTGAGGTAAATCTCTAGTAGTGCAATTGCTGGTTTATAGGGTAGCTCTATTTTCAACTTTTTGAGAAACCTCCATACTGCTTTCCAGAGTGGCTGCACCAAATTGCATTCCCACCAACAGTGTAAGAGGTTCCCCTTTCTCCACATCCTTGCCAACATCTGTCATTTCCTGACTTGCTAATTTTAGCCATTCTGGTGTGAGGTGGCTAAACACCAGATCTGTATTGGTGATACTAAGTGATACTGAGTATTTATTTTTTGATACAAAAAATCTAATGTATCTGTATTTCCCTGATATTAAATGATACTGAGTATTTTTTCATGCATCTGTTGGCCATTTGTATGTCTTTTCTTGGAGAAATGTGTGTTTATGTCTTCTGCCCAGTTTTTTTTTTTTTTTTCTGCCCAGTTTTTGATTGGATTATTTGTTTTTTGGGTGTTGAGTTTGAAAAGTTTTTTATAGATTTGGATACTAGCCCTTTATCTGATAAGACATTTGCAAATAACTTCTCTCATTCTGTCTTTTGTCTTTTGGTTTTGTTGGCTGTTTCCTTTGCTATGCAAGAGCTTTTTATCCTGATGAAGTCTCAAGTACTCATTTTTGAGCGAATCCTTGCCTTTGGAGATGTGTCTAGCAAGAAGTTGCTGCAGTCGAGATCATAGAGGTTGCTGCCTATGTTCTCCTCTAGAATTTTGATGGATTCCTGTCTCACATTTAGGTCTTTCATCCATTTTGAGTCTATTTTGTGTATGGTATAAGGAAATGGTCCTTACAACGGTCTGCATGTGGCCACCCAAATTTCCTAACACCATTGTTGAAAAGCCTTTTTTCCTATTGGGTATTCTTTCCTGGTTTGTCAAAGAGGAGTTGACCATAGAGTTGAGGGTCTATTTCTGGGTTCTCTATTGTGTTCCTTTGATCTATGTGTCTTTTTTTTGTGCCAGGACCATACTGTCTTGATGATCACAGCTTTGTTATAGAGCTTGAAGTCCAAAATTGTGATACTACCATCTTTGATTTTTCTTTTTTCTTTTTCTTTTTTTTTTTTAAATTTTTATTTATTTATGATAGTCACAGAGAGAGAGAGAGAGAGAGAGAGAGGCAGAGACACAGGCAGAGGGAGAAGCAGGCTCCATGCACCGGGAGCCCGACGTGGGATTCGATCCCGGGTCTCCAGGATCACGCCCTGGGCCAAAGGCAGGCGCTAAACCGCTGCGCCACCCAGGGATCCCTGATTTTTCTTTTTTCAACTTTCGTCTATTTGAGGTCTTTTCTGATTCCATTTAAATTTTAGGATTATTTTTTCCAGCTCTGTGAAAAAAAAAAGCTGATGGTATTTTTTTTTTTTTTAAGATTTATTTATTTATTCACAAGAGACACACACACAGAGGCAGAGACACAGGCAGAGGAAAAAGCAGGCTCCTTGCAGGGAGGCTGATGTGGGATTTGATCCCTGGACTCCGGGATCATGCCTTGAGCTGAAGGCAGACACTCAGCCACTGAGCCACCCAGGTGTCCCAAGTTGATGGTATATTGATAGGAATTGCATTGAATGTATAGATTCCTCTAGGTAGCTTAGACATTTTATTTTTTATTATTTATTTATTTATTTATTTATTTATTTATTTATTTATTTATTTATTTTAGCTTAGACATTTTAACAATATTTGTTCTTTTAATCCACGGGCATGGAATGTTTTTCCATTCTTTTGTGTCTTCCTGAATTTCTTTCATGAGTATTCTATGGTTTTCTGGGTACTAGATCCTTTGCCTCTTTGGTTAGGTTTATTCCTAGGTATCTTACAGTTTTTGGTGCAATTGTAAGTGGGATCAACTCCTTAATTTCTCTTTCTTCTGTCTCATTGTTAGCGTATAGAAATGCAACTGATTTTATATCCTGCCATTTTGCTGAATTCCTGTATGAATTCTAGCAATTTTGGGGTAGAGTCTTTCAGGTTTTCCACATAGAATATCATGTCATCTGCAATGAGTGAGAATTTGACTTCTTCTCTGCCAGTCTGGATGCCTTTTATTTCTTTTTGTTGTCTTATTTCTGCAGCTAGGACTTCTAGTACTATATTGAACAACAGTACATGCTCTGATTTTTCTTTCCATTATCTGCAGCATCTTCAAATAGCTTCTCCTTTCGCATTTCCAATTTAATTTCTTTGTTCTATCTTTCGTTGTTGTTGTTGTTGTTATGGGAGAGCAAAATGCCAAACATGTCCATTTAAAAAAGAAAAACATGTTAGGACATGCCTCACAAAAATATCAGAACTTATTATAAGCCATAATACTTAAGATAGCATAGTTGCTGCAAGCCTAGCCAATCAGACCAATGAAACAGAAGAGAAAGCAAAGAAACAGTCACATTATATTTGGACAGTTGGTATATAACAGAGATAGCAGCATGTTATTGGAGACTATATAATAAACGATGCCAACAATTTCTTGTCCATGTGAATATAATGAAATTTGATCCCTCTCTCACAGCACATAAATGTGACAGGCAAAGCTGTAAAGCTCTTAGAAAGTTTAAGAGAATATCATCATGACCTCAAGGTAGAAAGCATTTCTAAAATAATACACAAAAAGCACAAAGCATAAAGGAAAAGATTCACACATCTAACTTAACTAAAATTAAGAACTTCAGTTCCAAGAAAATCATAAATAGGAAAAAATTCCATAAACAAGGAGGTGATATTTGTAAAATATATGACCAATAAAGGACTGCATCTAAGAATGTATAAGGAGCTAGTCAACATACAAAAAGAGAAAAAATATCTAACATTAAACTCAATTTTTAAAATGGGCAAAAGATTTGAACAGGCTTTTTAACAAGAGAGGAAGCTTAAATGCCCAATAAATATATGGGAAAATATATTTGGCTTCATTAAAAATCAGAGAAATTCTTTCTCTTTCTCCCTCCCCCCCTTTTTTAAAAGAGAGGGATCAAAAGCATGCCTATGAACAAACTGGGAGGGGCAGAGGGGGAGAGAGAATCTTAAGCAGACTCCACATCCAGCAAGGAGCCTGACATGGAGCTCAATCCCACAACACTGACATCGTGACTTGAACTGAAATCAAGAGTTGGGTTCTTAACCAACTGAACCACACAAGTGCCCCAGAAATCTCAGAAATTCTGATTAAAATCTCCAAGATTTTGCCCCAGATTGCCAAAAATTGAGAGCTGATAAACCAAGATCATGAAGGATGTAGAGCCGCAGGAGCTCTACAACCACTCTGGAAATCACGTGGCATTGCTTATAAAGTTGAATATGTGTGTACCTTTAGAATCAGCATTTCTAATACTTTGTCCATATTCTGGAGAAGCCCCCACACAGGAGACATCTACAAGAATATTTATAGAAGTATTTCTTTTAATGAGAATACATACAACCCTAATGTGGAAGAATAATAGAAAGGATAAATAAATAACGACACTGTCGTCCCGTGGAACACCATTCAGCAGTGAAAATGAACTCAACAGCATGCCTCAACATGGAAGGATCTTCACAAACATAACATGGAGTCCAAAAAATAATTCACAAAACACTACCTATAGTGAAATTCTACTAGTGTAAAATTCAAAAGCTTGCAGAATTAAATAATTCATTGGTTAGGGCTCTGAAGTAATAAAACTACAAAGAAAAGGTAAGGGAAAATGATAGACACTATGTTCAGGACAGTGGTCACCCATTGGGGTGAGGTAGCAGAGTACAGGGGATGGATCTTGCATGAGCACACTGAAATATCATGGGAAAAGGGTAATATTTTGTTCTTGAGCTGGTGGAGGGGTGTATATGTCTTTGTATTATTGTTAGTGTTTTATACTCCTCACATACATTTGAAATATTATCATTATACATTCAAAATATAGTAATGTATTTTTTCTAAAAGGGTTGAGATGAGTAAATTTATTATTTGGAAGGAAAGAAAGAATAGAAAGAAGAAAATGGGGAGAGAGGAAGGCAGGAAGGGAGGGGAGCTACCAAGACGGCATGAGTAAGAGTCTAGGTATTTGTCAGTGTTCAACAAAGAAGATATGAATGAAGGGACAGTAATCAGGGAGGGTTGCCCAGAGGAGGGGAGTCTTGAGATGTGCTTTGAAGAACTGATAGCATATGTTACAGTAAAGAGATGGAGAGGAAATGAAAAGAATCCTTATGAGGAAAAGAGGATGTACAAAAAAAAATCTGGAGGAATGAGCCCAAGAAGAATCCACAAGGCAAACAGTCCTCTCTCCTGTGTCCACTCAGTAGATGGTAGGGAGGTCTGTGTCTCTTGGGGAGCCTGTGGCAAAGGACGGTGATGCATAGATGGCAAAGCCCCATCAAGGAGGGTCCTGAAAGTCAGGAAAAATCAGTGAGGCTGCTTTAGTTCAGCTGGTGGTGACCACAGTCCCCTCTGAGGAGCTGAAAGGGAGACTCTGACCCTCATGGGGGTGCTAGAGCCCCCTGATTCCCTTAGCCATCTTGGTGATGGCTCCTGCTCTATCAGAATGCCCTGCAGATATTGGAGAAATTCCTACTCTCTATCTTCTAGGGCTTAGTTATGTGGAATCTGGCATTTCCTGAAAATAAGGAATGTGGGGTCAGGGGGATGTGGGCTCCCTACTGCCTTCTCCTCACTGTGATTCTGCACCTGAGCTAAGATTTCCCTGAAGTTCTCCTCCCTGTGGAATGAGTTAGAAACCCTGAAAACCATATGCCCAGAGGCCCCATTAGAGTGTGCAGTAAGTTGGAAATATGGCTGTGCCCCAAGAGGAATCTGCAAAGGATACCTACAGTTGAGAGTCCTGTGAGAAAGGGTCACTTATATGGGGTCCTGCTCAAGGTGAACTCCAACATCATATCTGGGTGAGTGGGACAAGCCAACCATGGGTTGGGTTCAGTGTAAAATTCCACCACTTCCATATTTAGGGGCAAGGAAAGCTCTCAAATTATGGCATATAATATATAAGATATAAATATAAACATTACTACTTTCTTTGCAAGGAATGCTTAAATGCCAGGTTTTTGTATGCTGAGCTTCTCCTCTCATTTACCTGAGCTGAGTGTTTACCTCATCAGAAAGACCTTCCTTAGAGGCTGCACCAGTTTTGTTCCCACCAAGAGTGGAAGAGCGTTCCTCTTTCTCCATATCCCTGCCAACACCTGTTTCTTGTATTGTTAATTTTCGCCATTCTGACAGGTGTGAGGTGGTATCTCATCATGGTTTTGATTTGCATTTCCTTGATGATGAGTGATGTTGAACATCTTTTCATGTGTCTCTTGGGCATCTGGATGTCTTTTTTGAAAAAAATGTCTATTCATGTCTTTGGTCCATTTTTAAACTGGATTATTTGTATTTTGGGTGTTGAGTTTTATAAGATCTTTATAAACTGGTGCAGCCACCCTAGAAGAGAGTGTAGAGTTTCCTCAAAAAGTTAAAAATAGAACCACCCTACAGTCCAGCAATTGCACTACTAGGTATCTTTCCAGAGGATACAAAAATACTAATTCTAAGGGGTACATGCTCCCCAATGTTTATAGCAGCATTATCTATGAAACTATGGAAGCAGTCCAAATATCCATCAACATATTACATATCACATAACACATAGAAAATGTGTTATATACATAGTGGAATATTACTCAGCCATAAGAAGAAGAAAATCTTGCCATTTGCAATGACATGGATGGAGCTAGAGAGTATTATGATAAGTGAAATAAGTCAGAAAAAGACAAATACCATATGATTTTACTCATATGTGGAATATAAGAAACAAAACAGATGATCATAGGAAAAAAGAAACAGCCTCTTAGCTCTAGAGAGCACACTGATGGTGTTGGGAGGATGGGTGAAATAGATGATGGGGATTAAGGAGGGCACTTGTGGTGAGTACCGGGTAATGTATGGATGTGTTCAATCACTATATTGTACAGCTGAAACTAACATTACACTGTATGTTAACTAACTGGAATTTAAATAAAAACAGAAAGAAGAAAGAAAAGAAAGAAAGAAAGAAAGAAAGAAAGAAAGAAAGAAAGAAAGAAAGAAAGAAGGAAAGAAGGAAAGAAAAAAAGAAAGAGAAAGAAGGAAAGAGCCTTCCTTAATCTCAAGTAAAGTATCCCCTGGTCATTTTCTGTCATAGCACTTGCCATTCCCTACAATGTTTAGAAGAGTGGGACACTATTTTGTCATTGATCTACCTGAATTGCTTAGAGCAGTGCCTGCCAAATAATTGAGCAAATGAATATTATATGTGTATATGCATAAAAGAAGAGAGACACAAAGGTGGAGTAGGAGAGAGAGAAAGGATGAAGGAACAAGGAAGGAAAGGGGCAAAGGAAGAGAGGGGTCCCAGCTCAGGTCTCAGCTATGTCCACCACAGGGATCCGCATATATCTGAGCATGTCTGCCAGACTGTCAGATGGACCCACCAGGAATGTGTTTTCATGAGAAATTGAGGCATCACCAGAGATAAATACTCACTGTAGAGTAAAGGTAGTAAGAGAAGTAAACTTAGTCCTATTAACAAAGGCTGGAACATGTGAGGTGGGCACTGTAAAGTTCAGTATCTCATTTGTCAGCTTCCAATCCCCATGTAAATTCAAATGTGGTATATCCATTCATCAGCTGATGGTTTTTTCCCACTTTTTGGCTGTCATAAATAGTGTTTTCTGTAAACATTTATATACATGTTTTGGTGTAAACATACGTTTTTAATTCTCTTGGGTATGTGCCTAGAAGTGGAATTGCTGGGTAACATGATATATTATGTCTAACTTTTTTAGGAAAAGATTTTATTTATTTGAGAGAAAGTGAGAGAGAAGGCACAAGTGGATGTAGGCAGAGGGAGACGGAGAAGCAAACTCCCTTGCTGAGCATGGAGCTCCATCCCAGGACCCTGAGATCATGACCTGAACCAGAGACACACTCTTAACCCACTGAGCCACCAAGGTGCCCCTGTATGAGTGTTCTCATTTCTCCACATCCTCATCAACATGTATTTTTCTATTGTTTTAAACTCATACCACTATCCTAGTGAGTTTGTGAAAACAAGATGTTCTTATAATACTTAAACTTTGATCACTCCCCTCCCAATTTACATGCAATTATTTTCTAATTATGGTAGTTCTAATTATATCATAAATATCATACATCAGACATTGTTATTATTGCTTCATGTAGTCATTAAAAATATTGACCACATAGTTAACAAGGTCTTTGTCTATCATTCCTTCTTGCCTTTCAGATTTTTATTCAAGGCCATTTTCTAATGCTTGAGTTAAGTTCTTTGGAATTCTCTTTAGGGAATTCCTATTGATGGCGAAGGCCCTTAATTTGCACCCATTCTTGAGAAAGATAATATCGGTTGGTAGAAATATCATATTTACAATTAATTCCTCAACCCATTGAAGATCTTATTTCACTGTCTTCAAATTTCTATTGTTGCTTTTGAGAAGTCAGCCATTAATATCTTTCTGTTGTAGGTAATTTGTCTTTTTCCACAAACTCCTTTTAGGATATTTTGTATATTTTCTACGGCAGGTTCACTTCAATGTACTGACATGATGATTCTTCGAATTTATCCTATTGGGATTCATTTGACTTCCTAAATATGAGGATTTATATCTTTCAACAATTCTGGAAAACACTTCAAATAATACCTCTGTGCCATTGTATCTATTTCTCCTTCTGGAATTTTGATCAGACATAGATCAAATATGTATGGTAAATAGTTAATTTAATAGTTAATTTAGTCTCTGACCTTTCAGATTTTTTTAATTTATTCATTTTGCTGTGCAGCTCCTGGGTAACTTCTTTGAATATACTTTTTAGTAACTCTCTCTTTGAATGTGACTAATTTGCTATTTAACTTTTTTTTTTAAAAGATTTTATTTATTCATTCATGAGAGACAGAGAGAGACAGAGAAAGAGAGAGAAAGAGACACAGGCAGAGGGAGAAGCAGGCTCCATGCAAGGAGCCCAACGTGGGACTCGATCTCGGAACTCCGGGATCATGCCCTGGGCTGAAGGCAGACACTAAACCGCTGAGCCACTCAGGGATCCCCTGCTATTTAACTTCTCCATGGGTTTTTAAATCTTAGTTATTATGTGTTTTCATTTCTAGACATTTTACCATTTTAAAAATCTTGGTCATTTCTTAAAGTTTCTCGTTCCTTACTCATATTTTTAATATTTTACTTCTTTAAACATATTAAGCATAATTAATTATGTTCTGCCTCTGGTAATTCCAGAATCTTAAATCTTTACAGGTCTGGCTTTTGTCTCTTGTTTCTTCAGGCTGTCACTCATGGCTTATTTTCTTACAAGTTTTATGTGTTTTAACTGAGAGTTTCATGTTCCTTAGAACATTATCTATGGGAATTACTGGTAGATTGAGTAGAAGTTGTGTTCCTCCAGATAGGATTTGTGTTGACTTTCTCAGGCATCTGAGAGCATTTCCAGCCCAGAATCACTTTATTTTTTTTTTTAATTTTTATTTATTTATGATAGTCACAGAGAGAGAGAAAAAGAGAGAGAGAGAGGCAGAGACACAGGCAGAGGGAGAAGCAGGCTCCATGCACCGGGAGCCCGACGTGGGATTCTATCCTGGGTCTCCAGGATTGCGCCCTGGGCCAAAGGCAGGCACCAAACCGCTGTGCCACCCAGGGATCCCCCCAGAATCACTTTAAATTTAACTGTCGGCCTCACATAATTTAGATCACAAAGACAGTCATTAGTTTCAATAGCCAGCTAGCATCAACTGTTAGGACGATCAATTACTGGGGGAAATTTCTCCTTCTCACCTCTACCTCTAGCATGAATGTAAAATTAAGCACATCTCCTTGCTGTACTTGCTCCATGAAGCGAGTTAATTCTTGTTTGCCATTACCTTTGCAGGGTAACTTGAGGTCCCAGGTACACACGGGGGACACCTCTCAGTCTGTCCAATCTGGGTAGCTCCTAGACTTGTCTCGTGTGCCTGCCTCCCTGTACAGCTATCAAAACATCAGTTCCTGGTCACCAGGGCATAGACAGGTGTACTTAGGGTTTAAGAGGATTTCAGTGCTTGCTTACCAGCTTTGTGCAGTGGCAGTATCATAGCCAATAAGATTTATCAAAGGCACAATTATTGCCAATTGAAAACTTTTCCCAGTTTTCTTGCCTCCCAAGATTGCTGTTTTCACTCAACTTTTGACTTTTCTGAATTCTTTTCATTCTTGCCAAATTGGCAATGCATTTAAAAAGATTCCAACATTTTTTTTTTTATTCCAACATTTTTAAACCCAGCATTTAAAAAAAAATTTTTTTTTTTACTGTTTTAGGACAGAGATTCAGGATATTTAGCTCATGTTGGAAATGGAGTTCCATCAACATCCTCTTTAAGGTATCACTATGGGCAGAAATCATCTATGAACATATATATTCCACAATAGCATAGAACACCATGTTGGGCACCTCATAGTAGCTGTTCAGCTCTCCTCAAGATGCCTTGGTTCTTCCTTCTTCCTTCATGTCTGCATCATGCTTAACTCTCAGGTTAATTCATTTAACAAATATGTATTAAACATCTGCCTTTACCATGATGCTAAGTGTTGGAAGACTCAGGCAAGGTACTATTTCCTTCTGCAGTTCAGGGAAAATAGAAGCCCTCTGTGAGAATTCTCTCAACTTCTCTCTGCCTCAAAACTTGACATTTTTCTGTTGGGCTTGCTGATCACACCCTAGTGAATGGCAAAATTGTTTGCTGAAATCTCACCATGAAATTGTATGTTTTTCAGATGATGAAAATACTTAGGAAAATGTGATATTTGGTTTGTGTAGGATTTTTATTTTTTAAAATATTTTTAAAAATGTATTCATTAAAGACACAGAGAGAGAAGCAGAGACAGGCAGAGGGAGAAGCAGGCCCCCTTTGGGGAGCCAGATGTAGGACTCGATCCTGGAATTTGGGATCACGCCCTGAGCTGAGGGTAGATGCTCAACCACTGAGCCACCCAGGCATCCCTGGTTTATGTAGAATTTAAAGATAAATTGCTATAGGTTTCTTTGGGGTTTGCTTTGTGACAGGAAGCAATACAAAAAAATGAAGGTTCAAGTTTACTGTTTGGGGAGATTGTGATTACTCATTTTATACTCAAAATGGCAATAAGTCAACTGGAATAGGGAACGATTACTTTATATTATTCGTAACTCCTTAGATAAGTGGCAATGTGTAGAGCAAGCATTCTTACTAAGGTTCCAAAACTTAGGGAGGGAGGGAGCTGAAATGAGAAGGGAAAGCATTAGGGTATATTAAGTAGATAGAACCTATATGATTTGGCTACAAATAGGAAATGCGGAAGGTCCCCCTTACAGACAGTTTTAGGCACTTTATTTTATAAGATTTTATTTATTTGAGAGAGAGTGAGTGAGCACAAGTTGGGGAGAGGGGCAGAAGAAGAGGGAGAAGCAGTTACCCCACTGAGCAGGGGCCCCATAAAGGACTCGATCCCAGACCCCTGAGATCATGACCTGAGCCGAATGCAGACATTTAACCAACCAAGCTACCCAGGCGCCCCTGGGCACTTTAAACATAGCCAATTGGGGTAGACAATCCAGTACCTAGATATGAATAAGAGTTCAGTCATTACCGGAACCAACCGAGTTAACCGGACAATAGGAATTCAGGGGGCTTATCAGATGCAGCCACCATTATCCAAATGTATATCCAAGAAACATAGTCTCAAGAAGCTGAAGATATGGCTCTTCCCGAGATTTAGATATGAACACCAGTTGTAAAGGTGATGACACACTTTGAGGGAAAACTAGCAGAATATGTCCCATATTTTATAAATATCTCTATTACCTTGAAAGGGTTTTTTTTTAAGATTTTTTATTTGTTCATTCATGAGAGACACACACACACACAGAGAGAGAGAGAGAGAGGAGAGAGAGAGAGAGAGAGAGAGGAGAGAGAGAGAGGCAGAGACACAGGTAGAGGGAGAAGCAGTCTCCATGCAGGGAGCCCGAAGTGGGACTCAATCCCAGGTCTCCAGGATCGGGCCCTGGGCTGAAGGTGACGCTAAACCCGTGAGCCACCCAGGCTGCCCGCCTTGAAAGAGTCTTAAAACTCAGTGGTGGATAAGAGTCTGGCTTCCCATGTAGGTGCTTTCTTCTGTATCCGGCTATGCATTTTCTGCCCAAAGCTAAGCAACTAGGTTTAGAATCTCTTTGGTTGTCAAGTAGTTATTTATTTATTTATTTATTGATTGATTTCAAGTAGTTTTTTTATTTGCTGAACTGAAAATATGATTTCTTCCAAAGGAGCAGCTTCTAAATGTTTTGAAGTTTTATCTTAATTTTTATTTTAAGATTTTATTTAATTATTTGAAACAGAGAAAGCATAAGCAGGGGAGAGAGGTAGAGGGAGAGGGAGAAGCAGGCACCCCACTGAGCAAGAAGCCTAATGTGGGACTCAGTCTCAGGACCCTGAGATCATAACCTGAGCCGAAGACAGACGTTTAACCAACTAAACACCCAGGCGCCCGATCTTAATTTTTAAACTTAAAACATTTTGCTTTTATTCACTCATCAAATAATTATTTAGTACTAATGTGTATATATATACATATGTATATATACACACACATATATATATCATATATCAGCCTCTATGCTAGGCACTGGGGATACACAGATGTATAAAAAGGACATAGTTTTTTCCTTCAGGGAATTTTTACATATACATATATAATTATAGAAAGATTAAACATTTAATGACACAAAGACAAAAAATGAAACATATAATTTTACAAAGGCTTCTAATTACAATTGATAAGACTTGTGGAGGAAAATATGTAATATGTGCAAAGCTATTCTCATCTGGGAAATGAGGTAGTAAAGCTTTCCTGGGGAAATGACATTTAATTGGGACTTGAAGTATTGGTTGGAAGGAGCCAAACCCATGGCAGTGGGTACAAGGAGCTGTAAAGTATGTGCAAAGGAATATTCAGGGAAGTGGAAAGACAGGTCTTGACACAGGGAGAGTCAAGTGAGAAGAGGATATGAGCCAGCATATCTAGGTCTTTGTGATCATTGTTGATGATGCTGGATTTTATCTTACAAAAAACAGGCGGCATCCAGGAAGTTTTCAGCTGGAAAGTGACATGACTGGATGTGTGTTTCTCAGTAGTCTTTCAAATTGGCTGTCTGGTGGAGAATGAGAGTAAGGAAACACAACCTTAGGCAGGGTGATATTTTAGGTGATGATGGTGCCTGGGATTCAGAAAGTGGAAATGGATTTGGAGATGAGCAAATGGATTCACTTATGAAGAAATATTTGAGCAGAAGACTGGATTGAGCTTGGTGACTGGCTGAAGAACCCTTATAAGCCCAGGGCGCAATGTGGTGTGGGTTCAGCACAGTATCACACTGAAATAATTATTATTTCTGCCGTAAGACAGAAGCATTTCAGAGATTAACTCAGGCTTTTGAGGAAATGCCACAGATCTTTATAGTATTATTTTTAATGCACAGCAAAACTTCTTTAAGAATCCTCTTTTGCCATCTCTCACTCTCAAGGTCTTTCTCACACTTAGGAAGAAGCATAAAAACAAAACTCTCCTCTCCGTGAATGCACTAACATTCTCAAGCATCTCTCTGAAGTGACTTCTCATTCCACCTCAGCTCTTCATGATGGGGGTTTATGTAGCCTTTGTGGCTTCTGAAATCCTTCTCCCTTTGCTCAGTTTTGGGATTCTGCATAAGAGAGCACAGCTCCAAAATGAATTCAGCAAACAAAAGCAGAGAGATTGGAGGGATGACTGTGTTTGCTGTTGTCTCTCCGCATAGTCAAATGTGCTTTGTGAGCAGAGAAATGTGTGTGTTTAGATTGGTGGATGAGGGCCCATTTATGGAGATGGGAACAGGAAAAGAGAAGGTGCTAGTGAAAACATGTGATCATGTGAGTGTGTTGAGTCTAGGCTGCCTTTTGTTGGTTTAGGGTAGCTGTTCAGGGGCCTGGTGTGCTGAGAGCTGCCTTTTACTGCCTTGCGAGAGTCAATTGTCAAATTTTCAAAAATTTCAAACACAGCCACTAAAAAACTAAATTGTACAAAAGTACAGTTAAATAAATTGTATTAAAAACAAAGGTAATAAATACACTAAAAACTCAATATTATGTATATTTTACTGTTATGTATGAAGTTCCATGTCTATAGTAACAGTAAGCGGAAACGCCAGATAAGGGCATGCAAGTGCACATCTCTTGCCTTTAATGACATCAGATTGGTAGCTGGAATTCAGCCACATATGCAGAATTTAAACTACAAAAAATCGGCAAAAGCTATGAATCAGGGGCTTCCCCTCTCCAATACCACATCACTAAGAGACAACTGGATAAATACATGTGGGCCCCGGAGATGGATCTACAGTGGAGATACTGTTATAGAAGAAACCAGAATGTAGGTATGGGGTGGTGGCTTCATGGACTTACAACAAGATCCCACACTTAGGAACGTTCCCATGTTCGGTTTAATGCTTTGCTGTTGCCATCTTGATATTCTTAATCTTTGAACAAGGGGCAACAAGTTTTCGTTTTGCACAGGGCTGGTATAGGTGGTAGAAGGGTTTGGGTGGCCTGGGGGTTGCTTGATTTACTGCCTTCCATCCCTCAAAACAGGAACTCTATCTTACTCACTGGCTTGGTAGCATATTTGCACAGATATTCTCCTCATGCATTCTCTTAACCTGTGCATTCTTTACAACTGGCTCACAAAATTCCTTTCTTTTTCCTCTCTGTATTATTCTCTTCTCTCTGGTCTTTTTTTGGAAAAAAAAAGAAAAGTTGTTAACTTTCCTGGCATTAATGTATTAGGTAACTTGAATAAAAATGTCTCTGCTCCAGATAGCAATGCTTTATACGTTCACCTTTTAGATTAACATGACGTGGTGGTCAAGGTAGTTCTGGAATCACAGAGAACTAGGCTTGAATTTTTGTGTGCGACCCCAGATACATTTCTTCGGTTTCTCTACCCCTCGGGTGCCTCATCTGAGTAAAGAAAAATGGTCATTGTGAGCATTAAATCAGATTATCTACATCAAGACCCTGATGCAATGCCTGCTTCATGGCAAACATTCAATTAATAGTAGTTAATTATCAATATGACTTTTGTTCATATATGGCAGTTTGGAACAGCCAGTAATGAGGTTTGCACAGGCCACGAAGCAGCATGGTCGTAGGAGGAATAAAGGGCGTCCCGGCAGAACCGAGCAAGGATGATTTCAACTGTTGATGGAGAATTTCCCTGGCCCCATAATATGTATGCCCCAGAGTGGACTGGACAACACCTCTTTAGTGCATTTCCACTCGCGTACTCATGCACTGACCCAATCTACACGAATTGCATGAATGTGGGGTCTTGGGCATGGACAGCTAGCTGTTCAGCCACCGGGCCTTCTGGAGGCAGTGAGAAAGCCTCTTCCCAGCCTAAAGTTAGGAGGTGGTAGGTACCGCAAGTATTGCAGGCTGGCTGCATCCCCGACCTCTAGCATAGGGCCTGACCGTTTATATCACGACTGCAGGATAATGCCACCAGGCTGCCCCTCCACCCCGCAGCCCTGACTTCCAACTGTCTCTGGGGAGCCCCCTGGCAAAGCCTCCGGGACTCGGGCGCGCGCCAGGACCGGTTCACGGACTCGTTTCCGCGCGTGGCTGCAGTCGCTACGGCAACGGCGAGAAGTAACAAGTCCGCCCCCTCCCCCCGGGACTGGGAAGGCCCGCGGAGGCGACGGCAGCGGAGGAACAGCGGTGCCCGCCGAGCCGCCGCGTCCCCGCCGCCCCTCCCGCAGCCGCCCTCGG